>NW_022146407.1:40168-372474 GCF_002938485.1 Sitophilus oryzae
TACGGTTGGAATTAGTAAAACAGACGACGTTAGCATAACGTTGGAATAGGTCCTGAAAGTAACGTCGGAAAACACTTTATTGCCCAACATTGTAACTACGTTGTCCGAATCACTTAAAGATCACTTAAGCAAAAAATGTTACAAGGCAACGTTTATTCGACGTCGTGCAGAAGCTTTTACTCTTTAATAGTACCAATTAACGTCGCATAACAATACAACAACGTTTAGATTTATTTTAGTACTCAAGGTACGGAGCTAACTATTTTGTAACTAATCCAACGTCGTTGTGTTTAGTAAACATGTGGATCGCAAGTCGTGAAAATGCTACTTGGTTGAGGCCCACTACTAGTTATAACTCATCATAAGACGTTGGCAAAAGCCAGTATCTGAGACAAAAGCCAGTATCTCCGATATCAGTTGTTTGTATCAAAGTTTATGGTTGTCGTCTTGGTGCATTTAGTAATGAGGTGTTCTGGTGTTTCTTCTGCATTCTTGGTGTCTGCTGTGGTGTTAATTCTTTGAGGTGATTTTGTCTCATTTAAATTTCCTACCATTAAACTACTTACAACAAATTCTCTCTCAGTTTGAGCTGCTTCTACATCTTCAGAAGAGTTTGAAGCTGCTTCAGCCCACGGTGAATCGATTACTATAGATATTCTTCCTCTTAAAGAAAAACATTTTTTTTTGTTATATTTTATTAAATAATTTTAAATTCCTATGTACAATTATTAAACGTAGGTACCTTTTTTTGCTCTTAAACTCATTATCGTAGATATGGTACGCTTTGGCATGTGCCAGGACATGCACGTAAGCACACTCGTATAATCCTAGACCTGCCAGAGTATATCCAGGAGCTTTTGATCCAGAGTCGTACCTAAAAACGACAATATAGCGTTAAATACGTAAAAAATAACCGGAATTCCTGGTAATTTTATTTTACGACTATTAGACCGAATTTTTAGTAATTAAATAAAAATTATAAATTTGTTTTTCTTTGTTGCCTTTCGTGGTTCCAACTTTCGAAATCGGGCACTAATTAAGGACTGGGTTTTGCTAACATAGCACGCCCAATTTAAGGGTCTCTGTAATTCTGCACAGATGTCTGACTGGCACAATTATTAGAGAGAGAGAGCCGAAAACCGACAGCGTCACGTGGTGCATTTTACGCGTTCATCATGGTTGGTGATAAGGCAAGGAGCTCACCTTTAACGCAACACCTGCTAATAACGTTACCGCCTGACGTAATTTTCGGATCAATTACACCAAGCGCTATTTCTAAATAACGTTTAAAATCTGCTTAAATGGGCATGTGAGGGTATTTGACAACCGGGCCGGCCGGCGAGATCTTTATTTTAGGTTACAAGTGTTTGAAATTGTTTTGAATTATTACTTAGTTTTATTAGGTAATTTGATATTTGGCGAAGTTAGATTTTTAGATGTAAACTTATATGGTAAATCTCTAAGTGAATTCTAAGCCAATTTGGTGTCGTTTGTTTGAACCTACGACATTTTGGTAACTAAATTTTATATTCTTGCTTATGGTGTATGGGAACATAATTTACAAATTTCCGAAATTTATTACTGTAAACAATATATCATGTTCCTACACCTAAAATAAATCGTTTTATTAAAATAAATATGGAATTAAGCCTTTCACACGAACTCAGCATTATTTAGAAAAAAATTACCGTAATTTTCATCACAATATAGCGTCTTCACGCACAACAATATTCGTTATAAAATATCTTTTTCTTTAAACCTTAATTGTTAATTCGTTATCCTCAAGAACAATCTCTAATTAGAAATATACGACAGCTGCTACATAGTGTTACATACTTATCAGTAGAGAACTATTTGCAGATTAAATTTTATTTATAAAAAAATTTAAATAAAAATATTAAGGAAGGAGCATACCAACAAACTTAGACCGAGCGCGATGGGGACCAAAAATGGCCCACTTGAATACCGGTTTATCAATGCCGTTCTAATTTATCATACAGCGTCCAAATTTACAGTTTTCCGGACACTTCGGCAGCATATTCTGCAGATAAGTATTAGTAAAAAAGTTCGTATAAATGTATGTCCGAAAATGCTTAGTTTCAGAGATACAGGGTGTAGAAATTTCATTTTTATATCGATATTTTCCAAATAATTTCTGAACCAATATCGATATTTGAAATGAAAAACCGATTGATGTCTAGGGAGTTTTGACGAGAAACTTGATACCGCATGACCTTAGGGTGGATATGGGAAAATGGGAAATTCCCGGTGGGCCGGTGGAAAGATTGGCCGGCGGGCCGGGCCCGATCAGAGCTCAAAAAGATTGGATTAGCTAGAATTGGAAATGGTTAACTTTAACCAAAGTGACGTAAGATCCTTAGTGATCCATAACCAACTAATCAATTTGCATCAGTATAATTAGCTCGCCAGGTTTAAACATAAAACACCGATTTGTAAAATAACCATTGTAAAATGTCTTTCTCTGGGACACCTATAATTTTAATAAATCATCTGTTGTTTGTTCGGTTTGAAAATCTTTTATTATGCAAGAGTCTATAGCGCAAATATTTCTGTGGCTGGTGTGACTTCAATAAAATAAACATAACATATCTCTCTTTATCCAGTTTCAAATAAGTCCAATCGAGTTATTAAGTCTGAAAAATTCAAAAAATAGATTTATTTTTAAAATTTGGGATTTCACCCCTAATTTTTCGGCATTTGCATCTCTTTTATTGTCGCAATATCAGAGATTAAGAAACTATACCCTGGGAAAGGAATTTCCAGGGTGAGCAGGAAATTCTAAAAACAAGGCCAAGAAAAGTTTAAAGAAAATGCTCGATTTTTAACATCTTTTACGTAAAAACTATTAGACGTGTTCCTGGCTCGAAATATTTTGCACCATTTTAAGACCTACCCTGTGGTGTTTTTGACCACCATTCCTTTTTATTAATAACTACTAAATATGACTGACTGGCAAAAAGTGAAGAAATGGAATGCTAATTAGGTAAATTTAAATAGTCTCTGATCTAAATGTGGTATAATTAAGAATACGAAGTGGTGCGTAGACTGGACAACTTAGTCTTCGCGTTTTTCGAGCCCCCTGTAGTTTCAATTGATGTGGAATTCTGTGGTTGACGGAGAAACCATATCTATGCTTGGCTTGAATTGGAGACTGACTAAAAGCCAAGTCTGAGATCTGAAAGTTAAGTCTAAATTGTTGTTAAAATCTTGCTAAAATGAATTGCCCAGGGAATAATTTATTAAACATCAAAAAAAAAAAAAAAAAAAAAAAAAAAAAAAATTAGATAATAAAAATAATATTAATGTCTCGAAAATCCAAATGTCTTTATTATTATCACCTGTAACATAAGCATTGGCATCAGAACACATTTGCTTTATATCCACCGGGCCTAGGTGCATTGCCTAGGTTTTTCGCTCACCGGCGGAATTATCAATGCCAAAGCGACGCCAAAATGCTTACAGATGTGCGCTTCAATACAATGGAATCTAAAATGCTGTGTTTTAATGGCGACAGCGGTTCATTCAGTTAAAAACATGTATCGAGGGAGGTTGCTGTTGCGGTAGCAGAAAAGGGAATTGCTTTTGAAAAATACAAGAAGTATATAAATCTGAAAAGCTGGTGCAATGTATTTCACAGAGGGATTGGGTCATTGAACTGAAATCGAATCAGAAGTCTGTAAAAGCTTAAAATCGCGACTCCAAAAAATCGTAGCCAAGATCAAATTACCGTTATCGATGATGGAAATAAAGCAGTAGAACCCTGTAAAACTGAGCCATTTTGTAGTAAAGATTCAGATGTCCGACCCAATATTGGTCTTTACTAAAATTTTGATCATTAACATTTTTTTTTAAAAACCGGAGGCAAAAGACCTTTTTCGCACGAACGAAAAACACCCTTACTTATATATTAATAAATAAAATATATGTTTCTACGTTGTGGTCATTTTGTTTTTGTGGATTTGGGCCGGTTGCCTGTTTTTCCCGGGCCGGTTTCCACTTCCCCATCCACCCCTGTATGACTCCTACGAGGACTCCTACTGGTAGAGGACGCCACCTATATATTTTTAAACTGGTTTGAAAAGTAATAACTTTTCGTCCGTACCTGTATAAAACCACTGAGTAAAAAAATATACATTTACGACGTTTTTCTACGTAAAAAAGGTCTCTTGGTAAAAATCGCTGCGAGTGATGGTTCTCGAGATATTTGCAAATTTGCAAGTTTCCAAATTTATCATTTCAGTCAAATAACTACGAGTATATATCTTGAGAACGGTTGCTCCTAGCGATTTTTACCAAGAGACATTTTTTACTTAAAAAATTACGGAAATGTACGCTTTTCCACTCAGTAGTTTTATACAGGTACGGACGAAAAGTTATTAATTTTCAAAACGGTTAAAACACATGTAGGTGGTGCCCCCCAAAAAAACTCCTACACCCCAATTTTCATCCAAATATTGACGCTACTTCAGAAGTAATTTGGAAAAAATTGAAATGAAAATAAAACTTTTACACCCTGTATCTCCGAAACTAAGCTTTTTAAGACATACATTATATAGTCACCTACTAGTGAAAGTTATTCAACAAAACTCACCTCCTAAACAGCACTTAAGGGACATAAAGAACCATTACTACCGCTTTCCTGTTCAAAACATTCTAATAAGGTTGCGATTAGTTTTTTGCGATTAAGCTGTCTTGTACCACTTCGCACTAAAAGAGGTTCTGACAAGAACAATGTTCGACTGCAAGGTCTGTTGGTAAAAATGTTTAAGCTTAAAATATCACAACACAATTTATTTAAACCAAAACGTAACCAAATCTCGTAATAAAAAACTAAAAAGTGTCAAAACGCACGACAATGTCAGGAAATAAATAAATAAACGAGGCAACTTGACATTTGTTACAGCAGAGCTACCACCTGAATCTCCAGCGGGAAATTTAAATTACAGTTAGTCAGTCTGGCGCCGAATATATTCATGGTTGCCAAAATGGTAGTTAATTTTAGAAATATGCCTGGAAAATGGCACTGCAAGGTATGTAAATAGGTATTTGTAAATCATCTAAATTAAAGCTGATACATAGAAAATACTAATAATAATACTCGAACCATAAGAATACCTATTGAACAACACACTTTAACGCAACAAGACAAGTTTTCTTTCCATATATGAATTGCGATGAAATATTCTCAAGCCATAGATCCATATTACAAAATATTCTTAATAGGAACAGCACATATTTTTGCAACGATAGCCTTTAATCCAAATACCTCATAATTTATCGACAATTCCTTTTTAATCTTTTCGAAGACTTAACTGAATTCCTTTTAAATTTATCTCTATCGTTATTTAAATATTATTGTTTTGTATATTTCCGTTAAAAAAAGCGTTAAACAGAGATTATCATTCCATAATTTTGCATTAATAGCTTTAGCCATAAATGGACAATTGATTCTTCAAAAACAAACATAATAAAATACCTTTGAATATACAGGGTGTCTCAGATTTTAATCGGGAAAATTTAATAGACGATAGAACTTGCAAAAATAAAACAAAAAGTTCATATCAACTTGTAAGATTTAAAGCTTCCCTTTCGAGATACAGGGTGTTAAAGTTACTTAAAAAAGAAAAAAAAATAAGATATTTGAAAAACTATTTAATCGATTTGGATATAACTTGACCCGTTTATAATACTTACTATGGGACTTAATTTGATCTAATTAGATTTAAGTTTAATGGCCAGGGGCGGCGGTGGGGCATCACTGTTAAAGTATTTTAAAGGAAAAAATAGGCACGCCACTGCTTTTTTAGAAGTTTAATATTATTTTTTGGATTTAGTAATTAAAAAATATTATTTTTTGTCTCCTGACTTTTGTCTATCTTGCTTAGTTCTTACGAAAAAAAATAAATTTATTTATTCACTCCACCCTGGATAATAAATTAAATAATAATAGTTAGAACAATTACAATAATTGTTCAAATTGATAACCACTAACATCAACGCATTGTTTGACGGCAACAATACCAGAAATCAATGCGTTGATGTTAGTGGTTATCAATTCGAACAATTATTGTAATTGTTCTAACTATTATTATTTAATTTATTATCCAGGGTGGAGTGAATAAATAAATTTATTTTTTTTTTCGCAAGAAGTCAGCAAGATAGACAAAAAAGTCAGGAGACAAAAAAAATAATATTTTTAATTACTAAATCCAAAAATAACATTAAACTTCTACAGAAGCAGTGGCGTGCCTATTTTTTCCTTTAAAATTATTTAACAGTGATGCCCCACCGCCGCCCTTGCTATTCACAGATTTGTTCTAATCTTCTTGTTTTCCGAAATAGAGGACAAATTTGAAAATGGTGCATTTTTCGACCCCCTTTGTATCTCGGCCCCTCCTTGGTATCTTACCCAAGTAGTATTCTTGCGGACACATTTTAGGTAATGTTTCTAATAATTGTGTCTGTTTATTGACACAAAATAGAAACACTATGTCACAAATAGGAAACATTTTCGAAACCTATACAGGGTTGTTCACCACATACGACACGTAGTATTGCAGCTAAACGATTAGATTTTTACAAATTGTAAGTTTTGGGTTCGTTGAAGGACTATTAGAGCTACAATTTAAAAATATTTTTACAAGATACAGAGTGTCCCAAATAAATAAAAAATATCAAAGTTGGATTTTTTTAAATGGAACACCCTGTATATTATTACATTTTTAGTTTCTACGATTAAAATAAAGGTAAATTTTATTGAGGTTTATTACACTTAAACCTTACCGTTTTTGAAATTGCAGTAAAAATTTTAAGGCTTCATTTCTCCAAGGGTATCAAAGCTTTTAATACTAAATATTTACTAAAGTTTATTTACTGATCAGTTATTGTGTTGCAATTATAAAAATAATACTACCTCATACAGAGTGTCTAAAAATTTATTTTAAATAATTTCTAGCTTTAAACGGCAATAACTTGTTTAATTTAAATGGAATGCCCTGTATATTTTAAGAGAATCAGATGCACAACTTAATTGTCTATCAAATTGTATTACACCATTTTTTACCTATCCCTTCAAGTTTTCGTAGAAAATGCATTTTCTTATAATTTATTTAGACCTCATTTATCAATATACCCATGGAATGGGTACATTTTAGATAGTTTTTAAAACAACAAATGTACAAAATGTACAGCCTATTTGTATGCAAAAAGAAAACTATTTAAATCTTTATAAAAGGGTATACCATTAATTAAATATACCACCATTATTTCCGCCCAAATACTAATTAATTACATACTTAATTGTGTTCGTTAATAAATTATTCTAAATAAATGTGGATTTGAATCAGAAATCAATATAATAATAAGTTGAAAATGAACGTCTCTGTTGTTATAAATAAGCATTTGTCTAAAAATGAAATATCATTTTTTATGAAATATCATTTTTAAGGTGTTACTTTTTACTACAGTGTCTAATACACATACAAAATTCAGTTTTTTTGTATTTGGAGCAATTATTATTAATCAACGCAAACAGTCAATTAATGTAGTTTGAATTCTGGAATCATATTAATAGGTCCTCTTTAACAAATATTTAAACAGTTTTTATTTTTTAATGAAATAATCGAACTATATCGACAATATTAGTATCTGTAATCTTAAAAATTTAGTATATCTTTAAAAATAATCTAAAATGTCAGTATTCCATAGGTATATCGATAAATGAGTTCTAAATTATAAGAAAATGCATTTTCTACGGAAACTTGAAGACATAGGTAGAAAATGGTATAATACATTTTCATAGACAATTAAATTACAGAGTGTTTCATTTAAATTAAACAATTTATTGCCGTTTAAAGCTAGTAATTATTTAAAATAAAATTTTAGACACTCTGTATAAGGTAGTATAATTTTTATTATTGCAACACGAAACTCAGGAAATAAAAATACTTCAGTACCAATATTTAGTTTTAAAAACTTAAATACGCTTAGAGAAATGAAGTATTAAAATTATTACTGTATTTTGACAAAGACCTAAATATTTCAAAAAACCGTAAGGTTTAACTGTGGTAAGCCTTAATCAAATTTACCTTTATTTTAATCGTAGAAACTAAAAATGTAATAATATACAGGGTGTTCCATTTAAAAAAAATACAACTTTTATATTTTTTATTTATTTGGGACACTCTGTATCTTGTAAAAATATTTTTAAATTGTAGCTCTAATAGTCCTTCAATGAACCCAAAACTTACAATTTGTAAAAATCTAATCGTTTAGCTATATACAATACTCCGTGTCGTATGTGGTGAACAACCCTGTATATTTTATATGGCTTTATTACATGTATTTCCAATGTGTTGACACTAGCCGTTTCCTGAAATGTTTCGATGCGAAATCAAAACTTTCAGAGGAAATGTTTTAAAACATTTTCTGCAACTTGTGTCCAATATGTTCCCGTTTTCAGCAGCCACTGTTTCTAAATGTTAAGAAACAAAATACCAAACTAAAATAGTCTCTGTCTGTTTGAGGATTTCAAAATAAAAACAATGTTTCGAAACCAAAAAATGTTTCGAAACAAAAAGCCATTTATGTTACGAAAAATATGTATCAAAAATGTGACAATGTTTTTCGATTTTTGTTTCGATTTTGTGTCTAAAAATGCTACTTGGGTATAACATATCGAAAAGGTCAAAATTGAATTACGTCAAAGTTTACAAAATTTTCTGTAACGTTTCTGTTCTAATGTAGCGTTGATGTCTCTTAATTTTGTACGTGCTATTATTTTACGTATCTATGTTCTTGTACAAGATGGCGCCTCTCATATGACAGTTTGTATTGAAATAAAATTTCGTGAGCATATCTAGGTTAATTCAGAGCACTTTTTAAAAATATAGCGACTTCTACAGGATGCCCCCCAATAAAGTTACGCATCAAAGTTGTGTTTATTGTAATGGAACACCCTATGTATCAATTGCTATTTGGATTCTAGGAGAAAAATAAAGGTGAGTTTTATTAGGGAAGTATATGACTGAAATGTAAGGTTTTTGACTTATTTTACATTTTCTAAAAATGAAGAACAATTTTGAAATTTTAATAAAAGCTACCTAAATTGGAATTTACCCGGAATAGCCTAATATGCAGTTAAATAGCTATTGTGCTTTTTTAAATCAAATTAAAACACCTGACTCAAAGAGTTATGGGTGGTTACAGGGTGGGGCAATATTAATATTGAACATTGGGCGCCTTTAAAAGCAAGTTACTCCTTTAGTTTAAATTGAACACCCAGTATATTAATCCGATATTCAATTCTCTTTAAAATACCATTAAGGTTGCCCACCCCTCAAACAAGCCACACCTCACCAAGACGGCTGCAAAAATAAATACTAGAAATAATATACTGCACAAGATCGCAGGTAGCAGCTGGGGAGCAAACGCCAAGGTACTTAAAACAACTGCAATGGCCCTCACATATTCGGTGGCAGAATATTGCTGCCCTGTCTGGATAAATAGCAATCATACTCATCTTATTGACACTCGTCTTAATAGCGCGATGAGAATTATAACGGGCACTATCAGAAGCACTCCGATCCAGTGGCTTCCTGTATTATCAAACATTACTTCCCCTCATCTGAGAAGACAGGCGGCCCTAGTCAGAGAGTGGAAAAAGTGCACCAGGAATGTTCATCTGCCCATCCATGATGATTGCGAAAATTTCTTGAATCGCCTGAAATCCAGAAAACCGCCATGGGTATTAGGGCAGCAGCTATATACTAAATTCCAACTTTCGGGTTGAAGACTGCTGGCGAGATGAAGGGTCACAAAATAATCCTGACCTTCATCATTTGATAACTGACCCAGTACTCTGCCCTCCCGGATTCAATTTGGCAAGAAAAACGTGGACAACACTCAATCGGTTCAGAACTAACCATGGCAGAACCCGCTTCTGGACACACAAATGGGGACTAACCGACAGCCCTAACTGCGATTGTGGACATTCTGAACATACACCTTTTCATATCGCAACAGAGTGCCCATTCACAAAGGTGCAGTTCCCTTTAAATCATCTTCATGAGGCTGACCTGGATGCTATAGAATGGATCGCAGAGCTAAATCTTGTAGTGTAAATTTATAGTTGTTCGTTTTTACTGTAACATTGTGATATGTCTCTTACACATCTGATTGTTGATCTTTGAATTGTTTGTATTATTGTATTGATTTCTTTTTCTTTTTTTTTAATTTCTTGATATCATGTGTACTCTTAATACCCCATACGAAATATATATACCCCTCAAACAAAGATTTTCTTAAATATTTTAATTTTTATGATTTAGTGTCAGTAGATCTTTATTATTATTTGATAAAATGTAAGTGGATGTGATATTTTATGTTACTTCAATGTTACTTATTCGTTTATGTTACTTATGTCTGATGTTACTTCAATATAGCTGTCTAATTGGTTCAGCTTTAGCAACTAGTTATCATTTTGTGTTGTTGAAACAAAAAAAAATCTCCAAAATTTGCCGAATCAGTTATCCAAGCTGGTCATTTTTTTGAAAATAAATTTTATTTTATAAAAAAAAAAACTTTTTACAAAAACAAAAATCTAAAGACCTGTTGAAAAGGCTATACATAAAACTGAACGGAAAATAAATTTGTGCAATAGGAAGGGTGGAAAAAATCCTTTGGAACATGTAGAACATTAAAAACTAGTTTGTAGAATATGATTTATTTATAATAATTACGATTAATGTTATGCATATTATTAGATCGTCAGTCATTTTAGATGTAAAATTATATGGTAAATCTCTAAGTGGAATTCTAAGCCAATTTGGTGTCGTTTGTTTGAACCTACGACATTTTGGTAACTAAATTTTATATTCTTGCTTATGGTGTATGGGAACATAATTTACAAATTTCCGAAATTTATTAATGTAAACAATATACTATACTTAGTTGAGCCAGCCGTTTTATTAAAACAATATGGAATTAAGCCTTTCACACGAACTCAGCATTATTTAGAAAAAAATTACCGTAATTTTCATCACAATATAGTTCACGGCCAACAATATTCGCTATGTAAGATTATCTTTTTCTTTAAACTTTAATTGTTAATTCGTTATCCTCAAGAACAATCTCTAATTAGAAATATACGGCAGCTGCTACATACTTATCAGTGAGCAAATACTCTTAATAACATTTATACCCTTAGATTAACAATAAAAATTGATACCATACGATCTTTTGAATAAAAATATTAAGGAAGGAGCATATCAAAAAACTTAACCTAACCAAAAATGGCCCACTTGAATTCCGGTTTATCAATGCAGTTCTAATTTATCATACAGGGTGGTCCGAACTTACTGTATTCTGGAAACTTCGGCCAGCATATTCTGCAGATAAAAATAAGTTAAAAATTATGATTATTGTTAGTTCCCATCAGTAGTTAGTACACAGAAAAAAAAATCGTGGGTGTTTGGGAAGGCTCGAAACGAAACATTGTTTTTTTGCGACGTTTCGCGACTTTATTGTCGCTTCTTCAGGCACGAAAACATATATTAATCCATATGCCTACAAACATTCATGGCGATTCCAACCGCCACTACTAAGACACATACAGACAAATCGAACAGAAAAAATACCGTTAAGTTTATTCTGTTCGATTCGTCTGTATGTGTCTTAAAGATCGCGCACACTATACCTGCACGGACCGGCACAGACCAGACCAGTAAAATCTACCGGTGAAGGTGACCGTGTTATTTAATAGAGTAGAGCACACTAGACCAGTACCAGCACGTACTGCCACAAGCCACGACCGTCAAAACAGGTCGTGTCGGTCAGGGACAAATATGACCGGCAATATTTATGCCTGGTCGTGCTGGTCCGACCTAATGTGCGCACCGGCGAACCAGCACACCTCCACAAACATGCAAATATTGAAGGGTTTGTCAGTATTTCGAGTACGCTAGCTGGCTCAAGTTGCATGATGTAGGTTAGATTTCGTTTATTTTTGTTCGAACCTTTAAATCGTTTTAAATATGAATGAAAAAAAGCTTATTTTACTGGTACAAAAGTATTCAGAGCTGTGCGATACGAGCCAAGCATTTTATATATAGAGACCAAGAAAGAAAAGATGCAATATGGGAGTCGATAGCAAAAAAAAATAATTAAATTTGATTTGTGACATTCGAAAATATTGGAAAAACTTTTCTTCGAATCTTTTTAATTCAGGAAACAAATAATGAAATTCGCCATATTGCTTTCTCTTTTGATTTATAGGGTGAACCCAAAATCTTCTTTTTTTCTTAGCTTCCTTCTCTTCCTCCTCTTCTTCACACAACATGGCTAAAATAATAATTTCTTCCTCTGAACTACTCATTTTCAATACTTCTATGTTGCACGCTCTAGTAGTTGCGCCTTGACAACTGTACTTTTTTCGAAACTCTCGCTTATGTTGCTGGTCTGTGGCGGTAAAGTGTGCGATGTCATGCAGGATGCAGGTTTGTGCTGTGCTGGTCCGTACTGGTCCGTGTAGGTATAGTGTGCGCGATCTTTTAGTATTGGCGGTTGGAATCGCCATGAATGTTTGTAGGCATATGGATTAATATATGTTTTGGTGCCTGAAGAAGCGACAATAAAGTCGCGAAACGCGAAACGTCGCAAAATATTGTTTCCCTTTCGAGCCTTCCCAAACACCCACAATTTTTTTTCTACATAAGTTAAAAAGTTCGTATAAATGTATGTCCTAAAATGCTTAGTTTCAGAGATACAGGGTGTAGAAGTTTCATTTTTATATCGATTTTTTCCAAATAATTTCTGAACTAACATCAATATTTTGATGAAAATTGGTGACTGAGAGTTTTTTGACATGAGAGATTTGATTTTGATGTCAATATGACTCCTACTTGTAGAGGACAAGCCACCTACATATTTTAAACTGGTGTGTCCCAAAAAAAAGTTACATATCAAAGTTGTGTTTTTTGTAATGGAACACTCTATATACTAATTGATTTTCGGATTCTGAGAAAAAAATAAAGGTGAGTTTTATAAGAGAAGTATATGACTAAAATGTAAGGTTTTTGACATATTTAACATTTTCTAGAAATAAAGAACAATTTTTAAATTACAATAAAATTACCTTAATTAGAATATACCCGGTATAGCCTAATACGTCGTTAAATTAACTATTGTTCTTTAAATCAAATTAAAACTTGATACAAAAAGTTATACAGGGTGAGACAAAATTAATATTGAACATTGGTCACCTTTAAAAGCATGTTACTCTTTTATTTTAAATGGAACACCCAGTATATTATTCCGATATTCAATGGAGAATTCAGGTCTTTTCAAAATACTATTAAGGTTGCCTACACCTCAAACAAATATTTTCCTAGATATTTTCATTTACATGATTTGATCTGAGTAGATCTTTATTATTTGATAAAATCTAGGTGGCTGTGATATGTCTGACGTTACTTCAACATAGCTGTCTAATTAGTCCAACTTTAACAACTAGTTATCCTTTTGTGTCAGTTAAAACAAAAAAAAATTCTCAGAAATTTGCCGAAAATGCAAACTTATCCTACATCAGAAAGAATTGATATGATTCTATTAGTTGGTGAATGCAGTATGCATTTATGTATAACCACATATGCCTTTTAAAATGAAAATATCCTTTTGAAAAGGCAATCATTTTATGCAGTTAACAGGAAAGAAAGCATTTTGAGCATTTGATTTCATCTAGTTAATTTTTGTCACATAATCTTATGATTATACGATTTTATACTAATACTTACGATTTTGTCACAATAAATCTTTGTCTGAAGGGTAGGCAACCTTAATAATATTTTGAAGATATATAAATTCCCCATTGAACATCGGAAAATATACTGGGTGTTCCATTTAAAATAAAGGAGTATCTTGCTTTTTAAAGTGACTAATGTTCCATATTAATTTTGTCTCACCCTGTATAACTTTGCGGGTCAAATTTCAATTTGGTTTAACATACAATGGTTACTGTAATTAAATATCAGAGGCTATACAAGGCATTATCGAAATTTAAAATTTACTCGTCGTTTTCACAAAATGTGAAATATGTCAACACAATTCATTTAAACCAAAAACTCGTAATAAAAAACTAAAAAGTGTCAAAACGCACGACAATGTCAAGAAATAAATAAATAAACGAGGCAACTTGACATTTGTTACAGCAGAGCTACCACCTGAATCTCCAGCGGGCAATTTAAATTACAGTTAGTCAGTCTGGCGCCGAATATATCCATGGTTGCCAAAATGGTAGTTAATTTTAGAAATATGCATGGAAAAATGGCACTGCAAGGTAACACAATATAATAAATAAGTTCATATGATTGTTCCTGTATTTGTAAATCATCTAAATTAAAGCTGACTTACATAGAAAAACTAATAATAATACTCGAACCATAAGAATACCTATTGAACAACACACTTTAACGCAACAAGACAAGTTTTCTTTCCATATATGAATTGCGATGAAATATTCTCAAGCCATAGATCCATATTACAAAATATTCTTAATAGGAACAGCACATATTTTTGCAACGATAGCCTTTAATCCAAATACCTCATAATTTATCGACAATTCCTTTTTAATCTTTTCGAAGACTTAACTGAATTCCTTTTAAATTTATCTCTATCGTTATTTAAATATTATTGTTTTGTATATTTCCGTTAAAAAAGCGTTAAACGGAGATTATCATTCCATAGTTTTGCATTAATAGCTTTAGCCATAAATGAACAATTGATTTTCTAAAAACAAACATCTTAAAATACCTTTGAATATACATAATTAGTAATTCGTTTATAATACAAATATTTTTGTATAGTCTATTGTCTGGTATAGACAACGTCCGATAAAATGAAATAACATATTTTTTTAATAATGAATAAGAGATGAAGTTTACGAGTGAGATGAGCATCAGTCGGTAACTTTGAATCAGGTTGAAAACTAAAGTACAGCGTGCCATTTTTGTGTATTTTATGGAATTTCTCGTTTATTAGTAGAAATACAAAGATGCGGTTTTCACATCACTACACTTTTTGATGAAAGTAAAGATGCTATACACAGATTTGTCCTAGTCTTCTTGTTTTCCGAAATAGAAGACGAATTTGAAAATGGTGCATTTTTCGACCCCCTTTGTATCTCGGTCCTCCCTTCGTATCTTACCCAAGTAGCATTCTTGCGGACACATTTTAGGTAATGTTTCTAATAATTGTGTCTGTTTCTTGACACAAAATGGAAACGCTATGCCACAAATAGAAAACATTTTCGAAACCTATATATTTTATATGGCTTTACAAGTGTTTCCAATGTGGTGGTACTAGCCATTAGAAATGTTTCGATGCGGAATCAAAACTTACAAAGGAAATGTTTCGAAACATTTTCTGCAATTAGTGTCCAATATGTTCCCGTTTTCAGCGGCCACTATTTCTAAATTTGAAGAAACAAAATACCAAACTATAATAGTCTATGTCTGTGTGTGGATTTCAAAATGAAAACAACGTTCGAAACAAAAAATGTTTCGAAACAAAAAGCCATTTATGTTACGAATCACAGGGCCGTTCCTGGCGAGCGTGCAGTGCGTGCACGCATGTAGGCGCAACATTTTGGGGGCGCAAAATCGAAGGGTCAATCAGTACTTTGTAACAAAAAACCGATACACTTTCTTGACAATAAACAAATACTTAAACGTACATCATAGGATAAAGTTTGCTTAGCGTCTTTTTTGCATTGGCCGCGCCGAATAAACAAGTCTAGGGCAATCTGTCGGCAACACATTGATCTCATCTATTTATTTTTCATTTTATTCATTTTATGGAAAGCACTGTTCATTAAAATGTTGTATCCTATGTTATAGGGCTCGTTTCTCTCTATAATTTCCTGTCTCACAATGTACCGTTTGTATCCGGGCCGGGAAGGGTTCATAGTTTCATAGTTGTCGATTTTCGAAAGAAATCAGTACATGTATATTATTTCGTATATATTTCATTTTATTGATTTTATGGAAGCACCGTTCATTAAAATGTTGTATCCTATGTTATAGGACTTGTTTCTCTCTACAGTTTCCTGTCTCACAATGTACCGTTTGTGTCGGGGAAGGGATCATAGTTTCATAGTTGTCTATTTTCGAAAGAAATCGGTACGTGTATATTATTTCGTATATTTTTCATTTTATTGTTTTTATGGAAAGCACTGTTCATTAAAATGTTGTATCCTATATTATAGGGCTTGTTTCTCTCTACAATTTCCTGTCTCACAATGTACCGTTTGAGTCGGGGAAGGCATCATAGTTTCATAGTTGTCAATTTTCGAAAGAATTCAGTACATGTATATTATTTCCGATTTTTAGTTTATTGTTTTTATGTATTTCATATATAATGGGTCAGTTTTTTTCTTTAGGGTACTATTTTTGTTATTAAATATTTTTGTGGTTTTGTTTGTTTTATTTACTTAATAAATGTTTTTATACTTTAATTAGAATAGTTTTTTTACATTTTCAATTACATATTGCTTGTTTGTCGCAGAATATGAATTCTTTAAATTTTTTAGATTACGATTAAAATATACAGGATGCTACAAATTAGAGGTACGAGCATTGGTATGATAACTGTAATAAATTGGGGCAAAGTTGCGCTTTGGGATGTTCAACAAGATGATATTAGAAAAGTTTTAAAAATTTCAAGGATTGCTGAGTTTTTTGGAAAAAACGGATTTTTTTGAAAATCAATTTTATTTTTTCCTGTCGTTACTTTTTAGAAAATCAAAAAACTAATTGCACATTCTCATAGCCACTTTATTAGGGCAAATTAAAGAACTAAATTTTACTAATGACGTCAAGTAATGTCCCCACGCTCCTGTGCGACAGGTCCAGGATCCTCGCTGGCCAGGAAAATGGTGATTGATAAGCTTATCAATATTGTAAGGATGAATAGATTAAATATTTAAGAAAAAACAGAGCCAGACTTGAAATTAGTTTAAATAAATTGTGTTTAAATGTCCGAAACAAAAAAAATATTAAGTGTGGCATATCATTGTACTCAGGAGACCGAGTTATTTAAAAATCATAAATATAAAATGCAGGTCCATATTTAAAAAAAATTAAGTTGGCCTCTGTATCTCACAAATTATCAGCTAATTTGAAAATCTAAAAATACCATCAGATAGCCCTAAGAAAGTGGCTATGAGAATGTGCAATTAGTTTTTTGATTTTCTAAAAAGTAACGACAGGAAAAAATTAAATTGGTTTTCAAAAAAATCCGTTTTTTTTCAAAAAACTCAGCAATCCTTGAAATTTTTAAAACCTTTTTGATGGTATCTTGGTGAACATCCCAAAGCGGCAACTTTACCCCAATTTAGCCATGTTCGTATCTATTACGGTTACCGAAATACCAATGCTCGAACCTCGAATTTGTAGCACCCTGTATAATAGATTTAAATATAAAAAGGGCGCACCAAAGAATGCTGCACGTAGGCGCCAGATACCGCAGAAACGGGCCTGACGAACGAAACATATTTTTCGTCACAAAAATGTGACGAAACTGTTTTGCAATGCTTCTCAGCAGAGATTTTGTTTCAATTTTGTGTCTAAAAATGCTACTTGGGTATAACATATCGAAAAGGCGAATTACGTCAAAATTTACAGAAAATTTTCTGTAACGTTTCTTTTCTAATGTGGCGTTGATATCTCTTCATTTTGTCCGTGCTATTATTTTAGGAATTAGGAACGTTCTTGTACAGAATGGCGCCTCTCATACAACAGTTTCAATTGAAATGAAATTTCGTGAGCATATCTAGGTTAATTCAGAGCACTTTTTCAGAGCACAAAATATAGAGACTTCTACAGGATGGTCCCCAAAAAACTTACACATCAAAATTGTGTTTTTTTGTATTGGAACACCCTATGTATTAATTGCTTTTCGAATTCTAGGAGAAAAATAAAGGTAAGTTTTATTAGGGAAGTATATGATTGAGATGTAAGGTTTTTGACTTATTTTACATTTTCTAAAAATGAAGAACAATTTTGAAATTTCAATAAAAGCTACCTAAATTGGAATTTACCCGGAATAGCCTAATATGCAGTTAAATAACTATTGTACTTTTTTAAATCAAATTAAAACGCCTGACTCAAAGAGTTATGGGTGGTTACAGGGTGGGGCAATATTAATATTGAACATTGGTCGCCTTTAAAAGCAAGTTACTAAATGGAACACCCAGTATATTAATCCGATATTCAATGGGGAATTCATGTCTCTTTAAAATACCATTAAGGTTGCCCACCCCTCAAACAAGCAACACCTCACCAAGACGGCTGTAAAAATAAATACTAGAAATAATATACTGCACAAGATCGCAGGTAGCAGCTGGGGAGCAAACGCTAGGGTACTTAAAACAACTGCAATGGCCCTCACATATTCGGTGGCAGAATATTGCTGCCCTGTCTGGATAAATAGCAATCATACTCATCTTATTGACACCGTCTTAACAGCGCGATGAGAATTATAACGGGCATTATCAGAAGCACTCCGATCCAGTGGCTCTCTGTATTATCAAACATTACTCCCCCTCATCTGAGAAGACAAGCGGCCCTACTCAGAGAGTGGAAAAATTGCACCAGCAATGTTCATCTGCCCATCCATGCTGATTGCGAAAATTTCTTGAATCGCCTGAAGTCCAGAAAACCGCCATGGGTATTACGGCAGTAGCTACTAAATTCCAACTTTCGGGTTGAACACTGCTGGCGAGATGAATGATCACAAAATAATCCTGACCTTTATCACTTGATAACTGACCCAGTACTCTGCCCTCCCGGATTCAATTTGCCAAGGGAAACGTGGACAACACTCAATCGGTTCAGAACTAATCATGGCAGAACCCGCTTCTGGACACACAAATGGGGACTAACGGACAGCCCTAACTGCGATTGCGGACATTCTGAACATACACCTTTTCATATCGCAACAGAGTGCCCATTAACAAAGGCGCAGTTCTCTTTAAATCGTCTTCATGAGGCTCGCCTGGATGCTATAGAATGGGTCGCAGAGCTAAATCTTGTAGTGTAAATTTATAGTTGTTCGTTTTTACTGTAACATTGTGATATGTCTCTCACACATCTGATTGTTGATCTTTAAATTGTTTGTATTATTGTATTGATTTCTTTTTCTTTTTTTTTAATTTCTTGATATCATGTGTACTCTTAATACCCCATACGAAATATATATATATATACCCCTCAAACAAAGATTTTCTTAAATATTTTAATTTTTATGATTTAGTATCAGTAGATCTTTATTATTATTTGATAAAATGTAAGTGGTTGTGATATTTTATGTTACTTCAATGTTACTTATTCGTTTATGTTACTTATGTCTGATGTTACTTCAATATAGCTGTCTAATTGGTTCAGCTTTAGCAACTAGTTATCATTTTGTGTTGTTGAAACAAAAAAAAATCTCCAAAATTTGCCGAAAATGCTAACTAATCCTACATCAGAAAGAATTGATATGATTCTATTAAATACAATGTAACAGTTAAATTTCCTCGCTACGACCTTTGTGTGCTAACTCATGAATTATCGCAAATAACTATTATTTTTGCATCATATTTACTATAATTTTATTGTTAAATATTATTTTATTTAAATTTTACAATTATGCAACCCGATATACACCGCGATATTATACAGCTACAGCTACACAATATTATCACTGGACTCTCTTTATCTTTGATATCACCTGTCCGTCACTTGTCACTGTCAGATCAAATCAGATGTTTTTGGATTTATTTATCCTTTGTTTTGGTTATTGAAATTTTATAATTACCAGATAAAATTTCGTAATTAAATTGTTTATTTTTGATGTGGATCGCAGTGTGCAATTCGTTCATTTTAATTGTGGGATTTCTGAGTTAAGTTCGTTCATTGACCCGATATGAAATATGGCTGTGGAAAATATTCTAGAACATCGTTTTTTATTTATGCCTTTTTGTGAGTTGGACTAGTCGATATATATATAGTTCTCTATCTATATCCTGGAGGGAGATTTCCGGTTGAAATTTGATTTTGTGAAGGAAATCGAATCCTTGCATCACTTCTTGTGTATCCACCGACCGGGTATCGTCGTGAAGAACTGGCTGCCGTTTCGTGAAGCATTCCCTGTTGGTAGTAAGCAGGTCTTCCTAGAGAAGGATTAACGCTTCCGAAACACATTTGGTCAGAGACGTGGTTGGATTTTGTTGATTTGTATGGACCGCCGACCAATTTCCTCAATGGGATTAAAATAGCCAAATTTTCCGACCGATATTCCGATTCCACGTACCCAAGAAGTCCCCGAGTAAAGTTCCAAGAGCAAGAAGACCGATCCAGACCGTACAGCACAGAACAGTCCAGAATTCCATCCGTTCCTGTTATCCGTGTAGAGGTACCCGTTGGACACCGTAAACCCTTGTTGAGGGTTTTTTATATTCACCGATTGAAACCTCAACAACTTGCCTTTCCTCTGCACGTCTGCTGTGGGCTCCATTGACATTCATCGAGCTGCTGTGCACCGCCGTAGCAACCCTGTAGCTATACACCGTAGCTCAGCCGGAGGAAGTTCGAATAGTTTCCAAGTCTTACACATCGACTAGAGTAAGACTGTACAATTTTAGTTTAGGTTTAGATTTGCTATTTGTATTCTGCCCTTAGAGCATACTTAGTTTAAGTTAAGGGGGATGACGTCTTAGTTTTAGTATAGCTTAGAACATTTTCAATTTTGCGTGCATATTTTTAGTAATTCATATCGATTTAAATGTCTTAATATATTTCAATCATTTACATTTCATTCTTTCTTTTCTTTATAACTTTTTTTTAATATTTTAATAAATTGCTTAAATATTTTTAGTAGTATTATTTGCAGTCTAGTCTCATAGTTAAGTTAGAGTCACTTAAGTTTAAATAATTATAGCAACATTTGAAGTTCATGGTAGTTACACTCAACAGTTCGAGGTTAGTGTTGAAGTCTACTTAATAGTAACATCTTTTATGCCGAGTTCTTAGAGTATAATCTCGTGGCGCCCTTTTATTCAGATCTTTGAACCCCGACCACCCGGCTGTTAAAATTAAAAAGCTAGTGGCCTCTATGCAACTCACCCCGATTAAGTAAACTTGTGTTTTATTGAACTTCAAATTAGAAAAGGACGCGGCAACAATACTTAAATGCTCCTGATTTTATCTAGTCTGTTTTTTATGAGGATATGTTAAAGACAGTGTTTACAAAACTCGACCAACTATTGTCCACAATATGAGAGAAATGAATCATTTTGGCTGTTTTTCGAAGTAGAACTCCACGTATGCCTTTTAACATGAAAAGATCTTTTGAAAAGAAACTCATTTTATGCAGTAATCAGGAAAGGGAGCATTTTGTCTATTTGATTTCATCTCTCTCTAATTTTTGTTACATAGTTATAGATTTATATCTAGTTTTAATTCTGTGAAAATTAAAATATGTTTTAAGCGTGTATCTTTTTATTTAGTATTTTACCCTACATCCCTTAATTGTTGTTAAATTAACACAATCACCCTAGATTGTTTCAAATAATAAATATCTACTGACGCAAAATCATAAAAATGAAAATCTTTGTTTGAAGGTTAGGTATCCTGAATAATAATCTGAAAATATATGAGTTCTCCATTGAACACTGGAATAATATACTGGGTGTTCATATGTTTAACATACAATAGTTATTGTAACTAAATATCAGACTATACAGGCTAAATTACAATTTAGATAGCTATTATTGAAATTTAAATTGTATTCTTCATTTTCACAAAACGTGGAATATGTCAAAATTATTACATTTTAAGCATATTTTTAGCTTCTTTAATAAACCTCACCTTTATTTTTTCCTAGAATCCGAAAATCAATTATTATATGGGGTGTTCCATTACAAAAAACTTTGATAACTTTTTTTGGGAATATCCTGTATCACTATATATATATTTTTATAAAATGTTTTTAATTTACCTATATACGCTAAATTTAAAAGAATTATTATTTCTTTTATAAGTACTTAAACGTGATAAAGAAGCTTATAAAAATATTACAGTTATTTTTTTGAATAGAAGTATTATTGTGTCAACTTGCATAGGTTAATATCGGTAACCTAAGTATCAAGAAATGTGATACAGACGCAACGTGAAATTCTATTCGATGTATTGAAGAAAGTATGATGCAGTTGCGATGACTACACGAGAAAGACATTTTCTTGAGGCACCAAAGTTTTAAATGGATACAGTATCGTCTAATCATCGTTTATTGTTATGTTAATTAAAAATGTTTAATTAAAAATAGTTTGTCTATTGACTTTTAAAGAGAATGCGGCAGTGGTATGTATTTAAAAAGAAAAGCAGTTTGATAGAATGTTATATAATCGAGTAGAGGCAGTTTAGAATTGGGTAACTAGCATACAGTATGGTAAAAATGTTTATGATCAAGCGGGCTTTAAGTGTGTAACAGATTCAATTAAGAAAAGAAAATGTACTCATGAAGTTAAAAAACTACTCGTTGGTTTTACAAATTTTTGGCTTTTTTCATTGATTGCCATTTCCAACCAACTGGACGCCGTTTTTTTTTCGATCATACTCTAATAGTATAATAATTATAATAGTAATAGATAATTCAATCTGGCCACCTATGTTAAAAAGTTAAATAAAGCGTTTTTCACCATGCTTATGAACGTTAGTATAGAGTATATAATATTTTAAAATACTCATAACAAGGCAAATAAAATAAAAAATACAAGGTATCCCATTTAAAAAAAAGTTTGGGTCATATTTTAAGAATGATAGCTCCCAACGAAAAACTAGTTACGCTACTGAATTCTATATGAAAAACTCTATGGAACTCAATGTTCACCTTTCCGATAAGTTATAAGATACCCGAGATGCAAAGGTAGAAAGAATGCAAAAAATTCAAATTCGCCCTGTATTTCAGAAACTAAGAAGGTGAGAACAAATCTGTATCTAGCATCTTTAGTTTCATAAAAAAGTTGCACAGTAACGTAAAAACCACATCTTTGTATCCCTACTTATAAACGAGAAACCTTGTAAAACATACGAAAATTGGACAACCTGTAACACATAAAGTATTGTTCACAAAAGTACTGTATGATGGCTTGGAAGTGACCATCGATGATATACCATGGCTTGGATGATATACCATTTCATAGCCATCGCTAACGCCGTTTTTTTATAATATATTGTATAAGCAATAATGAATAAAAAAATTGTGTGTGCACTAAGTGCGCATATTCGCAGTGAAACTAACAGCTATTAAATTGAAGGATTTGAAGGACATGCTTGAAGAAGTAATAAATTAAAAAATATATATTACAAGTAAAAAATAGTTTTATACGTGTAACAAAAAATTTTTTACACATAAAAAATAGTTCCTGACGTTACTAGCTCGTGTATCACGGCCGCCTCACTAAAAAACGGCCCAGCGCGCGTTAAGCCCCATACTCACACTTCGCTCCTTCGTCTCTTCCTCGCGTTACTTCCTCGCCTTACTTCCTCGCGTTACTTCGTCCCTTCGCTTCCTTCCTTCGTCCCTTCGCTTCCTTCCTTCGTCCCTTCGCTTCCTTCCTTCGTCCATTCGATGCTTGGAAATTAGTCGATTATGCAACAACACACCACAAAATATTTTTAATATAGCAGAGCTACATGTTTATTACGAAATATCTATATAGTAACCTCTAAAATTTTTATTATAAAACGACAATTCTTTGTCGTGTCAAAAATAAAAATTGAATTTTAATAATATAATTTTTTTTTAATAAATCCGAATATTTCAGTATCATGTACAAGGTATATCAGTATGAATGTACAAGGCCAGTCAACAATAGAGTAAATTTATTATGTCATTTATATCGAAACTATGAAATATGACTATAATAATATACTAATTAAACTAATTAATAAAAAAATAATTAAAAAAACTAATAATATTAATACTAATTAAACGTTGATGTTAATCCCCATTTCTTCAGATATTTTTGTAAAGGCATCATACACACTATTTCTATTTTTTATTTTTGTCGCTACGATTACATAAATATGGACATGTATTTCTTCATAAATATGAAGACAATATTGTCTTTTCCTTGCATTTTTAAGACTATTGTGTGTGATATCTATTTTTATATCGACTGGCGATTGCTAGATGTACAGGGTGTCCCATTTTTGTGTGTTTTATGGGGTTTCTGGTTTATCAGTAGAGATATAAAGATGCCGTTTTCACATCATTGTTCTACCTATTATGAAACTAAATATGCTACACACAGATTTATCCTAGCCTCCTTAGTTCAAATTTATTTCTTATTTCTTTCTTTTATACTTTTTATTTTTTAATTAGTAGAATATTTTGCATTATTCGATAACCTTTGTATCTCGATAATTTTATAACTTATCAAAAATGTGAAAAGGGTCAGTGATGGGCGGTGGGTAAGTACCCAATTTGAAGATAAATAAATGTGAGTATATATGTATATATGTATATACCTGTACATTTAGATGAACATCCTAATTTCATAAAAGGTATTTCCGACGACCGCATAGTAAATACCCGGTATAATGCCGGGAACAGGAATATACCAATATATATTAGGAATATTGTAGATATATTCCTGATATTACTTTATCCTTATATTTCTGGTATTATACCGGATATTTACTATGCGGTCATTGGAAATACCTTTTATAAAATTAGACTGTTCATCTAAATGTACAAGTATATACCGGATACTCTAATTTTGTTTTTTTCTACCTATTGAGTACTTACCCACCGCTCGTGTCTCGTTTATCAGGTAGAATGCAGTGACGAAACTAGTTCTTCGTTGGGAGCTGTCTATTTCGAAAAATTACTCAAACTTATGTTCTTTTTTTTAAACAGGACACTCTATATATTATTTTTATATTATTTGCTTTGTTATGAGCTTTCTAAAATTATAATATGTATACTCTAGGTATACTTATTTATTTAGGTACTGCTAAACTGCTAAACGGCTCTTATTTTAGAGTTATATTATAACTATACATAAAAATTAGCGTGGAATAGCCAATAACCCACATTTTACGTCGAATAAATTAGTTGATTGTTTTGATTACCTAATTTAAACCGGCCGGTAATTTAAACCGGTTAATATATTAAGTATTTTAGAAAGCCCGTAAAGAGGAAAATAAAATAATATACAAAACATCGCAAAATATCTACAGATTCTAACGAAGAACTAGTTACGTCACTGCATTCTACGTGAAAAACTGTACGGAACACCGTTTTCACCATATCGATAAGTTAATCGAGATACAAAGGGAATCGAAAAATGCAATAATTTCAGATTCGCCCTGTATATTAGAAAGTAAGAGAGCTAGGACATATCTGTATGTAGCATCTTTAGTTTCATAAAAAAGTAACATCGTAATGTGAAAACCGCATCTTTGTAGCTCGACTCATAAACGAGAAACCCTGCAAAACACACGAAAATGGGACACCCTGTACAGACGTACTGCCAAATCAAGAAATCAACTACGAATGAAATCCAAGATCGATTTATATATTTTATATATTTTAATATTTTTTGTATTCGTGATAATTCCTTTGCTACAAAACCGACAGTACGAGGAAGGAGCGTTTCGAGGAAGTAAACGGACGAAGGAGCGTTTTGACGAAGGAACGAAGAAACACACAGTCGCATAAATCGACAATTTCCCATAGTAAATATATGATTTTTGGACGAAGGGACGCGAGGAAGGAACGAAGTGAAGTAGCGAAGTATCAGTATGGGGATTTAAGAATTGTAACTTCAAAAATGTGTGTAAAGAAAACTGTGCTAATGATTCATCACCGATGCTTAGTAACTGGGAAGTAACTTCAGTAGCGAAGGATATGTACAATGTACACTGTGCGGGTACAGATTTATCAATAAATGCTAACCTGTATTAAAACATACATATAAAACCTAATTATGGTAACACGTGGGAAAATTAAATCGCGATCAAACGTCGCGTCGTCGTGGGCAAAATCTAATTACAGTATACCAGTCAACTACAATCTGAAAGAGAATTAATATGATTACATAACATATCAGCACAGAACGCGGAAAAAAGCGTCTCAGTTAATAACGTTGTGTAAAAAATTGAAATACCGAAACTACGAGTTCGTGACCTCCTGTCTCATTACTCCCGAATAGATATGTGAAGACATTGTTACAGTCGAATTATCGAAGAAAAGATCGACGATTTTAGCCTGATTTAGAATTTAACATTTCAATTTCTAATGATGACATCAGTATAGAAAATTCTACAGATATTTTAGAGTAGGTCAAAAATCTTCCAAAAATACGATATATAAAGATATGGTCGGTGGATATGTCAGATTTCTACTAGTCCAGGAGACAGTGAATTTTTAGTATTGAAAATACTTCTGGCCGCATGAGATGCGACAAGGTACGGTCCGAGTTCAATACCCTGCCTAATCAACTTGTCAACACGTAAGTCGATAGTTAAGCCGGCGTTGATGATCGAAAAGAGCGAGGACGTTCGAGGGGTTGTTAAGTACTGTTTGGCTATTTTAATCTAACTCTTTCCGTATGAGAAGCAAGGGGCAAATTATACGTGAAAGAGCGGAGTCACATAAATAATAAATTTAGACTAATGCAATATTTTTTCTTGGCGCGTAGGATAGGTAAATGCATTAGAGGGAATACATATCACGGTGATCATATA
The DNA here is from genome assembly GCF_002938485.1 of Sitophilus oryzae. Classification (NCBI taxonomy): domain Eukaryota; kingdom Metazoa; phylum Arthropoda; class Insecta; order Coleoptera; family Curculionidae; genus Sitophilus; species Sitophilus oryzae. Next base: position 66,979 of record NW_022146407.1, read on the forward strand.
AACCCATGGTACTTGCTCAAAGTCGCGGATGGTCCGCTCCATCTGAAAGCGCTGTAAACATATTGGCACCAATCATATCAACTCTACCTGAGTAGCCTCCTGCATCCCAAGGACTTCAGTACCTTGGTATTAAAACAGTATTTGTATTATTATTTCTCTTTAATTAAATTTCAGAACAGCATAGTTGGATTCTCTTGAATAGTGATCAAGGTTTTCTCTGCCGTGCTCTTTTACTTGTTGCTTCCAGGCAGAATATGGCACTCCTTTCATTTCATTTAATAAAATAAGTAAAGCTATTTACAAATTTAGCCTTTTATTTACATAAACTATTCTCCTCAAATTTCCCAAAATATTGTTCTGCCAAGCGCATCCGAGGTAATCACAACAAAAATATTTTTAACACAACGTAGGTTCTTATTCATCATCATTTCATCATAGAACAATTAGATAAAATTATAAAAATTTCATTTAAATTGTTTTTTATACAGTTGACCAAAATCTTACCTCTTCAACTTTGTTGACGAACATGGGATGTTATACTACAATACTAAGTGCAGGGTATCTAATTCAGGTGATGTCACTATTGCTATTTCTCAAATGATAAGTGCTACAAGATTGGTTAAATTAGAGAAAAGTTGTTCAGAGGATATCTTTCCTGTATCACTTTTTCTAACCTTTCTGTTAAATGCGAAGAAACTAAGTTACAGGTGGAGACCCAGTTTCAAAATACCTTACTTCGTAAGATCAAAGAGAAAACCGCTAGGTAAAATATAGACTTCCCGCTTTTCTAGAATGGGGTGTTGGGCAAACAAGAAAAAATAAGTGAAAATAACGAAACGGTAAGGTGCTGACCTTTAGTCCGGTTGCCATCGACATAATCTAAATAAATACTTGCTTACATCTGTGCGCCACGATAGTTTCGTTACCTAACAGAAGATTAATGATTCGCGTGCTCACAATGAGAACATTCGTCCTGCCTGTCAAAACATCATTGTGTTTTTTTAATTGTTTCATCAGTGTGCTGAGAATATTAAAAAAATAATTTAATATCTGAAATACACAAGCTAAACTTCTCTCGTCAATATTAACTCGTATTAACTTAACTATAATTCAGCAATATATTTTCTAAATTCAAAAACCGATTTTGATTTTACTTTTTATCGTAATTTTCTACAGTATATCCCCGGATGGTCTTTACAAGAGGAATTTTTTTTAATAATTCACATTTTGAGAAAAATGCATATTTCATAAAAAAATTGTTTGTTCTAAAATGGTTAATCCCGTTTATACTTTTTCAAATTTCCATGCTGTTTTAGAGAAAATTAAGAAAATCATGAAAATATGGTTGATTTTTGAAGTCCTAAAAATCAAAAAGCGATAGAAACGCTTTTAGGTAATATCAATTCTATTTCATTCTTTGATATATTGTTATTCATAGAATTTTAATTAATGTAATAGTCTAGAGCTAGCAACGTTTTTGAGAAAGTATTTTAAGAAAGCTGGCTGGTTCCAGAGAGCATAGTAAAAGATATATCAAATATCTTTTACTATGCTTTCTGGAACAGCATGCGGCCCGTCTGGCTGCCGATACCCGTTGCGTTCACTACTGCGCATCGCAAGAAGATCCTATATTTTTTTTATTTAGTCCTATAAATTCTAGTATTTATTAATAAAATTGTGTACAATAAACTTATTTAGATTCCAAAAATACGTAGTATTTCTATGTACAGGGTGGTCGAAATTGGTCTGTTTTAACAGAGAAAGCCTATTTCCTGACTAAATAGAGCAAAACCGACATAGATATCATGGGCCAACTATGATTTCCATTTAAAAAATTATATTTTTAATTATTTCTGACAAAAAGAGCAAGCATAGGAAAAAACTGACTACGCCACTGAATTGTGCTTAAAAAAGTGCCTTAAGAAGGTTTTTACAGAATTTTGTTATTTAGCGAAATACAAAAGTTATGGGCAATTTTCCAAATGGTAAAAAATTCAAAAGGAACCCCGTATCTCAGTTGGCAGTGAAAATATCAACACACGGTTTACCCCGTTAAACGTGTCCCAGAAATCGAGCCCATGACATCTATGTGGGTTTTGCTCTATCTAGTCAGGAAATATGTTTTCTCTATTAAAACAGACCAATTTCGACCACCCTGTACACGTAATATTGGAACACCCTGTATATTAAGATATAGTATAATGATAGTAGTAAGTTCATTTCGCTTTAAAAAATTAATAAACGCATGTGTTGACATGAGTTAAAAAAGAAAATGCTCAGGAAACGTTATTATGGTACGTGGTGTTATAAAGGCAGTGTAAAAAAAGAACTCTGCAATTAACCCTGTATAATAAGCCAAATACTAAAGTTTATAAAAAACTGAGTTTATGAATTAAAGTTTATAGATTTATATCCAGTTTGCTAAAAAGGCATGAAAATAGGGCTAAAAGTAAAAAAAATATCACACTTTAAAAACTTGAAGAAAAAATTCTCCGTTGCGTTTTTTTGCATCTGAGGGTATATTCATAAAGTGTTTTGTACAATATCATCTGGTAATAACAGATTTACCAATGTAATCTATTATTTCCAAAATTAGTTAAAAATGTTTTGATAAATAGGCCTTTAACCATTCTTAAATAGATAATTAGTTAATTTAATGAAACTTCTATTTCAACAAAATTCTATTTATTGCATAAGGCATTATTCATTTGCATGATTTAATTGCATTACCATTTAATTACTTTAAAACAAGAAGCTTTTTGTGGCCGTCTCTAAGATATCTGCATTTTGAAACAAGAAAATATTGCAATAAATATCTCAAATTAATAGAGATTCATAAATATTCACAATAGAGAGAAGATATAAAATATTTCCAAACAATATGTACAATAAAAATCAGTCATATACTGTAATTTATGCTCAAATTTTATGAATATACATGCTAAATCAATAAATAATGATGGTAAACTTATTTCGAACTCTTTTATAAAAAAGTGTATTCTCTTCTGCTTTTAATTAGATATCTACGAGTAAAAACCAGCAGAATAAAAACAATATGAATTAATTTACGACATACTTAAATTAGTAATTACACCTTTGTTCTATTTAATAAAAAAAAATTATAATAAATTTTTTTTTCATTAACTATACAGGGTAGTCCGAATTGTATTCGGGAAACTTTGGCAGCATATTCTGCAGATAAAAAAAGTAAAAAAGTTCGTATAAATTTATGTTCTAAAATGCTACATTTCGGAGATACAGGGTGTAGAACTTTCTTTTTTATTTCGATTTTTTTTAAATAATTTCTGAACTAATGTAGATATTTGGATTAAAATTGGTGTCTGGGTGTTTTGTGGCATGAGAAATTAGATTTCGATATCAACATGTACCCTAATAGGGAGCACAACCTACATAGTTTTAACTGGTTTAAAGAATATCTAATAACTTTTCGTCCGAACCTGTATAAAACTACTGAATGAGCAAAACCAGATCGATTATCAAAAGTTATAAAACGAGAAATGGTCTTTTTTGAGGATGGCGGTTGTCGAGGACAATATTTGCAGCTCTGTTAACGAGCATTTACTGACCTTTCCACCCACCAGCGTCCAATCGGAGAGAGCTTTTTCAGTTGCCGGTGGATTTTGTAGTAAGCTTCGTTCACGATTAGATGATAAATCCTTAAATGCTCTACTTTGGACAAAAGTGATGTGTCTCGTTATACAGGGTGGCGCCTCTCATACGCCGCGGAGGCTCCAAGGAGAACGACAGTTTATATTGAAATGAAATTTTGTGAGCGTATGTTAGGTTAATTAAGAGCACTTTTTAAAAATAAGAAGAAGGTTAATTCAGAGCACTTTTTAAAAATATAGAGAGTTCTACAGGATGTCCCCAAAAAAAGTTACATATCAAAGTTGCGTTTTTTGTAACGGAACACCCTATATATTAATTGATATTCGGATTCTGGGAGAAAAATAAAGGTGAGTTTTATAAGAGAAGTATATGACTAAAATGTAAGGTTTTTGACATAATTAACATTTTCTAGAAATTAAGAACTATTTTTAAATTACAATAAAAGCTACCTAAACTGGAATTTACCCGGTATAGCCTAATATATAGTTAAATTAACTATTGTACTTTAAATCAAATTAAAACTTGATCCAAAAAGTTATACAGGGTGAGATAAAATTAATATTGAACATTGGTCACCTTTATAAAAGCATGTTACTCTCTTATTTTAAATGGAACACCCAGTATATTATTTCGATATTTAATGGAGAATTTATGTCTCTTCAAAATACTATTAAGGTTGCCTACCCCTAAAACAAAGATTTTCCTAGATATTTTCATTTACATGATTTGACCTAAGTAGATCTTTATCATTTGGTAAAATCTAGGTGGTTGTGATATGGTCTGATGTTATTTCAACATAGCTATCTAATTAGTCCAAATTTAACAACTATTTGTGTCATTTTGTGTCAATCAAAACAAAAAAATTTCTGAAAAATTTGCCGAAAATGCAAACTTATCCTACATCAGAGAGATTTGATATGATTCTATTAGTTGGTGAATGCAGTGTGCATTCACCAGGGGATATGTTAAAGACAGTGTTTACAAAACTCGACCAACTAGTGTCGACAACATGAGAAAAATTATTGTAGCTGCTTTTCGCGGTGGAACTCCGTATATGCCTTTTAAAATGGAAAGATCCTTTTGAAAAGACAATCATTTTATGCAGTTAACAAGAAAGGAAGCATTTTGAGCATTTGATTTCATCTAGCTAATTTTTGTTGCATAATTATAGGTTTATATCTCTTTATATCTAGTTTTAATTCTGTAATAATTAAAATATGTTTTAAACGTGTATATTTTTATTACCTTTGAGTATTTTACTCTACAATCTTTATTTTTTTTTAAATTAACAAAAGGTATATCACACAGCCACCTAGATTTTTTCACATAATAAATATTTCCTGACGCAAAATCATAAAAATTAAAATATCTGGGAAAATCTTTGTCTGAGGGATAGGCAACCTTAGTAATATTTTGAAGATAGATAAACTTCCCATTGAACACCGGAAAAATATACTGGGTGTTCCGTTTAAAATAAAGGAGTTTCTTGCTTTTAAAGGTGACTAATGTTCCATATTAATTTTTTCTCGCCCTGTATAACTTTTCGGATCAAATTTCAATTTGGTTTAACATACAATGGTTACTGTAATTAAATACCAGGCTATACAAGGTCAACTAAAATTTAGGTAGCTGTTATCGAAGTTTAAAATTTACTCTTCTTTTTCACAAAATTTGAAATATGTCAAAATCCTTAGATTTTTGGTATATGCTTCTTTAATAAAACTCACCTTTATTTTTTTCCTAGAATCCGAAATTCAATTAATATACAGAGTGTTCCATTAGAAAAAACACAACTTTGATGTGTAACTTTTTTTAGGGATACCCTGTATAATTCTATATATTTTTATAAAATGCTTTCCGTTAACCTACATACGCTGCCAAAATTTCATTTCTATATAAACTACCGTTCCCCTTGGAGCTTCCGCGGCGTATGAGAGGCGCCACCCTGTATACTTATATTTTTTTAGTTAATATAGTTTTTTATAGTTTTATATTTGCCATGTTCGCATGAGTTCATGTCAATTTGTTTCTGTTTTTTTTTGTTTTGATTTTTGTTGGTGAACCATTTAGCAATATAAATAAACCTGAGTTCTCATTCTCAGTTAAATTAATTTAATTTCTTATATTTTCTCAAGACAGATCTAATCAATATTAGATAAGTATACTGTGTAGTTTAGTTTCTGGGCCAGTTTTGGGACTCCCAGGACTTGTCCCGGAACCTCATATTTGGTCCCGAAGTCCCGAAAGCATTTTTGGTCCCGGGACTTGGATTCCCTAGTGTGGAGTCAATGAAAACTTGTACAAGTACGCTTGCACAAGTACACTTGTCAAGTATGCATGAACGTCTGTAGCCGCCTTAAGTCTATATTTTTGACTTAAATCATGATTATCTGCAAGTTAAATCAGAGTAAAATGATTTAAATTAATATAATTACCCCCTCAAGACAGCCAGAATTCTATTTAAGTACCTATTTTTTTAAATGTTAATATTAATTTTGTTGTATTACCGATTTTCTTATCTATACTAATATATAAAATCCTTAAGTGACTGACATACTGATTAATCACGATCCTGCCCAAATCACTCAACGTAAGAAGGTCAATTTTGGCATACAGGTTGATTCTAGGGTGTAGAGGTTCGATAAGAAGGGATTTTTCGAAACTCCAGTTCCAAGAGGGTGAAACCACCCCTCAAATGTTACAATGTTTTTTATTTAAAAAACGGTCATATTTCCGAAAAACGCTTAAACACGTATATTTTATTTTGTTTTTTTACATATTTTAAGATTTTTAAAAATCTATACAGGGTGTTTCGAAAAATATGGTCTTTGATTAATCACGATCCTTGGCGTAAAAAGCTGATTTTTGGAAAACAGATTGACTTTAGGGTGTAGAGATTCGATAAGAAGGGATTTTTCGAAACTCTAATTCTAAGGGGGTGAAACTATCCCTCAAATATTAAAATATTTTTTATTTAAAAACCGGTGAGTTTTTCGGAAAAACTCTTAAACACGTATATTTTATTTTGTTGTTTTACATATTTTAAGATTTTTTATAAATTTATACAAGGTGTTTCATAAAATATGACCATTGTGTAATCACGATTCTGCTTAAACTGCTTGACGTTTAAAGCTGATTTTTGGCAAACGGATTGACTGTGGGTTGTAGAGGTTCGATAAGGAGGGATTTCTCGAATCTCAAATTCCAAGAGGGTGAAAACGCCCCTCAAATATTACAATATTTGTTATTTAAAAAACGGTTAGTCTTTGGGGAAAACGCTTGGACAAGCATAATTTATTTGGTTTTTTACATATTTTTAATTTTTTTAAAAAATCATACAGGGTGTTCCAAAAAGTTGGGTAATTTCTTAACCACGATTCTGCTTAAACTGCTTGACGTAAAAAGCTTATTTTTGGCAAACGGATTTTTTGAAAGTCAATTTCCAACGAGATGGAACTACCCCTCAAATATTACCAAGTTATATAATAATATCGCCATATTGTTTTTTCTCATGTTGACATAAATGTGAGAAAATTTTATCCAGTTTGTATGTTAATGGAAATTCTTGCTTTGCTTTATCATCACAATTACAAATGATTAATTCACCGCGAATGAAGTCGCTGGTACACGCTAGTTAACTATATTATTAATTCATTGTAGGTACCTATAAAACCACCAAAATAAAACGATTTATTTTCAGAATAACTACAAACAATAAACAATCAAAAAATTTACGCATCAAGAACATAAAAACACAATTTATAATAAAATATAAATATGCTTTAATATAAATTATGCTTTCATGTATAGATAATCTATTTACTATCCAACAACTGATACAAAAACGGAATTCGCGTGAAGAAGATACACATCTAGCTTTTGTAGACCTTCAAAAAGCTTACGACTCCATCCCCAGAGTTAAACTATGGTACATACTGGAACAACTCGATGTGGATAAATGTCTCATAAATTTAATTAAGGTGCTGTACAACAACAACACAGCTCATGTTAAGAGCGGTAACCGACTGTCTGTAATTTTTACGACCAAAGGCCTTCGACAGGGATGTCCTCTGTCGCCTCTTTAAGGGTTGAAATTAAGTTAAGTTATTTTTAAGGGTTGAAATTAAAGACTTCGATTGTCAGAAACGGTTAATGAATCGCGTTTGTTTAAGACTTTTTAAATTTCGTAATAAAGACTGAAATCACAATTCATTTTGAAAATGACTTAAAATCAAATGACTTAAGTCATTAAAACGATTTAAATAAAAAAAAACTTAAGTTTTCTGAGAGGCTCTAGCTCTGTATCTGATCACAATAATTACTTAATGAGGTAAACTTTCTGTATATGATTTTTTGATTATTTTAAATTTTTACTTGAAGGCCAAGCAGCAAGAGACGAAGGCCCAGCAGCAAGAGACGTAGCAACACCGAGAGGACTGCGCTACAGCTTGAAGACTATGGCCAGTGGTAGATAGCAAAAAGACAAAACAACTACTAGAGCACAAAAAGAACCTAGTAGGTACGCATACATAGCCATAATGTCACGATTCTTCAGACATGAAGAGACGACGAAGAAGAAAGAAGGTACGCATAAGGTGTCGTCACTGGAAAACCTGCTGTGCCACTGTCCGGCACTGGAACACCGACGCGACGCTTTAAAACTTTAGGGTAAGGTTTTTTTGGAGGGACTAGAGGAAGCAGCACAAGCCAACATCAGCCACATCGGGAAGCAAGCATCAAGAGAGGAAGGTTTGGTACAAAAACACAGGGGTATCGCAATGGGCCCAAGGCCTCCGAGTGAGGGAATAAACATGATCCCAAACCCCAACAACCTAACCTAACCTAACAAGTAAGAACCAGAAAAAAATATTTTTTATAGATTTTTTGTATATGGTTAGTGTTTTGTTTAACATACAAATTTGTTAGTTTTATATTCACACATCGTTATTTTTTAGATTGAATTAAAAAAGCCTTATTAATTTTTCTTTTAGACGCTATCGATTTTTTCATTATAATTTTTGCATTGTTAAAATCTATCTACTCTGCCCCCTGTATCCTATGAATAATCTTAATAGACCGTTAAATATCCGATTAAAAGAACATTAAAGATTATTTAATTATGTCAAGAGTCATACTCGTTAAAACATTAAAATTTTAAGGTGAAGAAACATTAAGAACTTTCCCGGCTGTATACAAACCAGTTGCACTATACTGCAAAGTATTAAGGATTCTATTTTTACTAATGGTGAAAATATCTGAACGGTTTAAATGATAATGAACTTGTTGCAAGGTTGTAAGAAATACTTAATATTACATTATCATTAAGATGTTCTAGAAAAGAATTTAGCATGTTCTACTATTATCATTATAAAGATTTCATTTTTCACATAGCGGAATCCTTTCGTTTATAGATGCCGTTTGATAAAAAAAATATGGTATTATATGGTCCCTCTAGTATTCAGGTACTACATTTTTTGTCTCTTGTTAAAAAACGCCACATTGCATGATTTTTTTGAGAAAAAAAAATATTTTTTTTAATAGCAGACCTACAAAATATACAGGGAGTTTCAATGTTCCGTGGACATAGAACAACTACATAGTTTTTGAATTGAAATAAATAATTAATTGCACACAATTTACCTCTATTCAAAAGTGATTGGTTTGTGCGTTACATTTAAGCGCCTACATATCTGGTGTGCAAAAAAAATATTTTCAAGTCAGTTTCGGATATAACTTTTTTTTCCAAAAAGTATGAGCGGTGGCGTTTTTTTACAAGAGACAAAGAATGTAGCAAATACCAGAAGGGTAGTTTTACGAAAAAAAAAAACCGGCCATCGGTGGATTTGGAAAATATTTCGACATAAATTTATGTAGATTTTGTGTACTTTCCGTACTTTTTCTTGATTTTCGTGAAAGTCAAATATTAAAGCGCTTAGCAAAACATAGGCACCCCAAATCTCGTTCAAATCTGAATAACGGTTCTAGAAATATGATGCCCTCTAGTGGACAAACGAACACTTTCATTTAGAGGTAAATTAGGTCCAAAGAACTTATTTTGATTCCAAAAATGCCTACGTAGTAGTTCTATGTCGACGGAATATTTGGACACCCTGTATATTTTACTGTACGGTGTGACGTTTGGTCCTACACATAGTTTTGAAGAGTTGACAATGCTAAGATGTATTTTTTACTAAGAAGAAATGATAAACATTTTAATAATGTTGTCTTATTTCCGGAGAATTGAATTTTGAAATTAAATTAAGGTATCTAAAGTTCTGAAGTTATCACAATCCCTCAAAACATAGAGTGGGGTAAAAATACATGTGACAGTATCAGAAATATGGAAAATGTGTCATATCTTATGCTTGGCTTATGTGAAAAATGTATAAAGTTATTATTTTTAATTAATATATTTTTTTTGCTAAATCACTAATAATTAATTATAAACAATATTTTTTTATGAGATCTGAAACTTAAAGTATTTTCTTTTAATACCTATATTTATGTTTAATCAATATTCTTACTAAATCTCACTTTTTTAAATTATACAGGGTGACCCCTCCTATATTACACTGCACTAAGAACAACTTAGTTGCTCTTTATGAATAGCGTCACTGAATGTTTGTCGACATTACTGCATTGTTTTTTTTGTGTTTTTCTGGTTATTTAAGTGTTTTTAAATGTATAAAACTCATGTATTTTTAGGCAAGTAAAAGAAGAATATCCACTTCTACTCTCTATATGCCATTCGTACAGTTTTATTAATAACAAAGAAAGTCTATTGAATAAAGTAATATAATAAGTAATGTAATATAGTATAGTAAATTGTCCTGATGATGCAAATAAAGTTTGCGAAATGTGGACAAAAATAAAATAAAGACTTCTGTTCATATTTTTTTCGTTGCCAACCTAATTATAAAAAAAAAACAGTAACAGTAAACAGTATCTACCAATTTGAATCGATAACACTAGAAACTAGACTTGGAAATATTGTACCCAAACTTAAGAAATAAGTAATAACATAGCATTTTAACTACTAAAAAAACGAAAAAAAAACGGCGTCCAGTTGGCTGAGAAATGACGATCGATGACGTTTCCCATATAAATCTATACTAATATATAAAATCCTTAAGTGACTGACATACTGATTAATCACGATCCTGCTCAAACCACTCAACGTAAGAAGCTCAATTTTGGCATACAGGTGGATTCTAGGGTGTAGAGGTTCGATAAGAAGGGATTTTTCGAAATTCCAGTTCCAAGAGGGTGAAACCGCCCCTCAAATATTACAATATTTTTTGTTTAAAATACGGTCAAGTTTCCGAAAAAACGCTTAAACACGTATATTTTATTTTGTTTTTTTACATATTTTAAGATTTTTTAAAAACGTATACAGGTGTTTCAAAAAATCTGGTCATTGATTAATCACGATCCTGCTTATAGCGCTTGACGTAAAAAGCTGATTTTTGGAAAACAGATTGACTTTAGGGTGTAGATGTTCGATAAGAAGGGATTTTTCGAAACTCGAATTCTAAAGGGGTGAAACTATCCCTGAAATATTAAAATATTTTTTATTTAAAAACCGGTGAGCTTTTCGGAAAAACTCTTAAGCACGTATATTTTATTTTGTTGTTTTACATATTTTAAAAATTTTTATAAATTGATACAGGGTGTTTCATAAAATATGACCCTTGAGTAATCACGATTCTGCTTAAACTGCTTGACGTTTAAAGCTGATTTTTGGCAAACGGATTGACTGTGAGGTGTAGAGGTTCGATAAGGAGGGGTTTCTCGAATCTAAAATTCCAAGAGGGTGAAAACGCCCCTCAAATATTACAATATTTGTTATTTAAAAAAACGTTTGGTCTTCAGGAGAACACTTGGACAAGCATAATTTATTTGTTTTTTTACATATTTTGAAATTTTTTAAAAATCATACAGGGTGTTCCAAAAAGTTGTGTAATCTCTTAACCACGATTCAGCTTAAACTGCTTGACGTAAAAGCTTATTTTGGCAAAACGGATTTTCGAAAGACAAATTCGAACGAGATGAAACTACCCTCAAATATTACCAAGTTATATAATAATATCGCCATATTGTTTTCTTATGCTGACATAAATGTGAGAAAATTTTATCCAGTTTGTATGTTAATGGAAATTCTTGCTTTGCTTTATTATCACCATTACAAATGATTAATTTGACGCGAACGAAGTCGCTGGTACACGCTAGTTTACATATAAAATGACACCGTTTACGCCATTTTTTTTTCGATCATACGGTATTTAATTGTGCATATATGTATAAACTGAGTTAAAGCATTACAATAATAGTTACTTTTATACAAGACGATAAATTGGTATTTTATCGTCGATCGAAAATATTAATTGAATTAATTTCGGAAGACGATAATGCAATTTTATCGTCGTGTATAAAACAATCTTTTTTTCCTTAGCGAGTTACCTTTTAAAAAATATTCAGAAATTATTATTTCAAGGAATTTATTACGAGTAGAAAAAATATTGTGCTGGGTTGGCGTTGGTTTCTATGTAATTTGACAAATAAATAAAGCTGTCTCTTTAGTTGTCAGTTTTGAGTCAATATTTTTTAATTCTCTTTCGTGTCTATTGCTGATTGAATTGGAGTCAGAAATGGCTCAAAACGAAATAAGTAAATTACCAACAGATATTCAGGGCATTTAAATCCCGAATAACTTATGAAAAAGAATACAAAATTTTTCAAAAATGGAAGCAATTAAAAAACGTGCGAGAAGAATTAAAGCTTTTAACCTATCCTCACTGTTAAAGTATCATTTAATCTACCCTTGGGGTTAAAGTATACTATTTTTGATAGATATAAGGCAATTTTAACAATTGCTATGGAAAAAAAATATATTTATATGAAAGAATATCATCACTAAAAACATGAATTTCATAAAATACATTTTTTTATATTTACTCGTTGCGTTAATATTGTAAATTATAACAACTAAATGGCGATAATATTGTTAATGTGCTACCATAAAACGCAATAATTACCTTGTTAATCAATACTTCTAACTAATTAATATTTATAATTCAATTAACTAGAATTTTATATCAAATATATAATAGGGTTCAATATAATTTGGTCCAATTCAAATATAATCACGTAAAATTTTATTTTTTAATAAAAACTGATAAAAGAAATATTAAACAACATAAATTGATAAAATAATAAATATAAAACAACAATATGAAACAAACATAAAATTCAAAAACAACTATACCGAAAAATATGTTGAGCAAAATTAAAAGAATATTATGTAGTGATAAAACAATAATCATGAGAAAAAGCTTTGAGAAAAAAAAGTATCTAAGAAAAAAAAATATATTACGTCATTAATAAAAAGTATTAAACAAAACAGAAAAAAGTCCAAAAATATGTTAAATTATTTAAATATAGTAAATTGAATAATTTGATATATTTAAAATAATAAAATATGGATTAAAGTTCAGAATAAGTTGTTCTCCAGTCCATTGCAATTAATCAAAAGTTGAATCCACCCCCATTTTAAAGTGTAAAAAATATTAGCATAATTTTGAAAAAAAAATATCAACGAGAATCAATAATTGTGAAATAACTTAAAAAAGTATTAGTACTCACCCTGATCGTCATATCCAATAGGCACAATCCACAGAGTAATTCACAAAACGACAGCAATAATAAGGTAGTATAATTTTTATTATTGCAACACAATAACTAATCAATAAATAAACTTCAGTAAATATTTAGTATTAAAAACTTTGATACCCTTGGAGAAATGAAGCCTTAAAATTTTGACTGCAATTTCACAAAATTGAAAATATTTCAAAAACGGTACGGTTTAAGTGTAATAAACCTTTACCAAATTTACCTTTATTTTAATCGTAGAAACTAAAAATGTAATAATACACAGGGTGTTCCATTTAAAACAATACAACTTTGATATTTTTTATTTATTTAGGACACTCGGTATCTTGTAAAAATATTTTTAAATTGTAGCTCTAATAGTTCTTCAACGAACCCAAAACTTACAATTTGTAAAAATCTAATCGTTTAGCTACAATACTCCGTGTCGTATGTGGTGAACAACCCTGTATATGAAAACTCTGACTTAAAGGTTTTCTATAAAGACTTAAATCTCTTCTAAAATGATTTAAATTTTGTAAAAGACTTATGCTTGATTTTCATGCATCCGTTATCCGACGATACGATGATACGATATTAATTTTATTGGTTGAAATTAAAGACTTCGATTGGTCAGAAACGGTTAATGAATCGCGTTTGTTTAAGACTTTTTAAATTTCGTAATAAAGACTGAAATCACAATTCATTTTGAAAATGACTTATAATCAAATGACTTAAGTCATTAAAATGATTTAAATAAAAAAAAACTTAAGTTTTCTGAGAGGCTCTAGCTCTGTATCTGATCACAATAATTACTTAATGAGGTAAAATCAAAAAGCTTCAACTTTCTGTATATGATTTTTTGATTATTTTGAATTTTTACTTGAAGGCCAAGCAGCAAGAGACGACGGCCCAGCAGCAAGAGACGTGGCAACACCGAGAGGACTGCGCTACAGCTTGAAGACTATGGTCAGTGGTAGATAGCAAAAAGACAAAACAACTACTAGAGCACAAAAAGAACCTAGTAGGTACGGATAATTGTAGGTGTCGTCACCGGAAAACCTGCTGTGCCACTGTCCGGCACTGGAACACAAGGTTTTCTGTTTAGGGCAAGGTTTTTTTGGAGGGACTAGAAGAAGCAGCACAAGCCAACATCAGCGACATCGGGAAGCAAGCATCAAGAGAGGAAGGTTTGGTACAAAAACACAGGGTATCGCAATGGACCCAAGGCCTCCGAGTGAGGGATCAAACATGATCCCAAACCCCAACAACCTAACCTAACCTAACCAGTAAGAACCAGAAAATAATATTTTTTATAGATTTTTGTATATGGTTAGTTAGTTATCTATTCTGCCCCCTGTATCCTATGAATAATCTTAATAGACCGTTAAATATCCGATTAAAAGAACATTAAAGATTATTTAATTATGTCAAGAGTCATACTCGTTAAAACATTAAAATTTTAAGGTGAAGAAACATTAAGAACTTTCCCGGCTGTATACAAACCAGTTGCACTATACTGCAAAGTATAAAGGATTCTATTTTTACTAATGGTGAAAATATCTGAACGGTTTTAATGATAATGAACTTGTTGCAAGGTTGTAAGAAATACTTAATATTATATTATCATTACGATGTTCTAGAAAAGAATTTAGCATGTTCTACTGTTATCATTATAAAGATTTCATTTTTCACATAGCGGAATCCTTTCGTTTAAAGATGCCGTTTGATAAAAAAGGCGTCAGGTTCCCTTAGAGAATTATATGGCCCCTCTAGTATTCAGGTACTACATTTTTTGTCTCTTGTTAAAAAACGCCACATTGCATGATTTTTTTTTGAGAAAAAAAAAATTTTTTTTAATAGCAGACCTACAAAATATACAGGGAGTTTCAATGTTCCGTGGACATAGAACAACTACATAGTTTTTGAATCGAAATAAATAATTAATTGCACACAATTTACCTCTATAAAAAAGTGATTGGTTTGTGCGTTACATTTAAGCGCCTACATATCTGGTGTGCGAAAAAAATATTTTCAAGTCAGTTTCGGAAAAAACTTTTTTTTTCAAAAAGTATGCGCGGTGGCGTTTTTTTACAAGAGACAAAGAATGTAGGAAATACCAAAATGGTCATTTTACGAAAAAAAAAAAACAGTCATCTGTGGATTTGGAAAATATTTCGACATAAATTTATGTAGACTTTGTGTACTTTCCGTACTTTTTCTTGATTTTCGTGAAAGTCAAATATTAAAGCGCTTAGCAAAACATAGGCACCCCAAATCTCGTTCAAATCTGAATAACGGTTCTAGAAATATAATGCCCTCTAATGGACAAACGAACACTTTCATTTAGAGGTAAATTAGGTCCAAAGAACTTATTTTGATTCCAAAAATGCCTACATAGTAGTTCTATGTCCACGGAATATTTGGACACCCTGTATATTTTACTGTACGGTGTGACGTTTGGTCCTACACATAGTTTTGAAGAGTTGACAATGCTAAGATGTATTTTTTACTAAGAAGAAATGATAAACATTTTAATAATGTTGTCTTATTTGCGGAGAATTGAATTTTGAAATTAAATTAAGGTATCTAAAGTTCTGAAGTTATCACAATCCCTCAAAACATAGAGTGGGGTAAAAATACATGGGATAGTATCAGAAATATGAAAAATGTGTCATATCTTATGCTTGGCTTATGTGAAACATGTATAAAATTATTATTTTTAATTAATATATTTTTTTTGCTAAATCACTAATAATTAATTATAAACAATATTTTTTTATGAGATCTGAAACTTAAAATATTTTCTTTTAATACCTATATTTATGTTTAATCAATATTTTTACTAAATCTCACTTTTTTAAATTATACAGGGTGACCCCTCCTATATTACACTGCACTAAGAACAACTTAGTTGCTCTTTATGAATAGCGTCACTGAATGTTTGTCGACATTACTGCATTGTTTTTTTTTTCTGTTTTCTGGTTATTTAAGTGTTTTTAAATGTATAAAACTCATGTATTATAAGGCAAGTAAAAGAAGAATATCCACTTCTACTCTCTATATGCCATTCGCACAGTTTTATTAATAACAAAGAAAGTCTATTGAATAAAGTAATATAAGTAATGTAGTAAATAGTATATATAATAGTATAGTAAATTGTCCTGATGATGCAAATAAATTTTACGAAATGTGAACAAATTTAAAATAAAGACTTCTGTTCATATTTTTTTCGTTGCCAACCTAATTATAAAAAAAACAGTAACAGTAAACAGTATCTACCAATTTGAATCGATAACACTAGAAACTAGACTTGAAAATATTGTACCCAAACTTAAGAAATAAGTAATAATATAGCATTTTAACAACTAAAAAAACGAAAAAAAAAAACGGCGTCCAGTTGGCTGAGAAATGACGATCGATGACATTTCCCATATAAATCTATACTAATATATAAAATCCTTAAGTGACTGACATACTGATTAATCACGATCCCGCTCAAACCACTCAACGTAAGAAGCTCAATTTTGGTATACAGGTTGATTCTAGGGTTTAGAGGTTCGATAAGAAGGGATTTTTCGAAATTCCAGTTCAAGAGGGTGAAACCACCCCTCAAATATTACAATATTTTTTTGTTTAAAATACGGTCAAGTTTCCAGAAAAAGCAGCTTAAACACATATATTTTATTTTGTTTTTTACATATTTTAAGATTTTTAAAAACGTATACAGGTGTTTCAAAAATCTGGTCATTGATTAATCACGATCCTGCTTATAGCGCTTGACGTAAAAAGCTGATTTTTGGAAAACAGATTGACTTTAGGGTGTAGATGTTCGATAAGAAGGGATTTTTCGAAACTCGAATTCTAAAGGGGTGAAACTATCCCTGAAATATTAAAATATTTTTTATTTAAAAACCGGTGAGTTTTTCGGAAAATCTCTTAAACACGTATATTTTATTTTGTTGTTTTACATATTTTAAAAAAAATTATAAATTTATACAGGGTGTTTCATAAAATATGACCATTGAGTAATCACGATTCTGCTTAAACTGCTTGACGTTTAAAGCTGATTTTTGACAAACGGATTGACTGTGAGGTGTAGAGGTTCGATAAGGAGGGGTTTCTCGAATCTCAAATTCCAAGAGGGTGAAAACGCCCCTCAAATATTACAATATTTGTTGTTTAAAAAACGGTTAGTCTTTCGGGAAAACACTTGGACAAGCATAATTTATTTGTTTTTTTTTTACATATTTTGAATTTTTTAAAAATCATACAGGGTGTTCCAAAAAGTTGGGTAATCTCTTAACCACGATTCAGCTTAAACTGCTTGGACGTAAAAGCTTATTTTTTTTTGGCAAACGGATTTTCGAAAGTCAAATTCCAACGAGATGAAACTACCCCTCAAATATTACCAAGTTATATAATAATATCGCCATATTGTTTTTTCTTATGCTGACTTAAATGTGAGAAAATTTTATCCAGTTTGTATGTTAATGGAAATTCTTGCTGTGCTTTATCATCACCATTACAAATGATTAATTTGACGAGAACGAAGTCGCTGGTACACGCTAGTTTACATATAAAATGACACCGATCTTCATGTCATAGACACCGTTGACGCCGTTTTTTTTTCGATCATACGGTATTTAATTGTGCATATATGTATAAACTGAGTTAAAGCATTACAATAATAGTTATTTTTATACAAGACGATAAATTGGTATTTTATCGTCGATCGAAAATATTAATTGAATTAATTTCGGGAGAAAATAATGCAATTTTATCGTCGTGTATAAAACAATCTTTTTTTCCTTAGTGAGTTACGTTTTAAAAAATATTCAGAAATTATTATTTCAAGGAATTTATTACGAGTAGAAAAAATATTATGCTGGGTTGGCGTTGGTTTCTATGTAATTTGACAAATAAATACAGCTGTCTCTTTAGTTGTCAGTTTTGAGTCAATATTTTTTAATTCTCTTTCGTGTCGATTGCTGATTGAATTGGAGCCAGAAATGGCTCAAAACGAAATAAGTAAATTACCAACAGATATTCAGGCTGAGGCGATAAACGCCATATCCAAACTACATACTTCCATTTAAATCCCGAATAACTTATGAAAAAGAATACAAAAATTTTCAAAAATGGAAGCAATTAAAAAACGTGCGAGAAGAATTAAAGTTTTTAACCTATCCTCACTGTTAAAGTATCATTTAATTTACCCTTCCGGTTAAAGTATACTATTTTTGATAGATATAAGGCAATTTTAACAATTGCTATGGAAAAAAAATATATTTATATGAAAGAATATCATCACTTAAAACATGAATTTCATAAAATACATTTTTTTATATTTACTCGTTGCGTTAATATTGTAAATTATAACAACTAAATGGCGATATTATTGTTAATGTACTACCATAAAACGCAATAATTACCTTGTTAATCAACACTTCTAACTAATTAATATTTATAATTCAAATAACTAGAATTTTATATCAAATATACAATAGGGTTCAATATAATTTGGTCCAATTCAAATATAATCACGTAAAATTTTATTTTTTAATAAAAACTGATAAAAAAAATAAATATTAAACAACAAAAATTGATAAAATAATAAATATAAAACAATATGAAACAAACATAAAATTCAAAAACAACTATACCGAAAAATATGTTGAGCAAAATTAAAAGAATATTATGTAGTGATAAAACAATAATCATGAGAACAAGCTTTGAGAAAAAAATGTATCTAAGAAAAAAAAATATTTCGTCGTTAATAAATAAAAAGAATTAAACAAAACAGAAAAAAGTCCAAAAATATGTTAAATTATTTAAATATAGTAAATTGAATAATTTGATATATTTAAAATAATAAAATATGGATTAAAGTTCAGAATAACTTGTTCTCCAGTCCATTGCAATTAATCAAAAGTTGAATCCACCCCCATTTTAAAGTGTAAAAAATATTAGCATAATTTTGAAAAAAAAATATCAACGAGAATCAATAATTGTGAAATAACTTAAAAAGGTATTAGTACTCACCCTGATCGTCATATCCAATAGGCACAATCCACAGAGTAATTCACAAAACGACGAAAAAAAAATGTAACAACCTAAACAAACACCATGCAAAAATTCCTCCAGTCCGACACTGGCCACTGCAAATAAGGATGGTACCATTAAAATAACTCGTACTTTTATACCGCGCACTCAAGTAGGAGATGAACCGAAGAGAAGGGGACATCTCTTACAATAATGTGTAATAATGTAACAACCTCAGGGATCTAAAAGTGCACTAGGAGTGTGCCGGAAAGTGGTTTTTGCCCAGAGTTGGTCATTTTATTGGTTTAAACTATTTCTTATTAGCACATTATACAGGGTTTCTTTTTTATATTATAAAACGTACCATTTAATAGAAACCCAATTATTTTACTTAATAATAAGCTGATAAGAGATAGTCTTATGTGGATATTAGCTTAAGTAATGTACAGGATTTCGTGTGTTTTACAAGGTTTCTCGTTTATGTGTAGATATACAAATACCGGGTGTATCTCAAAAGTGGCTCAGACCTATAACTTTTTTTTCAGATAAAAAAACGAGATTTGGTATGTTAGTATATGACATAAATTAGAATTGATTGACGTATTCAATTGTTTTTGGTCACTTCCTGTTCCACCGGAAATGACTACAACTTTTGATTTTTAAATGGTACCCTCAGTATTTTTTTACTTTATTCGATAGAAAATGAAATTCTGAATAGAATGACATATCATATGTCAACTTGGAAAAATAGATTTGATCGTCTAATGTTTTTAGTGTCTTGTCCTGGCCAGTTAGAAAATGCTCAAATTGTATTTTTAATCATATCTCAAATGGAACGAGGGTGGCTCATTAGCATATTTGGAAAAAGCATTTTTTACGAATAATTTTTGATACCAGACGCTTGGTATTTCGAGTCAAGTTTGAGTGTTATTTTTTATCGAATAAAGTAAAAAAATACAGAAGGTGACATTTAAAAACCAAAAGTTGTAGTCATTTCCGGTGAAACAGGAAGTGACTGAAAACAATTGAATACGTCAATCAATCCTAATTTATGGCATATACCAACATACCAAATCTCGTTTTTTTAACTGAAAAAATAAAGCCACTTTTGAGACGCACCCGGTATACTCTTTTCACATCAATAGGCCATATTTTATGAAACTAAAGATTTAAAAAAGGCGTCTATTAATCTCAAAGAGACCTGGTTTTATAAAAACAAAAGAAAAAGCAAAAAGACTCAAAGTCTCAGTCTCAACATTTAATGTAATAACAATAATATAAAAATAATAATGTAAACTAAACTTTGTACTGATACTATATTTCTCCTAGCGCTCTTAGTTTGGTTTGGATATTTTGGTTAACTACATGATGAGCGTAGTAATCATGCAGCTGGATCCTGTACCATAAGAACACCCTGTACAACAAAAGTATTAATTAAAAAATACAAAAAATACTTGTTCATCGCCTTCTGGCATTTCTTGATGATTTTGTTTAACAAAAAATTAAAAAGCTTAAATGAATGATGTTTATGTTTTTTTTTAATTTTTAGTAATGTTCTATGTTCTTTTAGTTTTTCTCAAACACTTTTAGAGCGCTTGCACACACACCGGCAAAATCGGTGCCGGTGCCTGTCCTGAAAACGACTGCAATATAAATAAATTAGCTCCTTCACACATACTTATATACGGTAAAATAATGGTGGACCGGCAAATATAATAGAATTAAATACAACTGTCCGAACGGATGCAAAGCCGGCAATTTTTGATACCCCTGTATACATTTCAGGAAGCAATTAGATTTTTTAGTAAAGTTTATTTCTCTGGCTTGAAAGCCAGCACAAGAATTAATTCTAAAAAGTAATGTACAACGTGTTGACAAACTTTTTTATTATAGCATGCATATTTAAATATATTTAAATATCTCAAAAACCAAAGCTTTTAAACATATCAAACCCTTATAATAAATGCCTTTTTTTCCAAAATCCAAGAAATATTCAAAGTCCAAGAATCCACAAATGAAGTAAAATGATGTTCCATCAGAAAACATATAACTTTGGTATGGATCTTACTTTTGAAACACCCTGTATATTTCAAAATAATTTTAAAATGTGCACATTGCCTCCCCACGTATACCCATAAAATATTTTGTTTCTACATCCTTCCGTTTTCGTATAATCAACCAAGCGAATGAGGTGCTGTATTTAAGATGGAATACACTTTTTCCACGGTTCAAAAAGTTGTCGGAAATAGGGGTTGCCACGTTTCAATGTTTTTCCTACTAATTTATACGGGTCCGGCAACAATGCCTCGAACGTCAGACAACTGTAACTCCTATAATAAAAAAAAACTTACAAATTTTGTATATGTGGCTAAGAACACAATAACTAACAACTTACCAAACTAAAGTATATACTAGGATGTATTTCAGGAAAATATTTTAACTTCTACAGGGTGGTTCAAAAAAGTGTGAGTAAATCGGGATGATTTATTTCTAACGGAACACCCTGTATATTATTGCATTTTTTGCTTCCTTTCTGATCGCTATAATACATAATCAAAGAGGTATTATTAAATGTGTTTTGATAGTTTCAGGAATATTAATAAATAAATAAAAAATAAATATTTTGTTTACCCTTTAGCTACTAAATTATTAAAAATACAAGAAATGTCCTAAAATCAAAACTATACTAGTTATTTACTATAGTTGGTCTGTACTTACTTTGCTATAAGTATCGCAATCTTAAACCATACAGGGTGTTCCAAATTCTATGCCAATTCGCCATTCGTTTTTTTTAATGGAACCGCTAAACATTCAACAATGCTTTAAATACAAATAAAAATTGTGTGTGCACTATGTGCGCATATTTGAAGTAAACCCTCTTACTAACAGCTATTAAAATGAAGGATTTGACCGATACATATTTTTTTATGAATGCTTTTTCTTTTTTTTTAACTTAAAAAAAATTAAAGTTAATATAAAATCGTATACTACCTATTCTAGCTTTATAATTTACAATGTTTTTTTAATTACTAAAAAACGATAACTCTGTTACCCGGCCGGCTGGCTTTGGCAGCCGTGGCCATTAAACCAAAATACTACTCTATATCTCTGACTACTACTAGGTGCTACCACAGATTATACAGATTATAAACTTTGTTTTTTCTTTATTGTTTTTCGTGGTTCCAATTTTCGGAATCGGGTACTAGTTGGGTTACTAGCAGGCCCTGCGCACTCTCCGCGAAACGTCAAACCACGAAATTAGTTCGACTTCAAGACACCGTGCGCTAGTGTCGCCTGGCGGGAGAAAGCGACAACCAATAAGAATTTTTCTGTTTTATGATTGGTACTGCTCAAAAGAGGGGCGACCGGCTGAATTTTAAAATTCTTCAATCTATCCCCGTCGTCCTTTGGGCTTGTTCGTGGTTCGATCTAAATTTTTGTAATTGTTACGAAGTGTTATTGTGTTGACTTTTTAAAAATGGTGTTATATTGCTGTGTGTTGGGCTGTAAATCCTCTAGTAGATCGTCGATTTTACATAGTATGCCAGTGGATAAAGAGGTAAGTGTACTTATGTTTTTGACCCGTTTAATAATTCGTATATGTAGTATATTTTTTTAGGGTTATGCAAATCCAGGAGATCCTCTAAAAAAACTTGCATTTGAAGTATTTTAAAAAAATAAAGTAAAACATAAAAGCCTTAAATAAAACTAAACAAGTCCCTTTATAAAGTTTAATGTTTTTATTGCTTTTGTTGATAAATATTGTTTATATTATAATGTAAAATGTCTGTATAATGTGTATGTATGTAACGTAAAGTACTAATCTATATAACGAATTATTTTTTATTCAAATGTTGAATGGATAATATTATAGTATTATTTGATGATTTTTAATAAAATTTTTGTGTTTCATATTGGTTTTTGTATTATTGTGCCGTATCAGTCTTATTAGAAATATTATATAGATATTGCTTTTTTCTAAACGTGAAAGAATTAATACTGTTTTTTTTTTAGTTTTCTGTAAAATAAAAGTTACATTTTACAGAATACTAAAAAAAAACAGTATTAACTCTTTCACGTTTGGTAAAAAAGCAATAATGCAATTCAATTTTAAATTCCCAGTACCTGGCGGGAAAAATGAAGATTTAGTACGTCTTCAAGTCACCGAGCGCTGTAAAACGCGTTCTCGATAAATGACGAGAGTTGCCAATCTAAATGTTTTTGTTCTGTGGTTACTAGTTTGCGCACATAGCACGCCCTGTTATGGCCTCTAAAATTGTGCACAGCGCCTGACCGGCACAGTTATTAGAGAGATATGGGAAAACCGAATAGCGTCATGCAGTATTTACGCGTACCTTATCATGGTTACGATATGCGCGAGTCAATTTTTAACGCAACACCCGCTAATAACGTAACCGCCTGACGTAATTTGCGGATCAAGTACACCAAGCGCTATTTCTAAATAACGTTTAAAAATTGCTTAAATGGGCATGTGCGGGTATTTGACAACCGGGGCCGGCCGACGAGATCTTTTATTTTAGGTT
Organism: Sitophilus oryzae; assembly: GCF_002938485.1. Taxonomy (NCBI): domain Eukaryota; kingdom Metazoa; phylum Arthropoda; class Insecta; order Coleoptera; family Curculionidae; genus Sitophilus; species Sitophilus oryzae. The sequence continues at coordinate 90,843 of NW_022146407.1, forward strand.
ATGTTTGAATTATTACTTCAGTTTTATTAGGTAATTTGGTATTTAGGTAGCTGGAATTAGTTTTAATCAAATAAATATGGCCCAAAATATGGATTCTACCTCTTCTAATATTAAATAACCTATAAAGAGGCTTAGGTTTACAGCAGATGACGACTTAGCCTTTCTAAGAGAATTTGTTGCTTGTTGCCCTAAACCCACTGGCAGACGTTGAACAATAAAGCACTGGAAATAAGCGCTTTAGCCCGTTAGTTTTAAAATACCTAGTAAACAAAACAATTTCAAAGTTTTAAATTCAAAGTTAGGTCAAGTTTCGCCACGCGAACAGAATTCTTTCCGATCCGATAACTATAAATGAAGAGAGTTAATACCACCTCACGTAAAGGAAATAACACCTGGCCTTATTAACGTCCATGCACGCTGTTCGGTTTAGCGAGATCTCTCTATTACGCTGTTTATTGTTATTTTACGCGAGTTTATTTTTGCGCACAGGAAATTTTACTCGTTTGCACATCGTCATAAAAAATAATTTTCGTACCACGAATTAGGGACAAGATTTTTATCTGTATACTTATAGGATACCGAATCTGTGGTGCTACTAACCAACAATTTGTTTTGTATGGTCTGTTTTTGTTTAAATGTTTTGTTCATTATTCATGTTGGGGATTTATTTTTAAATTAATGTTATTCGTTAGGCAACCAGTAAACTCATAGAATATGTATTTCTTCTGCATAGTCAAAACTGTCACTCTAAATTGTACCTAACCAAATCGTCACTCCAAATCGCCGTCTTTTTTAGACAGATGTCTTTTGTCATTATTCAGTTCATTATTCGAATTCTCAGAATGTTGTTACCAAAAGTTTCATTAATAAACTAAAATTTTAATCAATCACAATTGTTTATCTCCATCATTTATCGGATTAATAATACAGAAATATGTAATAGTACAGTTCAATTACAAACAATTCATTATTTATAGTGATTTACAATAATTTTATTAAATTATACCAATATACTCGTTCATTATTGGTTTGAAATAAATATGACAGTGTCCCCCAATGTAAATGCGAGTTACTAACACTAAATTCTAATTCTAAGCTGGCAAACGAGTTAGATGCTTTACCTAGACCGTTATTCAGAAGCTACAAACCTATCGAAGAAAATATGCTTGAAAATTTACTTCCTAGCAGAAAATCAGACCATTGGTACACATCAAGGTTGGTACAGTATCAAGTTTATCGCAGTGATTTTCTTAGCCGCGTATGGCACAGATCGCTACCCAGGGTTTCCACAAGCTTATTTTTCATCGTGGTAGATTATCACGAGATAGCGGGGTTAAATTGTTTTACAAAGGGGTAGATGTACTCCGAATGGGGTAGCTGAGGCCCCCCAACACTGCCGCTTCACTTTTCCTACCACTAGCTCGCGCGTCACGGCCGTCATTCAAGGCCGTGTGTCACCATGGTGTTCCCGGTATACATATATATTTTGACATGTTTATTTTTAGCTGGTTAGTATTGAAAAACATAAAAAGTTGCTTTGAATGTGGTAGACAGACTTTTTGTTTTAATAAAATATAGTATTAAACTATTTCAGTATTATCAAATAAGAAATAATAAAATGTATAAATACACGTAGTCATACAGTGAGACATAAACATCTTCTGTTTTATTACCAGGATTCAGGATGTACCATGTCGAAAATAATAGAAGGGTATTTAAATTTTTTTGCTAGACTAAACGTAAAAGTTATATGCAATAGCAATAAAACTAATAGAACATTATTATTAATAATTATGTAAATTAAGATACTTATGAATAAATTGAGTTTTTTGAAGAACTTAATTTTAGTTTTTAAATATACATAGAACATGAAACATAAAAATTAAAAGTATTTCGGACTTCCAATGTCTTTATTTATTTTGCTTACACAACGTTGCAAAGTTTAGTAGGTGGTAGTAGTTTTAGGATTTAGTTTAGTTTACACTTGATAACAGTCAGTGATACTTCTGACAGAAACGTTGTGTAAGCGTAAGCAAAATAAATAAAGACAATTGAAGTCCGAACTTCTTTTAGTTTTAATACTGAATCATTGTCTACCACATTCAAAATAACGATGAAACATCATTTCCTAGCCCAGTGATGAGGCTAACCTTTTGAGCTCGGTGTGTCAAAATTTTAAAAAATCGAAACACAAATTTCGTCGCGTGTCCAAGCCGCGTCCAAGCTACTGGAACAAAATGTTCGCGAACATATAAAATTAAACAGATACTAAGTGAAAATTGTGAGATAGGTAGATTTATAAATAATAAAGCCAACAAGTACAGCTAGCCTAGGCCTATTAAAGAGCGCGGAGCGCTGAACGGCTAGCTTGTACGCCAGAGCGTGCGTCTGCCTATGCTAGAGCGCGCGCGTTCTTTTTCCGACGGGTGTCGGTAAATCAAAAGGAGCGAACGGCGTGCATTTCGGCCATAGATTTAGGAAGAACAGATATCACATTGTGCATTTTAACCCGATCAAACAATCGGAGGTTGACTACGTACTGTAAAAACCAACTGAGATAGAGAAGGCGACATTGCCACATCTCAAATTTGCGCCTACCTATCTACTTCGTTTGATTTGCAGAAAAGGTATATCAATAAATCTCAATTTCTTAATTAAATTAATAGTTTATTTTTAAAGAAGCATGCGTAATAATATGGTTATTAACCAGAGGATATATGCGTTACTATTAAAGGATATATTTACTGTTTAATGTGCTGAAACGTCTAGAACTATTATTGGCAACGTCGCTGCTAGTCTTCCAGAATGAAAATGAGCCGTCCGTCCCACCACCCCTCGCGACGGCCATTGGTCAAAACCTAGCGTACTACGTTTAGCGGTGTGTTTGAAGTCGGAATCAAGGCCGAAGTGAGACTTTTCAGTGGTTTTCAGTAGTTTTTGTTTTTGTTTAACGTACTTTTGAATCTGCGAATTTTCAATATGGTAGGACAGTGTCAAATATGTGGAAAAATAAGCTCAAATTACCCGAATTTGTCTTTTCACAGGTGGGTATTGTTTTCGTCATTGTACATAGGCGTCCCACAAGGGAGCCTCTCAAAATTAAAATAATTTCTAATTATATTTGTTGAATTTTGATCTATTAAAACAAGAACGTAGTAGCCGGTAATTGAATTATAATTCGTCTCAATTACTACCTAACTGTTGTAGATCATAACAAATTTGAATATAAACGTTGCATTTGAAACGTTATTATAAGCCAGAAAGTGACATTTTTTTTTCTTAAAATTGCGTCATATTTTGGTCATTATATAAGAGATATTGTAAAAAGGAATTTTGCTCAACAAAATAAACAAAGGTGTTTACCCGAACTTTTTTACATTTTACTGCTTTTATTATATCTGCCCCTTCGGCCTTGTTTGAAAGACAATTTTTTTACCACCATTACAAAATACCTCTTCCCTAGAGTTATTTGTACGGTGTGTTTAACTTTTTGTCAGAATGGGACGAACTGTAAATAATTTTTAGGCTACTAATTTTATACATATCTATATACAGAGTAACCCAGGCCTCCAAAAAAGCTTTTTACCATCATAATACAAGAAGAAGGCCGAAAGAGTCAAGTTTTGTCTTATATTTTCAAAAAAACACAATTTTCTCATTAAATATTGATTTTAGGTATAGGAAGTTATTAATAATACAAGATTAAACAACTATTACACCGTACTTCACAGGAAGCTATCGATTGCGAACTAACTAGATCGTTACTAATTACTAATTTTGAAAAGTTCTTTTTAAGATCAAAAAAGGTAAAACTAAAACCTAAACTGTCATTTGAGATTAAACGGGAAGTTCTAAATAATGTTGCCTATTCTAAACAAGAAAAATTTATTTATACGTTTTATAACATCTCTAATTAAATTTGGACAAAAAGAATATTTCTGTTTGCTGTAGGTAATTTTCTCAGGAAAAATACGTAAATAAAAATGATTTTTTAAGTCAAAAAAAGTCAAAAGGACAAGTTATTCCAAAAAAGGACTGTCCTTTTCAAAAAAGGACAGGTGGCAACCCTAGGTATTTCTGGAATGGAAATTTAATGGCAAATCTACAACTTTAGTTTGAAAATATGTTCCGGCTACCTATGTTTACAAAAATGTCTAAAATGTGCTTTGCCATCGCCTCCATATTCTGAAAAAAAAATGAAAGAAAAGTCACCAACCACAAACCTAATATAGAACTGTTTCAGAAACTTGAGTCACCCTGTAAATATTCAAAAGTAACTGAAAGTTTATATAGAAGTAACTGAAAGTTTAAATTGAAAATCGACGTTGGAGCGATTTTCGAAGACTACCTACTAACGTTTCAACATAAGTATATATGGGATATTAATGATATTATTATATTAGACCTTATAACAAAACTCATCTGACGAAAAAGTGTTAATGTAGTATATTAACATGGAGTAAAAATTTTACTAATTACTTTACTTTTACTTTACTAATTAAATTCCTTCCAAAAAACGATACGCCACTGGCCATTAGAACATTCCCAATGCGCCTAGTTGCCGGGGTCGGAAATTTTAGACTTCTCTGTCTCTTCTGTCCTTGTTTGACACATTGGAATGTTTGATACACTTCCAATGAGTATTTATGAATGAAATGTTCGGTCTATCTTTATAATGTCTTTGATTTCGGCGGACATTGTACCGGACACTTGGAAGGGTCTCATTTAATTTCGGCCGTCCATCTGTGATTTTTATTTTTTACCGAGTATTCGACAATGGGAGACGCAGTTATTGACTGGGATCGTGAAAAACATTTACAACTAATTTGTTTACACAAAGAAAAGATTTTATAATTTTAATTTTATTGTGGGTTGAGTGTGAATAGCTATGTAGCTAGACTTCGTCCATATAATTTCATTTTTGTTAATAAAGACCTTTATGATTATTTTTATTAAAAACCGGAATTATTATGGGATTCTGAAATTAAAAATTACTACTTAATAGGAAGTTTGACATCGGAAATGAAATTTTACCATTACATTTTTAGAAATAAATATACCGGGTGTTTCTGAAAAATGGTTCACTTCTATAACTTTTTTAATTTTTTAGATAAAAAACGATATTTGGTATGTTAGTATAGGACATAAATCAGGATTGATCGACGTTTTCATTTATTTTCGGTCACTACCTATTTCACCGGAAATGACAACAACTTTTGATTTAAATGGTACCCTCGGTATTTTCTTACCGTATATGATAGAAAATGATATTCTAAATAGAATGATATATTATATGTCAACTTTCGACATTTTCAATTTAAAAATGGCCATAAATAAACGTAACGACAATTTTACTCCAAATACCAAGTATGTGGCACCAAATTATTCGTAAAAAATGCTTTTTCCAAATATGCTGAGCCAGCATCGTACCATTTGGAAAATTTGAGTTATCATTAAAAATACGACTTGGGCATATTTTAAGCGGTCATGAAAGGATACGAAAAAAATTACGCGATCAAATATATGTTTCCAAAGTTCTTTGATTACAAATTAATAGTTTTAACTCAGTCTTGGCACTCTAGATTGAAATTTAAAATGCTATTTTTATTTAATTGGAATTGTCTAAAATTGACGTATGATATGTCATTCTATTCAGAATGTCATTTTCTATCAAATAAAGTAAAAAATTACTTAGGATACAATCTAAATATATAAAGTTGTAGTCATTTCCGGTTAAACAGGAAGCGACCGAAGGTAATTGAATACGTCAATCAAACCCGATTTATGTCATATACTAACAAACCAAATTTCGTTGTATTATCTGAAAAAATAAAAAAGTAAAAAAGTGAGTCCCTTTTGAGAAAGACCTGGACCTGTAAATGAATACAGGTCTTAAAAATACACTATAACGAATAATCTACCAAAAGACCCCTGTAACCCTCCGCCTGCTAAATATTGATTCTTCAACGACAAAAGTTCTTAAACTGTTTACCGGTTAATTTATTTAATAAAATGATTGCACTCGAAATCCGGGCACTCGAAAAAACAGCGACTACCTAAACGCATCCTAGATCTATAGAGCAAACTGGTTGTCGCATTCTTCCCCGCGCCTCAGTCCTCGGGACCGATGCGATGGGCTGTGCCGTCGTTTACGACCTGCTGCTACGAGTATATAGTGTGAATTATATATATTCGCGAACGTTTTGTTCGAGTAGCTTGGACGCGGCTTCCACACATCACAAAAGTAAAAACTAAAAAATAGGATATTTTTAATTTTTGTAAATTGATTTTTTTAATGCCATTGAAAATTCAAAACCCAAAATTATGAAACCAAGGATTTACATTTAGGGACTTGTTTTACTTAGTAGTACTTACATACATACACATGCACGTGTAGTTTCAGAATTAAATTATTAATTATCAATGTAGCTAAAAATATTATTATTATGAGAGGCAAATATTTGAATTATGATTTTTTTTATCTTTGAAGATGCGTGTTACCAAAAATAGGCGCGCGTGTTAGCATTGGAACTGGTTTTGCTAAAACTGTGTTTTTTTTTTAATTACTAAAATGTTTTTGCTAAACTATCTACCGGGTGCGTCTCAAACTTGCTTTTTTAACTGAAAAAAATAAAAAATTAAAAAGTTATAGGGGTGAGTCACTTTTGAGACGCAACCAGTATAATATAAAATGAATGTAAAACAAGCAAATTCAACTGAATTATTTCTTTAAATTTACCATCGAAAAAATTACACTCAGATGCAAATAAAATCCAGCGGAGAAATTTTTGGCCAAGTTTAAGATGTTATATTTTTTTTTAATTTTAGGCCTCTTTCCTTGTTTTTCAGCAAACTATATATAAAACAAACATATCAATTTTAATTCGTAAACTCAGTTTATTATAAACTTAGTATTTGACTTAATCGAAGAGTTGTTTTTTACCCATTTACTCACAAAACTATTACACACTGTGCAATAGTTTTGTGAGTAAATTTTCATAAAACATTATTTTTCGATCAGAACCATGTCTCATAAATAATTTTGTTTCTTCAGTCATTTCAACACATGCCTTGATTGATTTTTAAGAGCAAAATGAACTTGCCACAATCATTTTGCAATTTTTTCAATTATCGCTACTTTTTGATGTTATTCTTCATAATGACGAGGTGGCTTTGGTGATTATTGTTATGTACGATTCTATATGGTTCTTAGTGTCGAAGATTGTGCAAAAGTCGATTATGAATCAGAAATTATGAATATTTGCTTAGTCCTTCAAGAAGAATGGAAAAACATAACAAAAAATATATTTGCAGCCTCATAACAGTATGAACTGACGTCTACAGATAGTATTAAACAAACAGTTGTTTTTTTAATATCCTTAGTTCTGTTAGTGTTACTAATATTTATCAAAACCTAGCTTGTATCGTTAAAATATTTTTAAATTTTAATATAGAGTTCTAATCAGTGTCGATATGACATTACGACAATAGACACCAGAGCCACCTCGTGATATTGAAAAGAGATTGGTCTAGAGACCAAACCAAACCAAACCCTTGAGTATTTTACTCCACAAACTTTAATTTTTGTTAAATTAATAAAAGGTATATCACACAGCCACCTAGATTTTTTCAAATAATAAAGATTTACTGACGCAAAATCATAAAAATTAAAATATCTGGGAAAATCTTTGTCTGAGGGGTGGGCAACCTTAATAATATTTTGAAGATATATAAATTCCCCATTGAACACCGGAAAGATATACTAGGTGTTCCAGTTAAAATAAAGGAGTAACTTGGCTTTTTAAAGTACTAATGTTCCATATTAATTTTGTCTCACCCTGTATAACTTTTCGGGTTAAATTTCAATTTGGTTTAACATACAATGGTTACTGTAATTAAATATCAGGCTATACAAGGTCAACTAAAATTTAGGTAGCTGTTATCGAAATTTAAAATTTACTCTTTATTTTCACAAAATGTGAAATATGTAAAAATCCTTAGATTTTAGATATATGCTTCTTTAATAAAACTCACCTTTATTTTTTTCCTAGAATCCAAAAATCAATTAATATATAGGGTGTTCCATTAGAAAAAACACAACTTTGATGTGTAACTTTTTTTGGACACACCCTGGATAATTCTATATATTTTTATAAAATGCTTTCAGTTAACCTACATACGCTGCCAAAATTTCATTTCGATATAAACTACCGTTCTCCTTGGAGCTTCCGCGGCGTATGAAAGGTGCCACCCTGTATATGACATAAATTAGGATTGTTTGACATATTCAATTGTTTTGGGTCACTTCCTGTTTTCTGACTACAACTTTTGATTTTTAAATGGCACCCTTGGTATATTTTTACTTTATTCGATAGAAAATAACATTTCGAATAAATATTTTGATATTTTCGCATATGGCTTATTTGAAATGGTAACATGCGGTTCATAACGACAATTTCACTCAAAATACTAAGTGTGTGGTATCAAATTATTCGAAAAAAAATGCGTTTTCCAAATATGCTAATGAGCCACCCTTGTTCCATTTGAAAAAATTGAGATATGATTAAAAATACGATTTGGGCATCTTTTAACTGGCCAGGACAAGACACGAAAAACATTAGACGATAAAATCTATTTTTCCAAGGCCCCTTGATTAAAAATTAGTGTTTTAAACACAGCCATGGCACTCTAGATTGAAATTTAAAATACGATTTGTTTTTAAGCAAAAATGTCAAAAGTTGACATGTGATATGTCATTCTATTCAGAGTGTCATTTTCTATCAAAAAGTAAAAAAATACCAAGGGTGCCATTTAAAAATCGAAAGTTGTAGTCATTTCCGGTGAAACAGGAAGTGACGAAAAACAATTGAATACGTCAATCAATTCTAATTTATGTCATATACTAACATACCAAATATCGTTTTTTTATCTAAAAAAAAAATAAAAAAGTTATAGGGGTCAGCCACTTTTGAGACCCACCCGGTATACAGTTTGCTGAAAAATTCATGGAAATAGGACCAAAACTAAAAAGTATAAAACTTTAAACTTGACGAAAACATTTTCTGTTGCGTTTTTTGCATCTGAATGTATATTTAATTAAAAAATAAAATTTATAGTTTACTGACACGAGTAATACGATTTTTCTCTAATTATACTTTATAAAATTGATTTGATGTTATGAATCAGAAGATGTGAGATCAGATATTTTAATCAAGAATTCATCGAATGACTTGCAGATGAACGCATTATCTTAAATGTCAATGCATTTTGCATACAAAATGCAACTGGATAAGATATTTGTTTTTAAACAATACTCCGTAATATAGAACTTACTACATAATTGAAATATCCATCATTTTACAAAAAATTTGTACTTTTATGTGTTAATACAAAAACACTATTAAAAAATTGTAGACTTTACATTTATTTGCCAAATAAAGTAAGTGCTTTTCTTTAAAATGATGTCTGGAAAAGTAGCAAAAATCGAGATACGCTTTTTCGCTATAAAGCCGACCATATAGGGCACCGCGGGGTATTGGGAGCCATTGGGTAATGGGAGCCATTGTGTAGTTTTGAATAACGCGCCCTGATCTGAGCACTGACAGTTGCGATACGCGGGATCCCCCATTAAATGTTTCCTAAAACCACCACCGCTTTGTTTTGGTACGATTCAATGTCTGTTAGAGAACGCATCGAGTTTACGGGACTTCCTTATAGCGTGCACGTATTAAAAAATTAGTTGTATTTATATTTTGCTTTAGAACAAAATAGCGGTGTTAAACAAAATCTACTGAAGTGTAGGTTCGATGCGCAGTTGTTTTGCTTCTGTTAGCGCATTTAATTTTGTTATTTTTAACTTGCAAATATGTAAACAAACGGGGTAATCGGAGCCAGATTGGTCTCACTTTCCCCATGGTGGTTCAATTTTATTTTGGAATATTATAAACATATTTCCTTATTTTATTTTAAAAAAGGTATAATTTAAATTTTGTTTTAGAATATTCCAGACATATTTTATGTCTTTTGTTTTAACTAAAATAATTTAAATTTTGTTTTAGGATGTTCCAAATATATTTGAAACTTTGGTTTCAACTGAAATAACTTGAATTTTTATTTTAAAATATTTCAGACATATGTATTTTTCTCTTGTGTTTTACCTAAAATAATTAAAATTTTGTTTGACAGTGTTCTTAACAGATTTAAATATGTAAAATAAAGTGGCTTCAATTTCCCCACTGTTATGGGTAAGAGAGCCAATGATAGGGTTTAGTTTTTCTTTTGCATACCAGTAGTGTTTATCTAAAACAGAGAACTGATACTTATATTTTATTTTACACATCACAAACTATCTAGAAAAAGAAAATTGTTGCCAGCAGTGGAATAAGTAGCATTTTATTTCAGGTTTTCCTTAGGTGGCTCTTATTGCCCCGCGCTACCCTACCATATACCGTTGTTTACGATATTTTCCGATGGTGGCAGCACCGACGGAGAATGCACCAAGCCTAATATATTCATTTAATGTATAAGTTACTTCCATTGTATTTGTTTTCCTTGATCATTGAAAATTTAATTATTTATCAATTTATCCCTTGCTACTTTAAATTGATTAACATACAGGGTGCTACAAATTCGAGATACGAGAATTGGTATCTCGATAACCCTAATAGATACGAACATGGTTAAATTGAGGCAAAGTTGCGCTTTGGGATGTTCACAAGATGCCATCAAAAAAGTTTTTAAAAACTTCAAGGATTGCTGAGTTTTTTGGAAAAAACGGATTTTTTAGAAAAACAATTTTATTTTTTCCTGTCGTCACTTTTTAGAAAATCAAAAAACTAATTGCACATTCTCATAGCCACTTTCTTACGGCTATCTGATAGTATTTTTAGATTTTTAAATTAGCTGATAATTTGTGAGATACAGAGGCCGACTTAATTTTTTTAAATACGGACCTGCATTTTTTATTTCAGATTTTAAAAGAACTCGGTCTCCTGAGTGCAATGATATGCCACACTTTATATTTTTTTTTGTTTTGGGTACCTTAACAACAAAAAACTATTTAATTATTATTTAAAATAATTTCAAGTCCGACTCTGGTTTTTTTAATTATTTAATCTGATTATATTCACCGCAACAATATTAATCAGGCTAATTAACATTGAATAAGGAAAATCGAGCCAATTGGAAGATTCAAAAAAATTATATCCAGGTCAGCAATTTAAAGATATTATTTTTATTTTTTTTTATTGTGAATTTTAAATCGCAGTGTTCGATCTAATAATATGCGTAATATTTATCGTAATTATTATACATAAATAAACTTCTACAAACTAGTTTCTAATGCTCTACGAAAGGGTTACCACCATCCCTATTGCACAAATTTATTTTTCGTTCAATTTTATTTATAGCTCTTTCAACTTTCTTCTTATACTTCCGAAAGCAGTTTGAACTCTTTATTGTAAATGTTGAGATGTATTGATTTCACTTTTACAAATGACGTGACCCAAGTAGCATTTGGACGTTATCTAACGTCGGGTATACGTCGCGTTCAATAAACCCGACGTCGGGTACCAACGTCGGTTCGACCGCCTGACGACCTTTATTTGCACCTAAATGGGGAATACAGATTCGGGTCGCCTCGACGTCGGTATCTGACCTAATAGGGAATGTAATTCTACCAATTACCAACGTCATATTACGTTGGATTTTAGTCACTTAAAATTCATCGCTAAGCACTTACATTACGTTTGGTTTCATATTCGCTACCAAGAATACATAAAACCCTAACCAAACTACCTAATTACAAATGGATTCATAATCACTCCTCGAATATAACTATAAGTGCCTACCTAATTTCATATTATAATAATTCTGAATCATTAATCAGACATCAGTTTTGTCAACGGAAGTCACTTTTTATATATCTGATTAAAATACTCCGGAAAACAACGAGCGCCTTCAAAATTAGGTAGATTTATGAAATAAAAATATCTATAAAAAAGTAACTCGCAAAATATTTTTTTTAATTTTCTAGCTGGTTTAATCATAAAACTGTACTGTGGTTCTCCCCAAACTCAACCTTATCAATATTATTCTACTAGAAATCGAAATGAGAATATAAATTTTAAAAAAACAAAAAACGATTTTAAAATGGCTGACTATCTGATACTTGTTAAGAATGGCGGATTTCTGTGTCCGACTTAATATGAACTACCAATATACCAATTCCAACCGGGTCTTCAACATTAGTCGTCTCACACGACCGAAGTCATCAAACCGGACGACCGGCAATCGTATTATGACGTATATAATTCCAACGTACGCCACGTAACCTCACTTTGCGTATCAGTGATTTGTAGATTTGTACAACTATATTTTAGTTTTTGTTTTCTCCTTAAAAAAAATGGGCAGCCACTTTTTTAAGCCTAACCTCACATGTGGGAAGAGAATGGGGTCTGCTGGTTTCCTAAGCTAAAAAATGAAATTAAGATGCACCAGTGTAATGCAGCATCTCTTCCGGATAAAAAAGCATTTATGGGTGGAGGCAAGACATCACTACTACTATTATTATTTTGTAAAAGCCTCGAGCTCTTTCTGTAAAATGTAGATGAATGTCTAAATGCCTTTTTAGTGTTTTTTTAGGCGTAAATTAAGTATGTTTACTTTTGTAAAAACTTTTTATTAGGTTATATTCCTGATGTTCATTAGGTCGCAAATACTACTTAATGGGTTGTATTTACGGACGTAAATAGAGATACGTAAATTAGGTTATAAATATGAACATAAAATACAACAAAATATAATTGGACGTTACTTTAGGGATTATCAGTGAGACGTATCCTATTCGGACAACGGGGAGACGTCGGACTAGTTATATGTACGTCGTGCAAGCCAACGTGGGAACGACGTTGGGAAATTAATAAAAATGGTACGTTGTGATTTTGTACGTTGACAGATCGTTGGATTTACCGACTCGGATCCAACGACGTCGCTTTTAATAGGAAAGCGACGTCACCGGTCGTATCACCAGCACCTGACCTAAATTTGCACAAAGTCTGACGTCGCTTCAGGTCAGATTTAGTTTGAAGTCAGATAGATGCTACTTGGGGAAGTAATGTATTCATTTGTATATTATTTTTTATTATTTTATTGCACTTGATTTTCAATATTCAATGTTTTACTCCACGTCATTGTTAAATTTGAAAGCTTATCAATATTGTAACGATGAATAGATTAAATATTTAAAAAAAAGAGCCGAACTTCAGAGTTCTTTCAAAATCTGAAATAAAAAATGCAGGTCCGTATTTAAAAAAAAATAAGTTGACCTCTGTATCTCAGAAATTATCAGCTATTTTAAAAATCTAAAAAATATTATCAGATAGCCCTAATAAAGTGGCTATGAGAATGTGCAATTAGTTTTTTGATTTTCTAAAAAGTAACGACAGGAAAAAATAAAATTGATTAAAAAAAACGTCTTTTCCAAAAAACTCAGCAATCCTTAAAATTTTTAAAACTTTTTTGATGGCATCTTGGTAAACATCCCAAAGCGCAACTTTGCCCCAGTTTAACCATCTTCGTATCTATTACGGTTTCCGAGATACCAATGATCGTACCTCGAATTTGTAGCACCCTGTATAGCGATAATTATTGAGCAACATTGATATGAAATACACTCACAGTACAATTTACTTACAATTGGTTATCATTGAGATCTTCAAAAGTAAAATGGCACATTCCAATATTTGTTTTTGCTACGCTGGTCATAAAAAATTACAAAAAAGCGCATATTTATTTAAGGTTACATACGAAGCTACTGCTTAGATTTAGAATGTAAAATAGCTCAAGATAATCCTAACGCTTCTTCGTAATGGGCGACGTTAATATAAAGAAACTAATAGTTTCATTACACTAATGACGATGCGTAGGATAAGGAATCTTAATGTTAGAACTCGAAGAATTGTTAAAAGACTAAAGTAATATTTCAAATGCCAATGCATCTTGTGGCGAACAATTCATTTGGCATGGGAAGGTTATACAGACATCAATTAAAAATCAATAAATTAGAATGCGGGGGTGTATAAATAACAGAATCGATTGCCTATACACTTCTATCTCATCAGTGCAGATAAAATATTGTATTCATTCAAATTTGAAAAAAAAATAATCTATTGACAATCTATTTATTTACGGAGATAACGGAAAATGTTAACTATTATACCATACGGTCGAAAAGAAAAACAGCGTCAAAGACCGCTGAGGAATGATAATCGATGATAATTATCACCAAAATTATCATCGATTATTAATTGTTAATCTCTAGACTTTATGTAGGTAGTTGGCCCATACTCTTTTTTATTTTATAATGGCGCTTGTAGAATGTTTAGGAGGGGAGTTAATCACCGCGACCTTATAGATCTATTGTGTGTTCCCCTTTCTTGAGTTATTACGAGTTATAACTCATCATACAGTCTCAGGGCTTTAACAAAATCCAGTATCTGAGACGGCTCCACAGAGGCCAGCTCTCCATCCTCGACATCAGACGTACCAAGGTTCATGGCACGAATGGTCGTCGTCTCGGTGCACTCAGTGATAAGGTGTTCTGGTGTTTCCCCATTTTCCCTACAGAATCTGCATTCGCCGTTGTTTCTCAGTTTCAGCCTACTGAGGTGTTCGTTGAGGAGACAGTGTCCTGTTAGAAACCCCGTGACAATCCGAAGATTGTTTTTACTTAAATCAAGGAAAACCTTTGATTTTTCTCGGTCATAAGTTCTGAGGAACTTTTTCCAGTGTCTTAGACCGTTGGAGGACACCCATTCCAAGTTACGGATGGAGTCTTCCAGATTCTTCCGTTCCGCTTTCAGTTGGTTTCCGTTTGGAAAACAGAACGGTTCTGGTCCAGTTAGTGGAGTGTTCGCTCCTTTTCTAGCTAGATCATTTGCTTTTTCATTGCCTTCTATCCCTTGGTGAGCAGGCACCCAGAGTAGGAGGACTTTATTTTCTTTGCCTAATTTGTTGAGCTTCTCTAGGCATTCTTTGACCAACTTCGAATTGATGGTTACTGAGTTGATCGCGTTAAGTGCTGCTTGACTATCGGATAGGATGGCAATTACCTGTTTTCGATAGTTCCTATCTAAGATAAATTGTACGCATCTTTCGATAGCGCAAATTTCTGCCTGAAGGATACTGGGGTAGGTGCCCATTGGTTCGGAGTATTTAGTTTTCGGCCCAAATACTCCTATCCCTGTCCCTGCTTTGGTTTTGGAAGCATCAGTATACCACGTGATGGTATGGTCTTTTATATACAATACTACAGTGAGGTGCTTCTCAAAGTTGTAAATTCTTGGTATGTCATCCACTGGGAGTTCATAATGGCGCTTACTACCACTTGTCCTAAAGAAGGTTGTACTTTTTTTTACTTTGATTAAAAATGATTTTTCATTGCAGTTTAAAATTCAAGAAAAAACATTTTTGGAAATAGATTTGTGTCCCTGGATACGTGCTATCATTTTTGAATCTTTATAAAATTATTATTAATTTTTGTCAAGTTTTATGTCAATTTTTAGTAAATGACGTCTAGAGTTGTGTCTAGAAAATTGTCACCAATAGTCATTCTCCAGTCGTCTTTGACGCCATTCTTTTTATCATGCGGTACAAGAACCAATCAATAATTTTACTTATATCATAAGCATTTAATTTAAAAATTGAAGTAGAGGGTGTCCCATTTTGGTTGAAGTCATACGGTACTTCCGTTGTTAGTGAGGATATAAAGATGCGGTTTACACAAACCTGTCCCATTTTTTTGTCAAACGAAAGATGCTGTAAACAAAATTTTCATAGCCCTCTTTGTTTCTGAGAACACCCCCTGTATCTTTTTTATTGAGAAAGGTATCAAGAAACTGAAAACTGTTTATTGTAGAACTTTTTGTAATGAGCTTCTCAAAAATATTTAATACTTTATATAAAAATTCCCATTCTCCTCTGACAACAGATTGATGTTCTTCCTCCAAGGGTATACACCCTTCCACTGTTGGGGTTTGGCCTTCCTTGCCCTTCACAGTCGAGGAGCTTGCCTCCGGCTGAGGTGCCCATGAGGTGGAGGCTGGAGGATCTGTCTCAACCTCTTTAACATGGTATCTTCTTAGACCTGATCTTGTTCTGTATCTATAATAGAGGATATATTCTCTATTTCCTCTTTGGATTTGAGGTCAATTCCTATTGTGAGGACCTGACCATGTATCCATGTAATCCTCTCTCGAGTTGATGACTCGCCAACTCGATTTCTTTACATTGGAATTATGAGCCTGGATAAGGCTCTGCAGGTAGATGGTGTCCTTTCCCTTGCTCCTCGGTAGAAAGGCTCGGTTAAGCCAAGACATTGGTGTTCAAACAATAGTCTACTCATAAATTGTAATAAATGTAATAGGCTGAGTGTCGCTTTAAACAAAAATCATATTAACTTTTAATATAAAATGTATAACCATAATATGCTAGTTGACAATAAACTTTCATGTGATTATCATATAGATCAGACAATTAAATCTGCTTTGAGATTATTGGGATTTTTAATAAGAACAACTAAAAATTTTAATAACCCTCAGTGTCTCATGATGATGCGGCACTTGTCAAATCGAATCTGATGTACGCTTCTGTTGCTTGGTCGCCTATTTACGTCACACAAATTGACAGACTGGAAAAAGTTCGGGGGCGATTCTTGAAATACTCTTATTAGCCTTTAAAATAGATGGTGTTTACCCGACTAGAGGTTATAGTAAAAAATGCGCTGTTGAATAGATTCTCGCTGTTGTCTCTTCAAAATGAGAGAGATGGTTTTTTTACATAAACTGTGTAAGTAATGGCGCAATTGACGCGACACAACTGTTACAGAATATTAGTTTCATCATCCCTAGATTTAATATTCGCCATCAAAGTTGATTTCATCTTACTGTTCCACAGACCAACTTATCCACAAAGGCGCCATTGTATCAAGCATGTTCAAACTATAACACTCTTTTACTATCTTCCGATGAATTAGATATGTTTAACATTTCTGCAGCAAGTTTCAAGAATAAAATTAAGCGGTTGCTGTCTAGGACATCTGAGTGAGATCTATACAGCCGAGGGGTGTCTCACTCGGGTAAAAAATGTACACGTACTGCCAAAATATCCTTCCACTGCTAAGTGACTGCCAATAACTATGAAGAAGACTGCCTGTGACTGCCATGGCATTATTATAGGTGACTGCCATAAGACTGCCAATGACTGCCAGCGAATGTTCAAGAAAATGTTCATGTAATTCCAATAGTGAGACACCCCTCGACAGCTACTTAGTTAAGCTGCTGCCACCATTACAAGATTCGATCATCTGGTTTTTGGCGTTCTTTTAATATATTACTTGGTAATTTGTTTAAAGCGAATTTTTCTCTATTTTTTTGTTTAAACTATTTACTATGAATTGTTGAATTTATAATTGTCTATGTTATTTGTATAATGTTCTGTATTCTCTTTTGTTTGCTTGTTTGTTTCTTTACTTTGTTTGTTTAGTTTACCTTTGTCTACAAATTGTAAAATTTTTTGACAATAAAGGCATTTATTTATGTATTTATCTATTAATTGGGATCCTGTAATCCTGTCAGACAATAAAGTTATTATTTATTTATTATTATTTATTAAGACATGACCACAGACAGTAAAGGGTGCCTGGTATGATGGACAGGATAGCCACATCCGGCATCGTTATATGCATTGGTGCAATTCCCTAGCCACGACGCTACATCCAGTGACAAGAGAGTGAGATGCTTCTTAGACCGAGCCATAGTGCTAGAGGTGATTCCCACGAGCACATGATTTAGAAGCTTCCCCACCAACGACAAGGTCTTGCATCTATTAGAGGAAGACATTACTTTCTAAATTTTGATTAAAATCTGTAGTGCAGCAGTTAACCTGTTATACATGACAACATCTATGACGTATTTTAAAAAAATTTCAAAATATTGTAAAATGGTAAACAAAAAGACACCAAATAATCTTATGCTTTGAAATTTTTATTTTTATGCATGGGACAATAATTTAGTAATATATTTTTAAAATAATACCTATAGGGAAATTAAAATAACTTTCGTTGCACATCATAATACGACCACCAGCAAACTCCATAAGACGACGCATGGTGTCAATGATGACGTGCAACGAAAGTTGTTCCAATTTCCCTATACAACAAAATCCTAATGTACAAATTTTAATATTCTATGAAACATAAAAAGCAAGTCTCACATTTACTTCATAATACTGGAAATCCTATTAAATTTCTAATGCACATTTAGGGCAACGCGGAAAGCAACTTAATGTTTTTAAAATTTCCTATTTATGATAATTGAAAGACAACATTTTACTAGTATCTAGGGATTAAAATACCGAAGATACCTAACTAACATCTACTGATTTGTTATTTATGTTATTTGATAAGTGAACCATCAAACTTTGTATAATATGTATGTTTTTTTAAGTTAAGCTTAACTATAAGATCTCTGTTTTATTCCCTTGATTGTAGCAAATCCTAAATAAAAAAAAATAATTTAATTCACAAACATAAAGCATTACAGAATGAGAGGTATTCGTTAAATGCCAATGTACTTTATTTAAAGCCACGTTTTGCATAAAATAAATATAAAAAACGAATTACAATTACGACGAGAAAATTAAATATCGATACATTGATTACGTTTAACTGTGCCTTTACTCTTGATAATCGGTTTTTACTACTAGAAACAAAATAATATACTTATTTATTTTTAAATGGTAAAGTAAAGAAAAATATAGATGACAAAACACAGATAATCACTAATTCGATTTTCAGTTATTTTCGGTTAAGCCAAAACCCTAAATTATCATCGATCGTCATTTCCCAGCCATCTTTGACGCCGTTTTTCCAATCGTATGGTATTTTGTAACGCTGCTAAAGTAGAAATGGATTTATATATAATAAGGTATTAAAAATACAGATTTTGCTATCTTTCTCAATTAATGAGGTCTTTCACAATAAATGCATCATAAATACCTACAAAGTATAAAATTTAAACACATAGGACAATTGAATAAAACTATAATAAGCTAGATTTCTATGCAATTTGACTAACAATAGAATTTCACACCTCAAAGTTATAAAAATCAACTATAAACCAATGAAATGCGGGGGAGTGCAACCAAAACATGCTAATTATTCTACAGATCTTCTGTAGGATGATACACATTAATTTTATTGTTTTCCTAGACTTTTTTAATTTTTGAAAATATTTCTATTTTTAAAAGTGATATTGAGATGTATTGGGATAATAAATCTTAAGCAAAGGTCAAATTAAAATAATTCTGTCTATTTAAAATACTAGACACATTTATGTATCTTATTGCAATTAAAATTTAAGCTTGTTTCTTAAAATAGTTTTAACTTGTTTTTTAAAAGAGCTAGATATAATGGATAATAACCTACCTATTATAGGCTTGCCCAAGTAGCATTTTTAGACACAAAATCAAAACAAAATCTCTGCTGAGAAACATTGCGAAACAGTTCCGTCACATTTTTTATACAAATGTTACATAACATACGTAACATAAATCGCTTTTTGCTAAACCAAAACATTTTACCAAAATATGGTTTCGCTACTTAAGCTATAACAATAAAGATCTCAAGGTCACAAATTTTTCGAACCTTTTGATGTGGCTCACATTTACAGATTTCGTACCCGTTTTGTGCCTGAAAAGTTTCCATAATTTATTTGATATTCTGTCAAATTGATAGAAAGTGACACTCTGAATAGAATAACACTCTGAATAGAATGACATATCATATGTCAACTTTTGACATTTTTGCTTAAAAAATATTCGTATTTTAAATTTCAATCACTCTAGATGCATGGCTGTGTTAAAAAGAGATTTGATCGTCTAATGTTTTTCGTGTCTTGCCCTGGCCGGTTAAAAGTTGCCCAAATCGTATTTTAAATCACATCTCAATTTTTTTAAATGGAACAACGTTTTTTAAAGGTGACTAGTAGCCTTGTATATGAATTTTTAAAGTAGCTCAACCTAAGACGTTTATGGATGTAAAGCACCAGATGGCGGGGCGTATTTCACAGTCTTTTACTAGAGAAAAATATTTTTTGTTACTCTGAATTTTGAAGCGACCAATAAAAACAGAGAAAATAAAAATCGATAATTTTCGGACTGTGCCAATTGAGTTACTAATCGACCAGATACTTTTGTCTATTAGATATGCTATAAAAGCTGAGGTAATTATACAATTCGACCATTGTAAATACCACGACAAATTCCGCAAGGCCGACGAGGGCGATGCTTTCACTGATAAGAAAAAAAAATGTTTGTTTAGATAATTTTCGAGATATTTTTTCTTTCTGAATGCACATTTTTAAAGTATTTTATATGCTTTGTCCGCTTGATCTATTATACTGGTCGCACGTATTGAAGTTCTGTTTCTTCTAGTTTTAAAAAATGTTCTTATTTCTTTATAGTTGTAGTGGTTGTAGTGTAAAATTAGATTAATTTTATTAAGTTTAATTATAATGTTTAGTGTAGAATACCAGAAATAGTTTAGTAGTGTTTTTATAGTTTATTATTTTATAGTTAAGTAGTAAGTGAAGGGATAATTTGGTTATTTTTTCTTTTTGTTTGATTAATTAGTAAGTTTGATAATTTTTTCAGTGTAAAATACAAGAAGTAGTTATGTAGTGTTTTTATAAGAGATTATATTCGTTTATTTTGTAGATGAGTATTAGGTGAAGGTATTTGGGAATTTTTTCTTTTTGTTTTTCTTCTAATTGTAGTAATTCTATTAAGTATTGTAATAGATACATATCTTCCTTCAACTTCGTTGAAAAGTGCGTTATCATATAATTTTGGTTTTCTGGTAGTAGAATATACGAAAAAAAAATCAGATCAAATTTATTTTAAATTAAATTAATCGAGTCTTATTAATCAAATTATTCTAGTCAAATAATAATAATAGTTAGTTTCTAAATATGTACTATACAAGGTGAGTTTCCTACGATGTTCTCTATGGGTATCTCGGAAACTACTGGAGATAGAGAGTCGGTTAAATGAGGAAAGAATTGCAGTTTTGTGGGGTCATAAATATGCGCATTTCGGATTTTTCGGAGAAGTTCAAGGCTTACTAGACATTTCGAAAAAAACAAATTTTGGCTATTTTAAAACTTGTCTCTAATTCCAATAATAGTATAATCGAATAAAAACGGGGTCAACGATGGCTATGAAATGAAGATCGTTGTCATTTTATATGTAAAATTATATGGGAAATATCATCGATCGGGAGATATCATCGATCGATAAAAATTGTAGATCGAAGAAAATTGTAGATAGAATCACATACCTAATGAGTTTGTGTTTTCTGTTTTTTTTCCAAAGCCTTTCATTTTTGACATATGACACAAATATTATGTTTTTTTTTAAATGGAAACCCTAGTTGGCCATGACTTCATAAGAAGCGCCATTCTTTAAGCTTTTCAGCGATATAGGTATAATATGTTTTTTTCGAAAAATTACAAGTTATGGCCAATAATTTTTTTCTTGGCTAATTCCCATACCAATAATACAATTAGTTATGACTCAAAATGTAAAAGTTTTATTATGTTTTCAAAAAAATATCGTAAAATTGGTAAAGCACTCAATTTAGAATAAATAATCTAAGAATGAAATGATTCTTTTATAAACCTGCATTAAATCAAATTAAAATAGGTATGTGTAACTTTTTTTTAAATATTAATAAAGCTAGCATTATCATAAATTATAAATAATAACAACATATCGAAATAATAATTTCTTTGTTAATACGGTTTAGAATTCTTAAAATAACAGAAAGCAAAAATAATCCACAATTTCAAATAAAATAAAAGTTTCACAATTCTTAATCAGCTGATCACTATTAAAGTTCGCAGAAACCCGGGGGCTATATTATTACATTACTCTGAGGAAAATAACGAAAATAATCGATATTTTTGACTCCGCCCCGAAAGGTTCACGATTTGTCCTCCAGTTGGCAGCACATTTCGTCTAGTCGGTTGAACAACTTTAAGAATATATAAACAAGGCTAGTAGGTATATTTGGAAAATGCATTTTCTTACGAATAATTTGGTGCCACATACTTGGTATTTCGAGTCAAAATGTCGTTATGAACGGCATTTTACAATTTGAAATAAACCATATGCGAAAATGTCAAAAGTTCACATATGATACGTCATTCTATTGTTGCGGACCCGTGTGTGGACTCGACCTAACCTAACTTTATGTCCCGCCCTCAGATGACCTTCACATCGCATTAAAGAATAGACACCGTAATGATTCATTCGGACGTTCGAGAAAAATCGAGTTCCACTGGAATGGAGTAGTACATACGAGAACAATAGAAACCTTCTCTATGCACCTAACGATCTATGGACTATTCTAGAAATCTTAGCTGTAGGTATAAAAGCCGGCGGCTGTGGCCTAAAGAGGGCAGATATAAACAAGACGAGTACAGTTGACGCGCGAAATTGAAAATAAATTCCTGTTAGATAAATAAATAGATAAATTGTAAATAAGTTTGTAAATAGTTCTTTAAGACTTTTATCGTTATTGTTTTTGTTAATTAGTGTAAATAAATAGTGTTTAAATAAATTGTGTCTTTATATCCACACGGAACCGACGAAAAACGTAACACTATTCAGTCACAGAAAAGCTCATGAAAGAAAACGCCTTGCGTGACCATTTTCTTTATGTGTGTCGAATACTCGTCAGCGAGTAATGGCTCTATGCATTCTATTCAGAGTGTCATTTTCTATCAAATAAAGTAAAAAAGTAAGGAGGATGTCATTTAAAAATCAAAAGTTGTAGTCACTTCCGGTGAAACAAGAAGTAACCGAAAACAATTGAATAGGTCAATCGATCCTAATTTATGTCATATACATAAAAACATACCAAATCTCATTTTTTTTATCTGAAAAAACAAAAAAATCTTTGGGGTGAGCCACTTTTCAGACGCATCCGGTAGAGAAGGCGTAGCATTAAAAATAAGGTCGACATTGTTGATCGTTGTTTTCATTTTGAAATCCCATAGACATAGACATTTCAGTTTGGTATTTTGTTTCTCTCTATTTTCACATTTCGAAATAGTGGCTGCTGAAAACGGAAACATATTGGACACAAATTGCAGAAAATGTTTCGAAACATTTCCTCTAAAAATTTTGATTCCACATCGAAACATTTCAGGAAACGGCTGTTGCCATAACATTGGTAACACATGTAATAAAGCCATATCAGTGTGTGAAACCCCTCTTTAAGATCGCTTTCACACACGCCGGCACCCTCGATTAAGCATGTTCGGTCTTCCGGTATACGGGTACCAGGACCGGTACTTTTGAAATATTCCGGTATCGGTATCGTCTTTTTCAAGACAGGTATACCGATTTTGGTACCGGTACTGGAAGAGCGGCTTGAATCGGTCCCGAAAGACCGGTTTCAATCGATACCGGAGGACCGGTTACAATCCGTACAGGAAAATAGATTAGTGATAATATGAAAATCAAAAAACCTGTATAAAACGATTAGTTTTTGGTCTATAAAAACGATAAGCTGGATCAATAACGTTATAACGGTAACAGATAGATTTACGATATATTCCGAGAAATCTAATTTATTCCCCAAAATACCGTTTAAGTTACCGTATTTACTTAACACACAGTGTCAGCAGGGGTGGATGGGCCATATGGGAAAACGGGAAAATTCCCGGTGAGCCGGTGGAAAGATGGGCCGGTGGGCCGGTCCCGATCAGAGCTCAAAAAAGATTGTATTAGCAATTGCTTTTAAATATAAACCCCAATTTGTAAAATAACTAAAAAAAAAAAAAAATGTCTTTCTCTGGGGACACTTATAATTTTAATAATCATCTGTTGTTTGTTCGGTTTGAAAATTTTTATTATACAAGGTGAGTCTATAAGTGCAAATATTTTCAGGGCTGGTAGATAATAAAATAAACATAATATATTCTCTTCTTTATCGAGTTTCAAATAAGTCTAATCGAGTTATTAAAGTTTGGAAATTGAAAAAATGATTATTTAAAAATTGAGCCACCTCAGTTTTTCGGTATTTGGATCTCTTTTAGTGCCGTAATATCAGAGATTAAGAAACCATATACCGTAGAAAAATTTGCGGTGAACAGGAAGTTCTAAAAGTTTTCTAAAAATATACAGGAAAATTTGAAAGAAAATGCTCGATTTTTAACATCTTTTTGTAAAAAAAACTCATAGACGAGTTCTGGGGTCGAAATATATTATTTTTTTTTTTGTTTTTATATTTTATTCACTTATATGACTCACCCTGTATGTTTGCCAACTATTCTTTTATTAATATCTGTTCTTGCAGCAAAAAAAAAGAATGAATAGCATTAGGTAAATTTAAATAGTCTCGATCTAAATGTATACTAAGAGTACGGTAGCGTAGATTGAGAACTGAGGGCCTCGGTGCAATATTTTTCGAGCTACCCTTTGTAAAAAAAGTAGACGAATTTGACGCGAACTCTGCGGTTGACGGAGAAAACATATCTATACTTGGTTTGAATTGGGGACGGACTGGAAAGCCAAGTCTGAGAACTAAAAGCCAAGTCTAAATTTTGTTTAAATGTTAAAATGAATTTGTAAACAATTACTGAGACAGCAGAGAAGAGTTAAATAGGTTTAAACTAGATTAGATAATAAATAGCCATCAGTCTGGAAAATCCAAATATTCTTATTATGGACTGTGGAACACATTTATATCCACTGGCTAGGTATTGCCTAGGTTTTTTCGTTTAAGTCATGGCATTATCATACAAGATGATAAATGTAGAAAAGTATAGAGGAAACGTTTCGTGATAAGAACTATATAATAACCCAAAAAATGCTGCAGTTTTAATGCCGACCGCGGTTCATTCAGTTACGGTTCACACGTGTACACGAGGAGGCTGGTGCTGTAGCAGAAAAGAGAGAATTTCTTTCTACAATGTGTAAGAAGTATATACCCGAAAAGCTAAAAGTAATGTATTTCACAGAGGATTGTGTCAGCTGAACTGAATGAATCAGGAAGTCTTATAGTGTTTCAAAATCGTGACTCAAAATCGAAGCTTATTCAAGATCAAATTACCGTTATCGATAATGGAATAATGGAAATAAAGCAGTAGAACCCTGTAAAGCTGAGCCATTTTGTAGTAAAAATTCTGATGTCCGACCCAATATTGGTCTTTACGGAAATTTTGATCACATTACCTAATTTTTTTTTTTTAAAACCGGAGACAAAAGAGCTTTTTCGCACGAGCGAAAAACGCCCTTACTTATATATTAATAAATAAAATATGTTTCTTCGTTATGGTCATTTTGTTTTTGTGGATTTGGGCCGGTTGCCTGTTTTTCCCGGGCCGGTTTCCACTTCCCCATCCACCCCTGGTTACAGGCACGACATCTTTCTATTTACATTTTTTAAAACGGTGTCATTAGGTATATGCTCATTGGGACAAAAACCAAAACTGTTACTTCGGTCTTTCCGATATTCCGGTCATTCGGTCCAACCTGTCTTTCGGTCCATTCGGTCTTTCGGTTCAACCAGTATAATAAAATTGTTTAGTATCGGTCCCACCGATCTAATTGTTGGAACCGGTATACCGGTTGTAAGACCAGTACTTCGTGGTACCGGATTTCGGTACTGAAATCTTAGGACCGAACATCCCTACCCTCGATTAGGTAGCTTAAAATTTAATTGGTATCGACGTGGACAGTTGGTAAGCTGTTACGGATGGGACATGGAATCTCATGTACTTTTAAGTCAATATGCCTATTTGTTTAGTTACTGGTGGCTGGCCTTAGATATTTTTGATTAGCCGGTTTACGAGTTATCGTCGATTTCTTTTAAATATTTCTCCTTCTTATGGCCCTGTATTTACTTAATATGAGCACCAGTCAAGGTAAAGATAACTGTCAAAATGAAGTTTCTGAAATTTACCTATTTAGTGCTGTATTATTATTGAAAAACCTATTCCGACATCGGAAATCTTAAAGATGTATTTATAAATACAAATTAATATGAATTAAAGTAAAATAAAGTAATCAATTACAAGGTTAATTATAGTATTGGTTGCTGGGAATATTCAATAACCTGTATAAATTATAAGGTACTATTAAAATATAAACTTCATTTGACAGTTATCTTTACCTTGACTGGTGCTCATAAGTAAATACAGGGCCATAAGAAAGGAGAAATGAAAGGAGAAATATTTAAAAAGAAATCGTCTATAACTCGTAAACGGGCTAATCAAAATATCTAGTTATTCTTTGAATGTGGGTTTTAGTGCTCTTCAATAAACCTAAATAGAATTATTCTCTAAAGTAATTAGGGAAGCCAATAATTGACCCCATTAAAATTTACATGGGATTTCCTATGTCCCGCTCGACGATGCAACACCCGGTATACCATACCTAACTAAAGCATTTCATCAAGAGTAAACATCATATTTTTTATGACCAAAAACTAAATCGGTAGTATTTTACATTAAAATTTACATTATCTGCATTGCAGAAGAACGCTTCTTTGTATCTTTACATATTTCTTATTATACCATTTACCATTTTGAAGGTTGTACCGAAAAGAAAGACCTGGTATTTTGGCTTATCGCGTTAAATAGGCTCACGAATTCTCTCGGTACTTGCGTGATATATTTTTCCATGTCTTTATAAAGTACGATGGGTTGTTGCAAAGGTTTGCTTTGTGATGAGTAAAGATTGTTATCGAACGAAAGAAGACAAATATATTATTTGGTTATTTCGCACGAGTCGAGGTCGTTCTTGGAGCAATGAAATTGTTTTAATCTTGATTTTTTGTTAAGGTTTCCCCATAAATTTGAGACTACATTGCGAATTTATTTCATTCAAAATAAAATATCATCCGTAGGTAAATTCTACATTCTACTTACCTGCCATTAAAATATATCAATAAGGGAATATATGACAGTAAGTCTACCGCCATAGTAAGTCAATGCGTATCAATGCAAATAACTACAACAACAACACTCCCTTTAATGTTGGAAACAAAAGTGTAGAAAACGTAACAACATTTATTTACTTACCTCGGAAGCATTGTAACAGCAAACGGTGACGCAGATGCGGATATTGTTAGCAGAATCAGGAAGACGCAGCAAGCTTTTGGCCAATTAGAATCAATTTGAACCTCGACAGACACTAAACTAAGAATCTTCATTTCTAACCTCAAACCGGTACTACGATATGGTTGTGAGACATGGAGAATAACAAAAATATCTACACTGAAAAAATTAATTTCTGTATTTGATAACAATATTGAGGGTCATTTTTTCCATAGATTACGGTAGTAAAGTTACCATGCGTTCCTTAAAACTTGTTTGTAAAATCGCTGTATGGCTATTTATTTAATTGTAAATTTATCTTTTATAAAATCGCCAACCTCTTGTACTATTACTATACCGGGTGCGTCTCAAAAGTGGCTCACCCCATAACATTTTAATTTTTTCAGATAAAAAAAACACGAGATTTGATATGTTAGTATATGACATAAATTAGAATTTATTGACGTATTCAATTCTTTTTGGTCACTTCATATTTCACCGGAAATGAGTATATACAAGTTTTGATTCTTACTAAACTAATATCACTGCAGCTACGGTATTTTTTTACTTTATTCGATAGAAAATGATTCTGAATAGAATGACATATCATAATATGTTAACTTTTGACAATCTCGCGCCCAATAAAAAACTGTATTTTAAAATTCAATCTAGAGCCTCATGGCTATGTTAAAATCACTAATTATTAATAAAGGAGCCTTGGAAAAATAGGTTTGATCATCTAATGTTTATAGTGACTTGTCCTGGCCAGTTAGAAAATGCTCAAATCGTATTTTTAATCATATCTCAATTTTTTCAAATGGAACGAGTGTGGCTTATTAGCATATTTAGAAAAAGCATTTTTTTACGAATAATTTGATACCACACACTTCTATTGGTATTTCAAGTCAAAGTTTCGTTACGAACCGCAAGTTATAATTATTTCAAATAAACCATATCCGAAAATGTCAAAAGTTGTTGATATGTCATTCTATTCAAAGTGTTATTTTTTATCGAATAAAGTAAAAAAATACCGACGGTGCCATTTAAAAATCAAAAGATGTAGTCATTTCCAGTGAAACAGAAAGTGACCGAAAACAATTGAATACGTCAATCAATCGTAATTTATGTCATATACTAACATACCAATTCTCGTTTTTTTAACTGAAAAAATAAAAAAAATTATAGGGGTGTACCACTTTTGAGACGCACCGGTATAGTAACAACAAGATATTATTATAGTGAATTTATACACTATTTGTAATAGTCTATTACAATTACTTTTGTAAATTCACAAATCGTTAGTAGATATATACACACACCGGAAAAATCTAGGGATATCATTTTATTAAAGTTAAAAATAAATGTTTTGAATAAACAACCACATAGTTGTATGCCGATTCTTTTTACTTCTTCTATTTCGATTGAAATGAAGTAGTCACACTAGTTATTTCTAAATTTGGGATATTTGCAGAAGTGTTTGTGCATTTTTTGTCAAATGTATAAAAAGCACCTAGCATCAATTGTTCGAATTTAACCTGTACTGGCTATGTTTTTATGATAACTGGCCAAAATGCATTCAAATAACTCTGTTTAGTATTAAACGACACTATGGAGCGTAGACATCTTAACAGAGACGAAATACTAAGGGCCATGGGTATGCTCGAAGCTGGAATGCGCCAAATCGACGAACGCAAAGTGTAATATTACGATTAAGTGCACGCTACCGTGAAAATGCTGATGTTGCTGAAAGGCACACAGGGCGACATCGCATTACTACCCCTCAGCAAGATCATTTTTTACAATTAAATGCTCGACACCGACCGACTCTTACAGCACCAGAGCTTGGTATAGTTCTCCAGGAAACACATAATATAACCGTTAGTCCTGACACTGTTCGCAATAGATTAAGAGAGATCAACTTAAGAAGCAGACGCCCCTGGAGAGCTCAACCCTTAACGAGAGGAAATCGAGAGGTACGATATTTATGGGCTCAAGATCATGTTCAGTGGTCGAATGAACAATGGGTCAATGTTCTCTTCACGGATGAGTCACGCTTTGGTATTCATTCAGATTCGAGAAGGCTTAGGGTATGGAGAGAACCGGGAAATTTTATTCGGTTGGATCATGTTCAGAAAGTGCACCCTTATCAAGGTGGAACAGTTGTGGTCTGGGGAGGAGTCCTGTTAGGCCGAAAAACCGATCTCGTTAAATCTAAGGAAGGTATAGGAACCGATATCGTAAACCTAATTAATATGAACCAAAATTTGTGACGACTTTTCTGTCGTTACCCAAATAGAATGAAAAAAGAATCCGTTGCTCAGGGTTAGAGGAAAGCTGGGTTCGTAGGTAAGGCTTCTGACTCACAGTGACTTTCTAATGTTGTTAAATATTAAAATAAAAAATGATAATATATAGGCTGCAGAGATTTTAATATTGATGTTAAGAATTCAAATAGGTATGGTCAAAGACAGTGAAAAGGGCGCCACTTACTTTGTTTATGAGAGTGGTAAAGTAAGAAACCAAAAAGAAAAATACGATATCACAAGATAGCTAAAATAAAGTAATCAACAACATTAAGGGTCTATAATGTTTATCAGGAATAAAAGTCAGAAATAACTATCCTACATTAAACATTTATTGAAAACGAACACAAGTATCATCAATTAGTCACAGTGATGCCAATTTTTAAATAGATTTGAATTTAGTAACTGTATTCTTTGAACTAAGTAAGCTACTTAATAAAAACAGGTGAAATTTATGTATGTCTCAATACGATGATGTTTCGAAACATGTAGTGTACAAAAACCTTTAAAATGAATACGTGTTAATAATTTTCATATAAAATATCATAGCTAAGTATGAGTGTACTGTACGAATCAAATTATAACTTATAACGTTAAATTAAAAATAATTTTGACTACAATATGTGGGATAAATAGTGATAATTTACCAGGTTATTAAATCTGTTGCCTCAAAAATTATAAAATAAAAGCGTACCTTGTGTATCAAACTTAAGACTTATCTGTACATAGTTTCTTATGATGTAAACAGGTAGTTAGGTATTCTCCAGACTAACAGAAGTGGATGCAGATGACTATGGCAGGAGAAGTCTTCGATATCAGCCAAAAGAAACGATTGTAATGTCAGGAACACTGTCTTAAGGTCTGCATAGGTCCATACAAAATAAAAGTGGGTGAAACATACAATAATTACTGCGTTATTACTGCATACCATGTGGTAATTACTGAGTACCATGTGGTAGTTACTGTGTACCATGTGGTAGTTACTGAGTACTATGTGGTAGTTACTCTATAAATAAAAAATAGTTCTCAGGACAGATACTCAATAAAAGAAACAACTTACGGTCTGAAAATCAGCTTTACATAAATATATTCAAACCATATGCCGATCCAAACCAGTAATTAAATACTCAAATAAACGAAATAAAAAACGGAAATAACTGAAATAGAATTTAGTTAGATAGGGCTATATAAAATGGCGGATAAACTTACGGTGATCATTCCAGGAAGAATCCAAAAAAATACGATCTATACTCTGAATTGCATACTTTACAAGGTTTTCAAATCTCCAAATCGGACACCCATGCAATCGAAATCGAAAAGTGGATTCAGAGTGCTTTTCACTGGAAAATTTGTCGGACGCCGAAACGCGTCTTCTTCCAGATCCAAATTCCCAGGAAAAAAGACCTTCTTCTCAGTTTCAGAAACGAAAACCCAACTGTCATAAATGAAGTTTGACATCTAGCGAATAGATGCGCTAATAAAAAATTAAATATCGGGAATAAGGGAAATGCAATTAAGGAAGTTTGGCATATAGCGAATAGAGGCGCTAATAAACAAGACAAGTAAAACTGTAAGAAATGAAGTTTGACATTCAGCGAATAGATGCGCTAATAAAAATTAAATATCGAGGCAAGTGAACTGTAACAAATGGAGTTTGGTATCTTTGGCATCTAGCAAATAGATGGCGCCAATACTAAGAACGTTAAATCTAAGGAAGGTATAGGAACCGATATCGTAAACCTAATTAATATGAACCAAAATTATCCAAAGCGTCGCTATTGGATACACTCCTTTTGCAAAAAGAGACAAAGGAACAGTGGATTTAGTGTTTTTAAGGAATTGAATATCTATCCTGAAAGATTTCAAGCATTTTATAGAACCAAAAAAGAAATCTTTGATGTGCTAGTTAGAAAAGCCTCAATCATTGATACAAAACGTATATTGAAATCCGGATCGTCCTTCATTTTTGCCAAATTCGAGTAACGCGTTAATAGCACGTGGCGAAAAGTAGAAGCAGTTTTATTTTTGAAGCAGCGGCATGGCATGCTACAATTTTCTGACAGCGCTACTTCAGTGTGCGCTGATACACTTATTGTCGTTTGTTCAATTTGACGTAACTTGCTAGATACATGTTACTTGCCAGGTTACGTGCCACGTCAGATGCTACGTCACTTTGGTGGGGGCTCTCACTTGGCACAAACCTGTCGTTGGAAATGAAGAAAATGAATTTTCCTTAATTGGCTCTTTTATAGAAAATCCATATATCTACAAGTCATCTTAAAATAAATCAAAGAACTACTTTTTCGTTTTTCTTGATAGAATAGTAACTAATGTAAATAGCTACTAAAAATGTCACTAGAAACTTGCCATGACGACAACGCCCTCTTGGTTACCATTTTATTGAAAAATTGCTCTTTATTCAAAATCTGAACTAGATAGGTATAGGAAACCCTAATATAGTTTGAAAGAGCATTTGAATCTACTTCGATTTATTAAAAAAATACAGGGTGTTGTATTTGAAATAACCAAATGTTTATGTAAAATAAATATTTAAAATTTTTGATACCCCTGTATACATTAAACGAAGCAATCAGATTTTTCAGTAAAGTTTATTTCTCCGGCTTAAAAGTCAGCATAAGAATTAATTCTGCAAAGAAATGTACAGGGTGTTGAAATGTTTTTTTTTATTATAGCATGCAAATTTAAATAACTTTAAATACAGGGTTGTTCACCACATACGACACGGAGTATTGTAGCTAAACGATTAGATTTTTACAAATTTTAAGTTTTGGGTTCGTTGAAGGACTATTAGAGCTACAATTTAGAAATAATTTTACAAGATACAGAGTGTCCCAAATAAGTAAAAAATGCTGTAGTTGTATTTTTTAAATGGAACACCCTGTATATTTATTCTATTTTTAGATTCTACGATTGAAATAAAGGTAAATTTTATTAAGGTTTGTCACACTTAAACCTTACCGTTTTTGAAATATTTTCAATTTTGTGAAATTGCAGTAAAAATTTTAAGGCTTCATTTCTCCAAGGGTATCAAAGTTTTCAATACTAAATATTTACTGAAGTTTATTTATTGATCAGTCATTGTGTTGCAATAATAAAAATTATACTACCTTATACAGAGTGTGTAAAATTTTATTTTAAATAATTACTAGCTTTAAACGGCAATAACTTGTTTAATTTAAATGGAACGCCCTGTATATTTTAGGAGAATCAGATGCATAATTTAATTGTCTACCAAATTGTATAATGCCACTTTTTACCTATCCCTTCAAGTTTTCGTAGAAAATGCATTTTCTTATAATTTAAACCTCATTTATCAATATACCCATGGAATATTGACATTTTAGATTGTTTTTAAAGCAACAAATGTACAAAATGTACAGGCTAGTAATATTATCGTTTTTAGCAAAATGATAATATTACTAGCCCATTTGTATGCAAAAAGTAAACTATTTAAATCTTCATAAAAAAGTATATCATTAATTAATTAACCACCATTATTTCCGCCCAAATACCAATTAATTACATACTTAATTATATTCGTGAATAAATTATTCTAAATAAATGTGGATTTGAATCAAAAATCAATATAATAATAAGTTACAAAAATGAATGTCTCTCTTGTTACAAATAAGCATTTGTCAAAAAATTAAATATCATTTTTAAGGTGTTACTTTTTACCACACTGTCTAATACACATAAAAAATTAAGTTTTTTAGTTTTTGGAGCAATTATTATTAATCAACGCAAACAGTCAATTAATGTAGTTTGAATACTGGAATCATATTAATTGGTCCTCTTTAACAAATATTTAAACAGTTTTTTTTTATTTTTTAATGAAATAAACAAACTATATCGACAATATTAATATCTGTACTCTTTAAAAATTTGGTACATCTTCAGTCAGTATTCCATGGGTATATTGATAAATGAATTTAAAATTACATGAAAATGCATTTTCTACGGAAACTTGAAACTATAGGCAAAAATGGAATAATACAATTTGGTAGACAATTAAATTGTGCATCTGATTCTCATAAAATATACAGGGTGTTCCATTTAAATTTAACAAGTTAGTGCCGTTTAAAGCTAGTAATTATGTAAAATGAAATTTTAGACACTCTGTATAAGGTAGCATAATTTTTATTATTGCAACACAATAACTTATCAATAAATAAACTTCAGTAAATATTTAGTATTAAAAACTTTGATACCCTTGGAGAAATGAAGCCTTAAAATTTTGACTGCAATTTCACCAAATTGAAAATATTTCAAAAACGGTAAGGTTTAAGTGTAATAAACCTTTATCAAATTTAGCTTTATTTTAATCGTAGAAACTAAAAATGTAATAATATACAGGGTGTTCCATTTAAAAAAAATACAACTTTGATATTTTTTATTTATTTGGAACACTCTGTATCTTGTAAAAATATTTTTAAATTGTAACTCTAATAGTCCTTCAACGAACTCAAAACTTACAATTTGTAAAAATCTAATCGTTTAGCTACAATACTCCGAGTCGTATGTGGTGGACAACCCTGTATATCAAAAACCAAAGATTTTAAGCGCAATAGTTCAGCCTATCTTGGGTTCCACCACCCTCTCTGTATTTCGGTTGAATACTATACTTACATAATTAAAAAAAATGAGTCAGTGATCAATATAAAATCTAACTATGTCTATTAGATGACTATAAGCCCATGTCTTCTAACGATGCTGTCTGAATTATCTATAGGAGATCGTTGCTAATCTACGCACATATTCGTCAAAAATTATGAAAGTGGTAATAGAGAAAAGTGGAACTGAATGTCATAACACCACCGACTTAATAGTTTTCTATTGTTTTTTTGACGTTAAAAGGATCGATGGATTTGATATATCAATTCCGTGCCTTTTGTTATGAGACTCGATAGATTTTTATTTATAACAAGAACGTATATTTTTATAGATGGAATTTTGATGTTTCTCAAGAGGTCACTTAATTTACAATAGGTTCTGTTGTAATTGGGTTTATAGGCTTGAAGCTTTATAATTTTTGTGTTGAATGCTAAATATGAATAGTCTGTTAATCTATAAGCTTAATCAGTGGATTATTAATTGTCACTTAAGTGTTATGATATAACTTAATCGGCTACAGCATTATTTTCCCATACAGCACGTCCAAATGAAATTACGTTTCTACTAGGGAGACACATGAGAAACAAAATATGTTAAAGTGAACCTAAGTGTTCATCTAGTTCTAACATATACATATGAGATACACGCAGGTTTATATTGATAGAATTGTGTGATACAGTGTTTACTAGTTGTATACCGTATGCACTCAAGATTCTAAAGAGTTTTTTGTATATAACAAATAATTATTAAAATGATGAAATCTGACGTCGATATATGAGACATACAATGTATATGTCATATGTATGTGTGATACTTCGTATCATAGTTGTGCCTATAGTACACACCTTGTAAAAATGTGACGTATACACAGAATATAAATTTCTATATAGACACTTTGTAATAGTGTACTGTTGTGTCTACATTCTAGCATGAAATGAAGGTGTGCGAACGCGCGGATAGCCTCAGCGTAGACACACCGACCAAGTGTATCTTATATGTTCTCTCTCCTTTCTCCTTTCTAGAAGTGGTATGTGTTAGCAGCCATTATTGTTTTATCATTCGAAAGCTTTATATAAATGTTCTGTTTGTGTGTAGTTTAAAAGAGATTTTAAGGTAAGCACAAGTTTTTAATTACTTTGTTACACCTTCCTAAGAGTATTATTAATATTATAGCAGCGACTCTTCCCTTACTCGATACCCAATTTACCAAATTTTGACTCCAATGAATGAAAACTCCAAATATTCTCGTATAATGATAAAGAGGTTAGCTTTGCAATATAATTTTTTTTAATTTGAAAATAATAATCTAAATGGACCAGAGAAAGAAAGATTCTTCACTTCAAAGAACTTCTTACACTGATATTCGGTAAGTTATTGATAGATCAATATACAGGTATGTTTAATATTCAATAATCAGTTTCATATAAAATTTAAGGGTGAGATTGTCAATCTGAGATTGTTAATCTCGAACAATGAGTATGCTAACAAACTAACTGCTTGGAGGGAAAAGAAGAGAACAAAATGACTAAACGAGGTCCACCAAATCGTGGCGATATACCATTGTTTACCATTTTAGTATGTTGTTATACTAGGTACTTATATTTTAATACATTTTGATACAAATTCTGTTCTTTTACAGTGCTTTCTTACTTCTGGTTTCTGCAATGTAAATAATAATTATTATTGTGTTATTTGCGCTAATGCGTTCCATGATATAAAGAAATATAAAAATTTTATTTTTAACCACTTAATCCGTTTTATGGAAAAAAAATGGTACATTTAATGCAAAACAAAAATGGAACAATTTTAAGGCTACTTCTCTTGAACTTACGATCGAGATACTTTTGGAAAATACAAAGTTTTGCCTTCCTATTTTCGTTGAATAAATATTTCATAAAAAGAACGAAAATTTAGGCATCAAAACTTGTATTATTTCCTAAATTCGTTCATAAGAAGTAAGCAAAATGCATACATATACACGCAGTAGTCACAACTGCAATGTGTAAACAGAGTTTAAACGTAATACACAAGCACTGTGTATCCTACGGCACACTGTGTATCCCTTACTTTGTGTACACGTAAATGCTATACTGTGGCCACATTGTGAGGCGAACGTTTAACCTTTGTGCATACGTGTTGAACTACAATGTGTAAACGTATCATATTTACATCGGTGGAATTGTGTCACCCTGTGTCTACATCTAATAATGTAAACACATCGTAAATGTGATTTGATGTGCTGTATGGGTTATAATTCAAAATATACTTACTAATGTGTATCAATTTTTCACAATACTATGTATCCTTTGTTATATGCTTCTACAGTATGTCCCCGGATTGTCTTTACAAGAAGAAAAACTTTTTTATTATTGATATTTTGAGTAAAATGCATTCTTTATAAAAAAAATTTGCTAGTGTTAAAATGGTTAATCGCGTTTATACTTTTCCAAATTTCCTAAAAAGTCCTAAAAATCAGAAGGTGTTTCTATGGTAATATCATTCCAATTTCATTCTTTGATAGATAGTTATTGATAGAATTTTATTCCACGTCATATTTTTTGCTATTTTAAAATGTTAAAGCACAAAATTTATTTAGTTGAATGCTACGGAAAGGGTGATAATAGTTATCGGAAAATGTTATACTTTAACAATATGGTTTAACATCAGCAAAAAATATGACGTTAATTAAAATTAAGAAGAACCATGTGATAATGAAAATATCAATGAATGATATCGAAATAATAATACTATAGAAACGCCTTTTGATTTTTAAGACTACACTAAAATTTAACTATATTTTCATGTTTTGTTTTAATTTTCTCTAAAACGGTATGGAAATCTGGAAAAATATAAACGGGATTGACAATTTTAGAAGAAGCAAAAATTTTTATGAAGAATAAAATATTAATTATAGGCATTTTCCTCTGAATATCGATAATAAAAAAGTGTTTCCCCTTGTAAAGACAATCCGGGGACATACTGTATATGCGTTAGAGGTATTTCAATTTTTATTTGTTAAGATCATACCATATACCGATCTGGTCATCGAAACTGCATGGTCTAGGTTTTAAAGTGTAAGACAGTGATGTCGAAAGCTTAATGGAAAATCAAATGTATTAAAAAGAGATAAAAATTGGGTTGATTCATTTCTTCTATGCGGTATTGCCGGATTTCCATCAAAATTTCTAACCGCAGAAGTAGGTGTTTATGAAAAATATTGCATCTAGGGTTGGAACTTTATTTTTCTAATTGTGAAAATTACTTGTGTTACTCATTTTACTACAGCTGTAATCATTTGCTGCTAACATGGTTAGCGAAACGTGCATTCAGTGCAAAAGTAAAGTGTTTTGGTATATTGTGGTGAATTAGTGTTTTAATTTGTTGTGGTAATACAAAGGTTCCAATCCTAACTGCAAGACCTAGCCCAAGACCAAGCGTGCAAGACTCTTGCGGTCTTTTTTTTTTCACGTTTATACAGGGTCCGGCAATAGTGCGTCGGGCATCTGTAGCTCCTAGAATAAAAAACTTAAGAATTTTGTTTAAGTGCAAATCTAAAGTATGTTTTAGGATGTATTCCAGGAAAATATTTTAACTTCTATAAGGTGACCCAAAAAAGTGTGAGTGGATCGGGATGAATTTTTTTAAACGGAACACCCTGTATATGATTGCGTTTTTAAGATATGAGTAAATATGTTTCTATAGTTTCAGAGATATTAATAAATAAATAAAAAATATATATTTTTCGGCCTTTCTTAAAAAAATTATTAAAAATACGAGAACTGTCCTGAAATCAAAACTACATTAGTTATTTACTTTAGATGATCTGTACTTACTTTGCTATGAATATGGTAATCGTATATCATACAGGATATTCAAAATTTTACGTCAAATTTTCTAAAATATAAAATAATTTTTCTTCGTTTTTTTAAATGGAACACCCTGTATATTATTTTTTCAATGAATGGAGAATTAAAAAATGAACATTTTTTGTATTTGGAGTATTTCAAAATGTTTAACGGTTTCGCAGATATTCGCGGTTTTATATTTCATATGGCATTTTCCATAGTAAATTTTTATCAAAGCCCCACCCAATGAATTTTCTCTCATATTTTACCGTTGAGAGTAGTAGTGGGAACTATCGAATGAATACTATCGAAACATTCGATAGTTGCAATTCATTCGAATAATTCGATAGATTTTCTAAAATATTCGTGCCCAAAATTTCAGAATAATTTAAGCTTGCGTAATATTCGGTAAGAAAATTTCACACCTAAATTTGAAAAAAAAAATATTAATCCAACATGACATTTTAAAATAATTTCAATTTGTTAATAATATTAACAAATGTTATTATATTTTTAATTAGTTACATCAAATGCTAAAACTCAAATGGGTAATATTTCAATATATAGACATTGTAGTTCATTCACATTATGATTGTAGATCTTATGTTTACCTTTTCAACTGTCAAAAAATTTCCACTAAAGTTTCGTGGCGCCTCGAAAAAATTTCCGGAAATTTTTTCAGTTGCCATGGTAACTAGTCAACATTAAAGCATGTTATTGGTTGAAAAGTAGAGGTGTGAAATTTTCTCTCATATTTTACCGTTGAGAGAGCCATATGAAATAATACTGCGTGTATCTGCGAAACCATTAAAAATTTTGAAATACTTTAAATTCAAAAAATGTTTATTTTTTAATTCTCCATCTAATAAAAAAATAATATACAGAGTGTTCCATTTAAAAAAACAAAGAAAAATTATTTTATATTTCAGGAAGTTTGGCGTAGAATTTTGAACATCCTGTATGATTTAAGATTACGATATTTATTAGCGATGGGAACTATCGAATAAATTAGACTATCGAATGGTTAATGAATGAATGATTTCAACTATCGAATGGTTTTATTCGAATAAAATCATTCATTCATTTGTATACTAAAGCATATGTGACAACCTCGCTGTGCGACTAAATGGTTATCGTTGAGCCACGACTATCGAATGCTTTTGACAAATGAAATTTAGTATTCGTTTGATTTTTGTATGCGTCAGTGCATTATTAGTTCTTCCAAATTTTTATAACTTCACCGTATAAATACTGTGCTATTTTTGCGTTTACTAAAATAGTTAAAATACTAAAATAGTAGTTATTTTTTAATTTTATTTATTGACGATTGTGTGCATGTGCAGGTGGTCAAAATTTTTCCGAAAAGTTGTGTGGTTTTCCGTAGTCCGATCTTTCAATTATTTAATTTTATATGGTATATGGTCTATTTTTTAATGGGAAATTTTGAGAAGTAGCAATTTTTAAGAGAGATGAGATGAACTTAAATTAATTTTAAAAGTACATATTTGTATTTTAGATGTTTTAATAATATGAATTAGTTGAACTTAATAATCATATTAAAGTAATGTGGTTAAGTAAATGGTTATCGAACTCAAACTATGGGGTGAGAAAATTAAAATGAAAGTTTTACACGTGCCAATTTAAAAAAAAAGTTAACGATGTTTGTATTTTGTTTATGCTAATTCTCTTACATGTAGTTTTTGCGAAGAAATATTTCATTTATTTTTTAAAGTAAATGCCAGTAAAAGTAAATATAATTTTTAAATAGTAATATAAAGCACCTAATATAAATAATTTTGATTTCTATTTTTTATTTATATTTTTCTTCCATTACACTGCATGCTTAGAAAATTAATAAATGTTTATATTTCATGATTTTAAAATTTGTTGTTAATATCAAATTAGTTCTGTAATTATTATTATTTAATAAACCAACGTTGCCACACACAAAGATTTAGAGACTAAAAAAATATTTATATTAAATGATTTTAAATTTTATTGTTAATAGGTATAACAAATTATTACTGTTATTATTATTTATTAAACCAGTCTTTGCTTAAAAACATTAAAACTTATTTTCCTACATCCAAAATAACAAGTATTATTGCAGTGTAACAATAGAATATTAATAAAAAATGCAGAATATATAGACATACTATCCCTAACTAACTAAAGCCAAACAATAATATTCTTTGCTAATATCAACTAATACCAAAATATGGCAACAGCGCCCTTCATAATGTATTTTTGTGTAAATACTAGCACCTCAATAAAAAAAATAATGTGTCCTTATCTATATCTGACTCCGCAAAAATCAAAGATGCCGGCTTCTTTCATAGCTTTGCCACCGACCGCTGTCGGGTTTCTCGAAAGAAACCTACGTCGCCGGGCGACAACTAAAATTCAGTTAATATTTTATTATAATCGATCCTGACGAATAAATGAATTTCATAAATGAATGAATTTTATAAATGAATGGTTTTTGCTGCCGAATTATTAGAATACAATATTTCAAGGCAGATGACGGATCTATTCGATATTTTTTATTCGAATAGTTTGCAACGAATGTTTTCTTACTAACTATCGAATTATTCGAATGAATTGCAACTATCGAATGTTTCGATAGTATTCATTCGATAGTTCCCACTACTAATATTTATAGCAAAGTTAAGTATATACCATCTAAAGTAAATATCTAATATAGTTTTGATTTCAGGACAGTTCTTGTATTTGTAATTTTTTTTTAATGATTGTTGAAAAATATAATATATAAATTTATTTATTAATATCTCTGAAACTATCCAAATATATTTATTCATATCTTAGGATTATAGAAAGTAATCTGAAAGGAAGCCAAAAATGCAATAATATACTGGGTGTTCCATTTAAAAAAAACCATCCCGATACACTCATACTTTAGGTTTACGCTTAAACAAAATTTTTAATTCCAGGAGCTACAGATCCCCGACGCACTATTGCCGGACCCTGTATGATAATATAAATTGCTTATTTGTTCAAAATTCTTGTTTTAGTTTATTACAAATCGTGTTTTTCCGACTATTGCATTAAGTTTTAAAGAAAAAAATGCTGATTCATTATGAAGGGTCCAGGGAAAAACAGGTGATAAGCCACATCTTGATAATTTTACAGGAGAGCGTTGGACGGCTGGTGGTTAACAGGTTCTTCCCGTGTATTCTATATTTTATTTAGACATATATCATAGGATTAAACAACTTATTGCCCAGCGGTGTTTATACATTTTTGTGGGACCAGATAGACCTACTGTAATATTGTAAAATCCTAAAATTAAGAAATTGGCGCTTATCAAGTTTTTCCCCTCTGGACCTTTCATATAATATATTGAAAAATCAAAGTTTCTTTTTTATCAGTGAAGAGAAAAATTATAATTTCTTTATTAAAGTTTTATTAGCTTTAAATTATTAAAAATCCTATTTATTTGAAGATGTTTATGGTAAAAGTGCTATTAAATTCCGTCGTTAGGTTAGGTTAGGATTTTTAGCCTACCATACCTGTTGGTATTAAGATCAGCAATTACTTATTAAAATCAGCAAATAAAAGTTTTTTTTTTAATTTTACTCA
Organism: Sitophilus oryzae; assembly: GCF_002938485.1. Lineage (NCBI taxonomy): Eukaryota > Metazoa > Arthropoda > Insecta > Coleoptera > Curculionidae > Sitophilus > Sitophilus oryzae. The sequence goes on from NW_022146407.1 coordinate 132,390, forward strand.
AAATCAGTTATTTGGGTCTGAAAACTTGATTATTAGCAAAGCGTAATAATTCGGTCCAACCACTTATTGACAGTCAGCAACAATAAAATTAAACAAAAATAATTTAGTACATAAATTTAGTATATGAACACGTTGAAATGTAGGCTTAAGATATTCTTACTACTGCAACTTTTGAACTACAGCAACTTTGGAAGCCTTTTCCTATAATTTATATTATTTATAATCTGTTTTTCTAATTGTGCAAGACACAAGTTTAGCTATAGATCTAATAAATTAACATTATTAGTAGTTAATAGAGTACTCATTACCGTACTATATATATCATTAGTTTATATATCATTACTACTAGAGAAATACAAGCGGAGAGTTATGAATACGGACAACAGACAATGCTACTATTTATCGACTTTCAGCAGGCATATGACAAAGTTAAAAGGCCGGAGGTATTTAGAGCATTAACAGAATTAGGGGTTAGCAAGAAACTGACCAAGATGATAAAATTGACACTCCAAGAGACAGTAAATGAAGTTAAAGTACACAAGAAAACAACGGAAAAATTTATAATCAGGGACGGGTTAAGACAGGGGGATCCACTCTCTCCAGTACTGTTCAGTGTAGTATTAGAAAAAGATATACAAAAGATGCGGGAATCAACAGAGAGGGCCTTCTGTATACAAAAAGACACCAATGCTTAGCCTTTGCCGATGATTTTGTTATCTTAGCAAGAGATCGGAAAGAGCTGATATCGGTGACCAAAAGACTAGAAAATCAAGCGCAAAAAGTAGGCTTAGTATTTAATGAGAAGAAAACGAAATTTATGGAGTGGTCAGATAGGGATTTTGAGAAGGGAAGATGTTTACAAATGAATTCTAGTATGTCCTGAAACGATACAAGTTTGAGGAAGTAGACACATTCACATATCTAGGAGCCGTATTTCTAAGGAATCCAAATGTAACTCAAGAAATTATGGCAAGAATAATGACAGGAAATAGATGTGTCAGCGCACTACAGAAAATTATTACGAGTAAGAACATTTCTAGAAGTTTAAAAATCAGAATGTACCAAACAATGATACGACCCATAATGCTGTATGCATGTAAAACGTGGACGTTCAATGCAACGAAAAGTTCGGGGCTAGAGATTTGGGAATGAAAAATAGTGAGGAAGATTTTTGGAGGAAAGAAGATAGACAACATATGGACCAGAAGAACAAATGAAGAATTAAAGCAACTATATCGGACACCGGGTATAACGGAAATAGCAAGAGCACAAAGACTGAGATGGCAGGGACATATTGAAAGAATGGCTGAAGCAAGAATTCCTAGTATGATAATGAAACGTGAAATAGATGGAAAGAGAAGGAGGGGTAGACCGAGAATCAGATGGAAAAAGAGATGGACTTGAGAAGGATAAGAGTGGATGGGTGGAGAATAAAGGCAAAAGACAGAAACCAATGGAGAAAGATAATATATAACCAATCAAGCTATGAGCCTTTTAGCACAGAATATCTAGCTACGCATGCTAGCTAGATATTCTGTGCTTTTAGGCTTTTAGAGCTATTGTATAATAATTCGGTCCAACCACTTATTGACAGTCCGCAACAATAAAATTAAACAAAAATAATTTAGTTTATAGAACATGTCGAAATGTGGGCTGAAGATATTCTTACTACTGCAACTTTTGAACTACAGCAACTTTGGAAGCCTTTTCGTATAATTTATATTATTTATAATCTGTTTTTCTAATTGTTCAAGACACAAGTTTAGCTATAGATTTAATAAATGAACATTATTAGTAGTAAGTAGAGTACTCATTACTGTACTATATATCATTAGTTTATATATCATTACTTGTATATAAGGTATATAATAGCTTATTAGTTTACAATAAATATGAACTATACAAACAGTTATCTACTTGATCTCACTTAAAATTTATTTCAATTTGGTAGCCATGATGTAACTTGCAATGGGTTCCTTTATAATAAACATGCAATAATATTCTATGAGTAGATATTTTATTGTTGCTCGTGTTAGATAAATAATGTACAACCACGAGCATTTTGTAATAATGCGTTGGCGCTACAATGAGAGTCAAAATAGAGACTAATAGGCCAAAAATGTAAATGTTTGTAGATTTCGTCTTTTAAACTTGTTATTTTTGTGATACATATCCTGAGTTAAAAAAACACAACAGACAATACAAAAATAAATCTATCTTTTAAAAAAGAAAAACGAAATTATTGGGTAAACCTACAGTAAGATGACATGTTTTCATGGCTAATCTTACTGTATGTTTGCCCAATAATTTCGTTTTTCTTTTTTATTACAGTCCCCACGATAACATCCTTTGTTTATATCTGTTAATATACTATACGACTGAAAAAAAACGGAATAAGAGTTAGCCTGATGAAAATGAAGATCGGGTCGATAATTTTGGGTTGCCTCGTATAATTGGCAGATCGGAACTTTCATTTTTAATTTAGAAAGAGATACTAAAAAGTCAAATAATTTAGCTACATATTGCTTAAAATGATCAAAATCGGTCCACTAAAACCATAGACTTAAAATAAAATATAGACTACACTATTTACATCTCAACGCGGTCAAACAGTCTTTTTTGTACACATGTTTACTTCTGGGTACAGTCGACCAAGCCTTCCTCATCCAGCCTATGTTGTCACGTCTTTAATATTATCAATATTTTTTTTCTCGTTATACACATATATTGAGATATTAATACTACATTTTATATAGTATATATAAGATAAGTTCTTTACAATATGACAACACCGATTAGAGGCGAGGGAGCCTATTCATTCGTTTATTACCTTGTAGTACGCGTCGCACGTGTGCGGAAAGCTTTGTTGCCGCTATGTCCCCGGCTGTATTAACGCATTTTCTTAGCTTGTAGTCCTTAAGTGTTTATTTTATTGACTTTTTCTGTTCAAGAACTATAAAATATGGTTCGTCAGTGCCAAATTTGCATGAAATTTGACTTAAATAATCCATTTAAGTCTTGAAATGACTTTCGAACGTTAGGCAACTCTCAATTTACCCATTGGGAGTCAGTGGCGTTGTTGTAGAAAGGCGCTTATTTTGATAATATTTTACATGTTACATTACATTATTTACTTACTTACATTGTATCATAATTATAACCCTGGTAATAATTCATAATGTTTTTATTAAAAATATATTCCGGTTTATTCTAAAATTATCTTCAGAATCTAAAATAACATACAAGAATTTTAAAATCATATTACTTTATGAAACAATATTTTTTAATATACCGGGTCGTCTCAAAAGTGGCTCACCCCTATAACTTTTTTTTTCAGATAAAAAAACAGATTTGTATGTTAGTAGGTATATGACATAAATTAGGATTGATTGACTCATTCAATTGTTTTTGGTCACTTCCTGTTTCACCGGAAATGACTATAACTTCTGATTTTTAAATGGCACCCTGGGAATGTTTTTACCTTATTCGATAAAAAATGACACTCTGAATGGAATGAAATATCATATGTCAAATTTTCGCTTAAAAATCGTTTTTTAAATATCAATCTAGAGTACCATGGGTGTGTTAAAAACACTAATAATTTTTAATCAAGGAGCCTTGGAGAAAATAGATTTCAACGTCTAATGTTTTTCGTGTTTTGTCCTGGCCGGTAAGATTCCAAAATCGTATTTTTAATCATATCTCAATTTTTTTCAAATAGAATAAGGGTAGCTCATTAGCATATTTAGAAAAAGCATTTTTTACGAATAATTTGGTACCACATACTTGGTATTTCGGGTCAGATTGTCGTTACAAATCGTATTTTACAAATTCAAATAAACCGTATGCTAAAATGTCAAAAGTTGACATATAATTGTCATTCTACTCAGAGTGTCATTTTCTATCGAATAAAGTAAAAATGTACCGAGCGTGTCAGGAAGAGTGCCATTTGAAAAAGCAGGAAGTGACCGAAAACAATTGAATACGTCAATCAATTCCAATTTATGTCTATACTAAAATAGCAAATCTCGATTTTTTATCTGAAAAAATATATTATTGAGACGCACCCGGTATAAAACTTTAAAATACATCAAAATTTTAAGGTGCCCGTTTTTCGTGCCGGTGAGTGTAGATAGGTTTAAGATAGGGTGGCCAACTTTCAAAATAAAGATATAGGACGAGAAGGTAAAAAAGGGGCATAGGCGTAACATTTTTTGAAACCTCGCCCAAATGTCTAGAATTTACCAAAAAGTTGGTCAACGGTATGCGATTGATGGTCTTCCGTACTTTCCTAAAAATATTTATTCACAAAACTTGCTAAATTAAAACAAACCTTTTCAACAAAACTTTTTTTTCAAAACATAAGCTAACTTACAGCATTATCGCTTCCACAAATATTTCTGGTACATAAATATTTCTTAATTTTCTTTTCTGTACAAATGAATGGGAGTAGCGAAGGACACAGATTACCAATTTTTTAAAGCATTGTGGCGATAAACAAATGTTTTTTGGATTTTGAGTTTGGTATATAAAAAGAGGACTTTTCAATACCTGAGAGAAAAGAGGACAATGGGATCAAAAAGCGGACTGTCCTCTGGAATAGAGTACGATTGGCAACCCTAGTTTAAGAGTTTATTACGCTGTACTGTACTGTTCGGGTTGTTCTCTAATCCAGTAATATTACGATTTAAACCCGACAAAATTCAGAAAGTTTTGAAAATTGGTAGGTATGTTGGGGATAGCATGAGGATTACTAAACCGAAAAGTTCCCACCCCTAAATAATGTGCGTCATCACCCAGGGCATCGTTTCTACCCCCATTTTGAGTTTTTTAGATAATCTCGGCAACGGTGCAATTCTCGACAAAAATACCTATATAGAAAATTGTTCTTCATAAAATTCTCTATCAAAAAGATAATTACACTTTTTCTAAAGTTAATAATAAAGTGGCAAATAGGGCGCAAACAAGAAATAAGCGTTAAAACAGATGCGGGGCTGGTTCTTTGTTTGTCATTGTTGGGGTTAATATACCGCCAACTTTTTTCCACCCCCAGTCGGTAGGTTTGAGCATAACTCCTCTCCATGTTTGAATTTGGTGAAAAACCCGATACGAGTGTTGCCAAGCTGCAGGAGAAGTTGGTGGTAGTTTAGACAACATGACCACAAATTACCTATAACAGATGCGAAAGAAAGCGACTGCATCGGAAACCGCTCGGCAAACCCCACACGCCTATTGAGTGGTGTAAATACACCAGTCGTTTTGTCCGGTAACCTATGCTGCGTCGTATTCGCTTGCTGGAATGACATAGTGCGTGGTTATATGTTTCTTTTTAAAAACGGGTGTAGGATTTTTGTTGAACTTTTGAACTGTTATTTCTAAGTTTTGGTAATTTGTATATCTTATTTAAAATGGGATACAAATGTGTTTATTTACTAAGGAAAAAAAAGATATTTATAGTATAAAAAAATTAATTTATTTAACAAAATTTAATTAAAAATGTGACAAAATAGTACCTTTCTGTTGGTTCTATCGGACTTTTTTCGACTATATAAATCTTTATTTGTAAACTTTAATACATCAAATATTTTCAATCTAATAAATCATTTAATGATGTAAATAAGAGGAAATTTCTCACATGGGTGGTCCAATTCTATAGTTTTCATTATATCAAACAGCCTCTGAGAAATGTTTTCAACTCAAAATGCCTTTAATTATGTTTGACTACAGCAATTAAAAGGGTCTTCAAATACATCAATGTGATATTTGTCTAAAATTTGCAAAAGAATCTGAATCTCTGGATAATTCGAAATTATTTACCTATTTAAAAGCCTTTGATCATGAAAGTGGAAAAATTTGTTCATTTTATTTACTGGAAATGGAAAAATTATTTATATTAAATTTTGATGAGTTTTGCACTGAAGAAAACATTCAGAGGCTGTTTGATATAATGAAAACTATAGAATTTGACCACCCATGTGAGAAATTTTCTCTTATTTACTGATTTATTATTACTTAGCTGCTTTATTTGTTATCATTAAATTATTTATTAGATTGAAAATATTTTATGCTTTAAAGTTTACAAAAAATAAAGATTTATATAGTCGAAAAAAGTCCGATAGAACCAATAGAAAAGTAACTATTTTGTCACATCTTTAATTAAATTTTGTTAAATGAATTAATTTTTTATACTATAAATATCTTTTTTTTCTTAATCTCCTACGAACTGATATAATATGACGAGCAATCTATTAAATTACTGTGAGATTATATGCCTCGATAACATATTGGTGCAGATTATTTTCACCCAAACAAATAATAACCCAAACTATACATTGATGCGGATTGTCTATGAACTCTTTCTGAAGGTTGGTAATCTGTTGTAGTTAATTTGTGACATGACAATGTTGTTGGCTTTACCAACCAGTTTGTTGAAGTACATAAATCGGTATTCATCTAGACTGCTTTCTGCTGAGGTGCAGTTGTATAAAGCTAAAATAAATTGATCTGCTACGTTTGCAATTTCTTCATGAGTAGATTTCTCATAATTGAAAGTTTGCACAATATGTTGTAAATCACTTCTTTTAGCGAATACATTGATTGCATTTTCCTTTGGAAAATAAGCCGAGATTGTGCCACAACCGCTAATGGCGTGTTCTGGAACTTTATTGACAATCTGGTATAAAGCTGCTTTATTTGTTTTCCTCATTAGGCCTTTCGCATCGAAAAGAGGTACTGAAGCTAATTCGAAACTAAAGCACATTTTTAATTCCAGGCTAGAATGAACGGTGCAAATAATTCTTTGAAATAGTAATGTTGAATCAACTTGAACATCATTGCCATTAATTTTCATTGTATTGCTCAAACTAGATATCGGCTTTACGCGATTTGCACAACGCACTTTTAAACTTTTAAATAAAATCCCGTCTTTAACATTTGATGGATTAGGCCTACAGGGGATACCACTTTAAAAAAAAACGCATCCAATACTTTACCTTTAGGGTGATGAGGAAATAAGTACAAATCACCCTTTTTATAGGGGTTATAGGAGAGAAGAACGTATATTAAAATTCTAAGTATAATTTAGTGGTTAGTACTTTTTGTTAACGTTAAACTTTAAATTAATTGAACTGTAGATAGTGCTAGACATAACCAACCCTTATATCTGCGCCCTATTTGCCACTTTATTATTAACTTTAGAAAAAAAATAGAAAACAAATTTCTTGCAGTAGAGGTATATAATAAAATTATATAAGGATTCTTGCCTCTTGCCTCTCTTGTGGATCTCCCAAGCTCACCTGATGATGGAGTAGGGCTCCGAAACCGGTAGTGAGAGCAGGTTGATCCGCATTATGACAAACACAGCGTAGAATTAAATTTCTATATTAGCAGTTAAGTGGCAAGAATCCTTATATAATTTTATTTAGAAAAAAAGTGTAATTATCTTTTTGATAGAGAACAATTTTCTATATAAGTATTTTTGTCGAGAATTGCACCGTTGCCGAGATTATCTAAAAAAACTCAAAATGGGGGTAGAAACGATGTCCTGGGGGATGACTCACACTATTTAGGGGTGGGAACTTTTCAGTTTATTATTAATACATATGATGTCCTGTTTATTTCCACCAATTTTGAAAACTTTATGAATTTTGTCGGCTATATCGCAATTTGAGCCATAATATTACTGAACTACTCAAGGGTCGGGTAAAGCGGGTGTGTGGCCAAAGGAAATATATATTATAACAAACAACAAACAACGCTTTATTGTACAAAAAGCCAAAACAGCTTCATCGACAAAGCACTCACAAACAACAAAATCACAAAAAAATACAAACAACAAAAAATACACAATACAAATAATACAATTCAAAAAAATTTAAGTCTTTAAAATTACAAAAAGAATATACATGGACAATTTTAGAACAGTACACAGTAAATAGATATAATTTTAAAGTTATAAAATATTAAATACTTGATCTTTGACCAGTGTGTGAGATGATCAAAATTTTAAAATTCAAAATTGTTCATAATTAAACATCAACAAAAAGTCCTTTACCGCATATTGGGCTCTCTCCAGTAGGTATGATTTTAGAGCTTTGCGAAATGCGGGAAAGAATGAAAGCGATTTGATATTCAAAGGCAGATGATTGTACATTATTTTGGCATTGTACAGTATTGAACCTTTAACTAGTTCTGAGCTCGGATAGTTATCTAAGTGGATAGTTATGAGATGGCCTTTCGGGAATAGCAGATATGTGCTTGCGGATTAAGCAAACGGATTCAAAAATGAATAAAGAAGAAAGAGTCAGTATTTTCAAATTTTTAAAGAAATTCTGGCAGTGAGTTCTACTGTTTAGTCCCAATAAATATCGAACTGCTCTCTTTTGAAGTCAGAAAACACGATCAAATTTTGTTGCGCAGCAAGTACCCCAGAATGGAAGGGCATAACGAAGATGTGACTCAAAAAGGGCATAATAGGCTATTCTAGAGGTTAGAAGTTAAGTTCCTTAGAAACTGATCTTAGCGCAAAACAGGCAGCGCTTAGTTTCTTTGATAGAGCTTCAATGTGAGAGTCCCATTTTAACGAGTTGTCTACAAGAAGTCCTAAGAATTTACAGAGTCCACGACGTCAATAGTAGTGTTATTAAGTACAAAAGGTTGTATAGTACTTTTATATGACAAAACTTTAGTTTTTGATAGGTTGAGGCATAGGAGATTAGAATCGCACCAAGACTTAATGGTGCGTAAGTCATTGGATATAGTATCATATAGCGCCGCAACATCTGGGCCGCTCCAAGTGAAACTGGTATCGTCCGCAAAGAGGCAGATTTTACCGCTAATGTCTAGATTTGCAATGTCGTTGATAAACACCAGAAACAAAATAGGGCCAAGTACTGAACCCTGAGGGACACCACATTCTATTATATTTCAGAAATCTGCCTAAGGCTTAGCCCGATCCTGTAGTGTCAAATCACACTCAAAATTTCAAACACACGTGCTTTCATTAAGACTTGATTAAGGATTGCAGAGCTTCAGCATTTGCCATAAAATAGCGAAAAATTTGTTACAAAACCATATAAATTATATATCACTGTAATCACAAAACTTCAATATATTTCCATATTGTAACGGAATTTTAAATTATGTCTTTATTTTCCAGAAAATTTAGTCCAAACATAAGGAATATTTTGTTGATGTTTGACTATCAAAATGTTAAAAATAAAGAAGGTGTCTAAAAATGTGCTACAGTACGGACATAGTATAATCCTTTATCTTTAATTTCCTTCTTCATTTGTGTAAAAATACCTAGCCAGTTTGACATAAAACGTTAAATGCCGAACGCTTATTTTGCTACTTTTTTTGGACTTGTGAAATAGACTCTTGAGTGTAAATGCCAGTCTATGACGAATCGTTTTTAGAATTAATGAAGGGGTGATAAAAAAATTTTAATTAGTTTTTTGTCTCAAGAAGAGACATTAAATTTTGGGGTCACCTGCATATATTTGCACTTATCGAGGAACCGCCGCTGGTTTTATGAGTAAGTACATAATTAAGTACTTCATTTAATTCCTGATTACAGTAGCTACTATGAAGAATTACTTTTTTCACGTGCACGCAGTAAAATATACAAAAACTGTGCATTAATAAAATGTCAAGGAGGTGATTAAATAAATATTAAGTTTCTATGGCCAAATCAAAGCCAGATTCTTCTAAGGATCTTTCGTTCTTTGTTGACCTCTTAATCAGCAAAAACTTAATTTGTCTATTAATATTACTAGGATTTTTTATTGTTAAATTCTTATGATTGATTAAAATTTTTAACTTGTAACTTGTATTGCATTCGTCAAAACATATAAATGATTTTCAATATGAATAACATTCAAATATGAGGTTGAGTTCTTGAGTCTATTTTTGTGTGTAATTGGTTGTTTTTTTGCTGACTATCTATGGAAAAAAATTAGGTAAATAAAAAATAACAACATAAAATATTGTTAATACCGGGTGCGTCTCGAAAGTGGCTCCCCCTTATAACTTTTTTATTTTTTCAGATAAAAAACGAGCTTTGCTATGTTATATGACATAAATTAGAATTGATTGACGTACTGTTTGACCAGCGGATCTGAAGCTACGGAAGGAATGCGAGAAAAAAAAAATAGATATTGCCACGTTTATCTATAAAATTGCAAAATTGCCAGACATGAAGTATAAATTTAATATATTTTTATTATATATAATGTGTTTAGCATATATTCTGACGTATATTACTAAGGAATTTTAACGTAGTTCATATTGTTCAATATGTTTTATTTAATAACTTATTTCTTTCATTCTGTATAACCTGCTTATTATGAAAGTTGAAGATTTTTCATGGATATCATTGGCAAACCGGCATCGCCGCTTATGGCCGCCTATTCATCGAACATGATTGGCGAGAGTACGTCACAGAATTTGTTACCACGCAGTTGCCATGGCTTTTACGCCTTTCCTATTCTCTTGCTTTATCCCCAACTTCACGGTCTCTTCTGAAAAGAGTAGGAATATTGAATACTATTGAAATATCCAGTGGCGGTGTCATTCTTTTGATCATTATTACTTTATTTCATTATTTTATACCGGTTATCCTAAACTTTATTCCTATATTTGATAGTTAAGTTGTGTTTTATTGTTTTGTTATCTTGTTATAATGTTTTTCGTTCGTAGTTTTTACTTATTAATATCAAGTTTGATCGTATATTTGTGTTTTAAAATGAATAAATTTGTTAAGGGTAAGACGCTACATAGCCAGACAAGAGAAATAATAGCTAATTTATATAGGTAAGTAGAATAATAATAATATAATTATTAGAATATTAAAATTAAATATTGGCTAAAATGAAAAGCACACATTTTACCTAAATATTTTAGCTAAACTAAAATAAATATAAATAAACGTGGATGAAATCTCATTTGGTTTATTTCCTTGTGTTCATAATAGGGTTTGCGACGAAGAAGCTACAGAGAGTTCGCTTAAGTTGCCGCTTAAACGTAAACTTGAGCGGATATCTCTTTATACCGGAGTTAGCGTATCGGCTATAAAAAAATTCACACAGAAGATAAAAAAGGCTAGAAACTAACCCCGATAAAATGATATCAAGCCCTGGAAAGAAACGACCACGTGAGACTGCTGTTGAAAAGCTCGACGACTTTTTCCAAGTGGTCAGGAATTTGATAAATAGATTTTATCTCTAATTCAAACTCGTCCCCACAATTAGAAAGTTTTTGCAAAAATTGCAGGAAGAATCAAATTTTCCTTTGGCAGGGAAACGCTTAGGGGGGTATTAAAATCAAATGATTTTTTTTGGCGTAAATGTCAAAATAACAGATAAATATTAGTGGAGCGGCCCATTATATTGCAGAGAGAGATATAAATATATACGCGAAATTCGAAGATATAGCCAATAGCCAAGTATTATCTATTTGGATGAAACATATGGGTAGACAATGACCTAACCTTTAAAAAGTGCTGGCGGAGCGATACCATATCTGGTGTAATAGGCAATATTGGATCTACTGGTGAGTAAAATTATGTTTTGTTTGCGCTTCCAAAGTTTGGTTGCAAAAATTTTTTTGCTTGAAATAGTTATATCTAAAATTATGTATTATAGAAAAAAAATATAGTTAGTACAGATATATAAATAAATATACCTCAAGAGTCTTGATCATCTGCTGATGGCAGACATGGTTAGCGAAACGTGCGTCCAGTGTAAAATTAAAAGTGTTTTGGTGTATTGTACTGATTTCGTGTTTTATTTTCCTGTATAACACCAAAGGTTCCAACCCCCAGCTGTAATTATTTCTTCTATTATATTAACAACACAATAATAAAATGATTCAAAATATTTAAGGGAGCTTTAATAAAAGCTTTTAGTGTTTATCTGCTAACTCAACAGTAACGATTCAAACAGCATAAAGTTTTTTGAAAAAAATTATTAATCTGAATATTATATTTATGATACACATTATTTTCATATAACAGCGTACGCCCATGCCTATTTTATGAATGAAATTGGGCGTGTTTTGTTTACAACTGCGTTCCCCTGCCGATACCCCGTAGCTACAGACCCGTTGGTCACACTATACTCAATAATTGCTTTTGGTCATTTCCTGTTTCGCCAGAAATAACTACAACTTTTGATTTTTAAATAGCACCCTCTGTATATTTCTACTTTATTCGATAGAAAATGACACTCTGAATAGAATGATATATCGTATATCAACTTTTTACATTTTTGCCAAAAAAATCGTATTATTAAATTTCAATCGCAGAGTGTGTTAAAAACATTAATTTTTAATCGAGGAGCCTTGAAAAAATATATTTGATCGTAACCACCGTAATAACAAGGCCGGACAGCTGTGACGTAAAAAATCTCGTGACGTCACCAACTGGAGGCTCAACTCTATATAGCAGCGTTGATAATTACCCGATAAAAGTTCAAATTGTGGATCTTTTTTCACTCGCCAGATATATTTCGAAATTTTAAAATGTCTTTTTCGTCATCATGAAGTTTTAAAAGAGTTCTTAAAAATATTATAGTGTATAAAAATAGTTTTAAAAGAATACGGAAAAAATCATACCAGTCAATAAATGTTTATCTCTCACTTTTTATCAATCAAATTTAATAAAGGAGTATTTTAAGTTCACAATAGTGTATAATATGAGAAAAAACAATAAAAAGATAGATATTGTTTATAGTATATGTTATGTATGTTATCGATATTTCACGCCCCCTACTCCGGGGCGACGGCGCCTGTCGTAGCACGTAGCGGAGTGGTATTGCCACATCGATAATAGAAGGGGAAAAAAGTTATAAATCTATAAAAATGAGGTGTTTAAAACTATAAAGTGGTTATAAGTGTGTGCCATTATACAATTTAAAAGGTATAATGCGTTATAATATCTAAATAATAAGATGTGAATATTATATTTAAAGCTATATTTCTTCTGTTTTCTCAAATATATTTATATGTATTTTCTAAAACTTTTAATTATCTTTTACCTCACCTCAAACCTTTCATATTTGAAAGTTACATAAACTACACCTTCTACATCGATTAACTACATGTAATGTAGTTTATGTAGTTTTTAAGAGTAACATGTAGTTTTCCGAACCCTGATAGTAATACTGATCAAATTATTAGCCATGCTTGTTATTTACTAAATTCTTTAAAATGCGATGAAAATAATAAAATATTTAATATAATAATAACCAAACCAAACCAAACTTTTATCTGTGTTCAATATTAAAATTATTACCTTGAATTAAGTAACAGGTTGAGCTTGAAGTAATAAAATATTGTTTTAATGAGTAAAATATGAGGTATGTTTTACCAGAGAACTTGCAAACTGATCCTCTTGAAAGTAGGTTTGGAAAATATAGACAGTTAGCCGGGAGTCAGTACAGTATTTGTGTTCGACATTTAAATGAAGACGAAAAGAAACTTAAGATTCAGTCATTAATGTCCCTAAAATAATTTAACATTTTCAGACAAAACTGATATTGAACAAAATTCACTTACAAAAAACCTTACTAAAGGCAGTCTTGGGTTTCCAAAAGATGAAATAACTAATATAGTTTTATTTGAATATATAATTTTTAACAAAGTCTTGCAAAGCCATGAGGAGTTTCTCAAAATACACAACAAAAAAATATTTTTATCAAAAATATCTTTGGATTACATTAAAAGTAATAACACCATTATTAAAATTTCCGCAATGTACTATTTATAATGCTAAGTTATTGTAAAAATTGTCATAAATTCTATTAGAAATACACGTCTGAAAAACTACTGTTGTCAAAAAATAATGATAGACTTGGAAAAGGAAATAAAAGAAACTTATACAGCATAAATAAATAATACAATGACGATGGATAATGTGAGATGGGATATCAATCTGATGTTTTTCAAATTTTATGTTTAATTATTATTTATTAAAAATTCGGTGCAATTAAAGTTTATATCCATTATATATGTATAAAGTGTATCAAATGCAATCAAAGTTTAGGCCTCCAGTTGATGACGTCACGAATAAGCTCTCCGGCCTTGTTATTACGGTGGTTACGGTCTGGTCCTGCGGCCGATTAAAAAATGCCCATATCGTATTTTTAATCATACCTTAATTTTTCAAATGGAACAAGGGTGGCTCGTTAGCATATTTGGAAAAGCATTTTTTTACGAATAAATTGTTTAAGGTTTTTTTTTGCGAAAAAAAAATTCATAATCGTGCTTCTGGGGTCGAAATATATTACCCCGAAAAATATTTGCACATATTTATGACCCACCCTATAGATGTGAGTCACTTTTGAGACGCACCCGGTATACAAGGTGTCCCAATATTCCGTGGACATAGAACTACTACGTATTTTTAGAGTCAAAATAAGTTCATTGGACACAATTTCTCCCTTCCGTCCTTCACTCTACGTGAGAGTATGGTGACTGTTCCCCTCACTTCCTCGGACCAAATTGTTCGACACTGCGCCATATGTGAGGGTTCGGGGAGGTTGTGGCCCACTAGGGTTTTGACTTGGTCTACCCACTTTTTAGGTGACCTTCCACGTGATCGTCTTCCCTCTACCGTCCCCTCTACCATCAGTCTCTCAATTGAGGTGCCACTCCTGGCAATATATCCAACATATCGGAGGATTGACTGATTTAATCTGGTAACCAGACATGTCTCAATTTTTAGTTCCTCTATAATGGAAATGTTTGTTCGAATTATTGTTCAACTCCACCAACGACCGTGTTTTTTTTTCGTAAATTGATTTTCGTCATTTTCATGATTTTTTATTTAAATCATGACGATCTGCGAGATATACCTCATTAAATTATAAGCAATTAAAATAGAAATTATAGTAGTTTTAAAATGTCAGATCTTGATCTAGCTTACACACTATCTTAACCAACAATGATGAAAATATCTGTAAAGTACCATTCTCTTATAATATAATAACCTTTTAAGTTCAAAGATGTCATATTTAAATTAACTTTACGAGTTAACAATTAATTTATTCTTTTAATAATATAATTAATTATTTAACAAGTTTATTTTCTTAGAGAGCTGTGATCTATACAAACAATTTACTCCACTATGAATAAATAAATAATATAAAAATAATGTTCTCCCTTGAACATGAAAAAACCGATAGTTAGAAATAAAATAAATTTTGTTGCATTTTATAAAGAAAATATAAATCATGTCATCATGTCATATCCGAATTATGAATTTTCGAGAATATTATGAAGAGGCTGAATTTTACTTTATAGATCATACATGGCAGAACTATAAATTTTGAATATTGCTCCATTTTGAATTTGGCTAAATGCCAAAATATACAGAGTCCGGCAATAGTACGTCGGGCGTCTGTAGCTCCTATAATAAAAAAATTGGGGATTTTGTATAATTGTAAACCTAGGCGTCCAGACCAAGACGATAAAAAGTAAACACGATTTTGAGACAAAAACAAGACAAACTTGCGACAAAAATGGGGAAGTCTGGCAAGAAAAACTTGAGACAAATTGTCCACACTGCAAGCCATCCACATTGCGCCGACAACTTAGTCGACAAAATATACGAACAAAACATAGACACTTTGATCTTTGCCTACTCGAGACGGGACATTGAAAAGTCTCCGAATTTTGAAACAAAACAAAAATGTATTGAATTTGTCGCAATTTTGTCGTAAAACATGAATGTTTCTGTCTTGTCGTTGTTTTGTCTGCTTGGTATGGACCAATTAGGACGTATTGGCGATAGAGGTGGGAATTCTAGTTCCTTGGGAGGAACTAGTTCCTTAGTTCTAGTTCCTCCAGAGGAATAGTTCCTTGAACTATGTCTTTAGTTCACAATAGTTCCCCACTAACATTGACATCCCCCTTGCTTGCTAATGCGTTTCGTTGTCAGTCAGAACTATTCACAGTATGATCTGTATAATTTTTATAATGTACGGAGATATAACGATTGTGTAATTGTGTATGATAAAAACATAAATATAGGTAAGTTTTATTGCAGATAAAAAAAAATAAAAAAACCCAAATCAGAATTTAAAAACTATATCATAAATCAATTGGAGCAAATATTACAAAAATTTTACGAAAAATTGCATTTTTTCTTACTTCAAGCTTGTCTAAAAATTCAGAATATCTACTTGGTTTTATAAGATATTTCTTAATTTTAGGGACCTAAACTGAAACATTCCCATAAAATATTTAAAAAACAAACTAAAAATCAAAAACAGTATCCACGACAATTTTCTGTGGTAATTATGCCGCGCCGGCTGTGGCAATAGACAAGGCCGAATCTATCGTCGTCGCCTTGTATTATATCTCGGATCTTCCGACTGAATAGATTCCGGTGAACTAGTCTTTTAATAGTTCCTCTATGTCCGGATCCGATAACATACGGCTGGCACTCCCCACGCCTGCCTAGCATCAATCGCGCTTGCTGATCCATACGTAAACTAGTCTTTTATTTAGTTCCTCTATTTCCTTTAGGTCCGGATCCGATAACATACGGCATACGGCTGGCACTCGCCACTCCTGCCTAGCATCGATCGGCTGGCCCGATCCGTTCGTATGTAAACCAGTCTATTTAGTTTAGTTCCTCTAGGTCCGGATCCGATAACGTAGGGCTGGCACTCCCCACTCCTGCCTACCATTGGGCTACGCGCGCTAGTCGATCCGTCGCATATTATTCTATATCGGTCACAGTCTCGATCCCGGAATAGGTCCTGAGGAACTAGTTCTTTGAGAAACCAGGAACTAGTTCCTTTCATTCCGGGGTCGGAATAATTCATTGGAACTAGTTCGTTCACGAACTACACACCTCTAATTGGCGAAATAGGACGGCATTAGAACACTGGACGGCATTAGGATGTATTTCAGTAGCTCAAAAAAGTGTGATTGGATTGGGATGATTTATTTTAAAGGAACACCCTACACATTATTGCATTTTTGGCTTCCTTTCAGATTACTCTACATAATCCGAAGATATGAGTAAATAGATAGTTTTAGAGATATTAATAAATAAATAAAAAATATATTTTTTAGACTTTATTAAAAAAAATATTAAAAATACAAGAACTGTTCTGAAATTAAAACTATATTAGGTATTTACATTAGACGGTCTGTACTTACTTAGCTATAAATATGGCATTAATATATAATACATCGGGTGCATCTCAAAAGTGGCTTACCCTTTAGTTGTAGTCATTTCCGGTGAAAAAGGAAGAACAGGACACAAACAGGGCACCCTCTACTAGGAGATGCGAAACCTTGTCGTTGGTGGAAAAACTCCTAGTCCGGCGGTAAGGGGAATCCTCTCTGACGACGCGACGCTTTGACTGGTTGTAGTGTCGTGGCCAAAGAATTGCAGCAAGACAGGGATATAGGACTACCCGGCATACCAGGCACCCTCTACTGTGTGTGGTCATGTACCACGGGCGGAAGGTGTAGGGCGTCTTGACTTAACCGCTCGCAACAAGAGGAGACAACCTCACCAAAATCCCTAATCCTACGATAGCGGGACCAGGTCAAAGGAATGCGTGGGTAAATGGGAGACTAGCTTCTACTGGTCTCAACCTTGGGGCACCAGGGGGCAACACATTGTATTTCCGTCTCCCTTACTTCTACATGCCGAGCTTTGTAGAAGTGGACCGACTAACCCCTGCCGTGTATCACCAGCTTTGACAGAACTTCAATGTAAGGACATCAAATTGGCGAGTCATTAATTCGAGGAAGGAGGACCATGATCAGGTCCTCACTATAGAAATAACCTCAAATACACGGAGGCAATAGAGAAAGAGATAGATATACTCTATTATAGATCCGGGACATCACCGGTATCAGGTCTAACATGAGACACCAAGTTAAAGAGGTGGAGAAAATGGAGACAGATCCTCCAGCCTTCACCTCAAGAATGCCTCAACCGGAGGCAAGCTCCTCGACTGTGAAGGGCACGGAGGGCTGAACCCCAACCCAGACAGTGTATACCCTTGTAGGAGGTAGATTCCACTCCTCAGAGGATGAACAGTTGTTGTCAGAGGAAGATGAGAAATACTGTCCCGTCAACAACAGGAAGATCCCCATGTATGATAAGTTAAAATTCAAGAAAGGGGGGCACAATAGACCCTTAAGGTCGCGGTGATTAACCCCCCTTCCACTCATTCTACAAGAGTCGATTTAGACACTGTAATCATCGCCATATGGCCGAAGACCGGGCTTCGGATTCCGCGTAAACAAAGTAGGCCCCTCCCAGATTAGCCTTGTCAGCAAAAAGGAGATAAGTTAAATTGATTTTTATTTTAAGACATAATATATGTTATGTTCTTTATTTTATTATATTACAAAATAAACTAATATCAGCTAAATAAATAATATTGAGTAGAAAATATAATTCAGATAAATAACCTTTAGAAAATTATAGCCCTAGTTATAAGGTTATTAAATCACGCTAGTCACGCTGTTGAATTGTAGGATCCCATACTCTTTTCAGTTCCCAGAAATATAAATATGAATGTTTGTTATTAGAATGGGCAATATCAACGGATCTGCGATTCAAAAGTCATTGTTGAATCGAGATGTCCTTAATTGAAGATCAGATTGCTATTTTTATACAAACCGTAAAGTTTAGTAAATATCTTTTAATCATAAATATCCTAACATTTTCTACTTCCATTGTTTTAACAGAAGGAATATCATTTTAATATAATAACAGAACGATTATATTTTTTGCTATATGTTTCAGATTACCTCACATCTGAATCTGATACACTAGACTAATGTAAGATCTTTGACTTATCATTTGAAATAGCTTAATTTAATTTCAGCTCTAGAAAGTTAAAGCCTACTCGTGAATATAGAATTAATATACCGGGAGTTTCTTAAAAGTGGATTACCCCTATAACTATTTTAGTTTTTTAGATAATAAAACGAAATTTGGTACATATCATATCTATGTCACTTTTGACCACGTCATTCTATTCAGACTGTCATTTTCTATCATATAAAATGTAAAAATACACCGGATATCATTTAAAAATCATAAGTTGTATAAATTTCCCGTCAAACAGAAAGTGACTGAATACGTCACTCATTCCCGATTTATGTTATACAGGGTGCTACAAATTCGAGGTACGAGCATTGGTATCCCGGAAACCGTAATAGATACGAAGATGGTTAAATTGGGGCAAAGTTGCGCTTTAGACGGTTCACCAAGATGCCATCAAAAAAGATTCAAAAATTTCAAGGATTGCTGAGTTTTTTGGAAAAAACCGATTTTTTTGAAAACTAATTTTATTTTTTCCTGTCGTTACTTTTTAGAAAATCAAAAAACTAATTGTATATTCTCATAGCCACTTTATTAGGGCTATTTGTTAGTATTTTTAGATTTTCAAATTAGCTGATAATTTGTGAGATACACAGTCCAACTTAATTTTTTTAAATACGGACCTGCATTTTTTATTTCAGATTTTCAAAGAACTCAGTCTCCTGATTACAATGATATGCCACACTTTATACTTTTTTTTGTTTTGGGTACCTTAACAGAAGCAAAACTATTTTTTTATTATTTAAAAAAATTCAAGTCCGACCCGGTTTTTAAATTATTTAATCTGATTATATTCATCGCAACAATATTGATCAGTGCTAATTAACACTGAATAAGGAAAATTGAGCCAATTGAAAGATCCAAATAAATAATATCCAGATCAGCAATTTATAGATAGTATTATTTTTAACTTTTCTTATTGTGAATTTGAAATTCTCAGTGTACGATCTAATAATTTGCATAATATTAATCGTAGTTATTATGAATAAATTAACTTCTACAAACTAGTTTCTAATGCTTTACATAGTCTACATGTTTGAAAGGGTTACCACCCTCCCTATTGCACAAATTTATTTTTCGTTCAATTTTATTTATAGCTTTTGAATAGATCTTCTTATACTTTCGAATGCATTTTGTACTCTTTATTGCAACTGCCGAGATATGTTGATTTCACTTTTTTGTATAATTTAGACCTGTCGAATTACTTGACGTCATCAGACGGTCCAGGTACCTCGCTGGCTATTATTTATTTTTCGTTCAATCTTATTTAAAGATCTTTGAACATATCTTCTTATGGACGACAGGAACCTCGCTATACTGTTCTACCATTACGGTTATACTGCTCTACCATTTCCAATCCATCTTCCAGGGAAATGATTTGATTGTTTATATTACATTTTATTTATATTATTTTTTATTATTTTATTGCATTTGATTTTCCGTATTCAACCCACGTCACTGTTAAGTTTGAAAGCTTATCAATATTGTAACGATGAACATATTAAATATTAAAAAAAAACAGAGCCGGACTTGAAATTAGTTTAGGTGTCCAAATTTCCCAAACAAAAAAAATATATTAAGTGTGGCATAATATCATTGTACTCAGGAGAGCGAGTTCTTTGAAAATGTGAAATAAAAAATGCAGGTCCGTATTTAAAAAAATTAAGTTGTTCTCTGTATCTCACAAATTATCAGCTGATTTGAGAATCTAAAAATACCATCAGATAGCCCTAATAAAGTGGCTATGAGAATGTGCAATTAGTTTTTTGATTTTCTAAAAAGTATCGACAGGAAAAAACAAAATTGATTTTCAAAAATACCCGTTTTTTCTAAGAAACTCAGCAATCCTTGAAATTTGTAAAACTTTTTTGATGGCATCTTGGTGAACATCCCAAAGCGCAACTTTGCCTTAATTTAACCATGTTCGTATCTATTACGGTTACCGAGTTACCAATGTTCGTACCTCGAATTTGTAGCACCCTGTATACTAACATACCTAATTTTATTATCGAACCTCTACACTCTCAAGTCAATCCGTTTTCCAAAAATCAGTTTTTTGCGTCAACTGCTTTAAGCAGGATCGTGATTAATAAATGACCAGATTTTTCGAAAGACCCTGTATACATTTTTTAAAAATCTTTAAATATGTAAAAAAATAAAATAAAATATACGTGTTTAAGCGTTTTTTCGGAAACTTGACCGTTTTTTAAATAAAAAATATTGTAATATTTGAGGGGTGGTTTCACCCCCTTGGAACTGGAATTTCGGAAAGTCCCTTCTTATCGAACCTCTACACCCTAGAATCAACCTGTATGCCAGAATTGAACTTCTTACATTGAGTAGTTCGAGCAGGATCGTGATTAAGGCTCGAACTCACTGACGACCAGGTCGCAACGACCTGGCCGTCGCGCGTCGGCTGGCCGGATGCATTGCGTTATAGCTGCGGCCAGATGAACGACCAATTTCAACAGAGTTATCAGATCTAACGATTTTTTACGTTTTACCAATTAGAAAATATTGTTTCAGAAAGAATTAAGTTTCAGAAAATTTGCATTTTAGACCGAACGAACCGAGCGCGCACGAACAAGCAAAACAAATAGGCAGACCAAAAAGCATTGTGTACGCGCGACCGACAAAAAGGGAGATATTCTGTTTCTTTTTTCTACTGATATGGACTTCTACTGATGGCTCTTATCGACTTTAGAAGTAAACATATTATGGCCATCGTAAAAAAAGTGGTCAGACACTGGCTCTAAATATAATCAGGTAGAAAGTTTAGCTTCCAGTTATTTCAATGTTTACGATATAAATTCCTCTTTTTTATTGTTACTGAGAATCTATAACAGTAAATACTTCTATTTTATAAATGTTTAAGTTACTTTTACTCTTAATTTTAAAAAAATGAACCTATAATAGAAATATAGTCTAATGGACTCCGTTTGAAAAACGTTAAATTAAATATAATATTTAAAATTCAGTTGTCCTCCTTGCATGTACATGACTACAATACAATTAAAAAAACTAATTTATTAAAAAAAACAAGTGGTTGTAGAAAAACTTTAAGTATGATTTTTTTTTATTTTTTAACATCGAAACTCGAAGGTATGATAACACGTATCATACCAACCATAAATAGAATATGTCATATAAAAATGTTTTGAACTTTTAATAGAATCGACCCTTGATAAAAAAAGAGTCTAGATTTAAGTTTCCCTTTAATCCAGTCTGTATACTATTTCTTTGGGTTTTCTGCACGTGTGCAAAAACTACACTAAAACAGTATATCTTATAGAAAATAAAATATTGTGTGTTGAATTTGAGGGATTTCTTCTGAAAAATTATTAATTCGGAAGAAAACCGGCAACAAGCGACAGAAAATAATAATATTTTAGCACAGTGTTATCTGTGATTATAGTGCAGTCTACTGGTCGCAACGACCAACGGACGGCCAGGACGTTGTGTGCGCTGTATCATTTGATTTAATGGTTTTAATCAGTGAGTCAGTCACTTAAGGATTTTATATATTAGTATAGATATGCATGTCATAAAAATTTGTAAGGGGTATTCATTGGCACCGTCATTGGGTACAAATTATAATACACTATCCGACACAGAATTATAAATTATTAAATAAATATAAATAAAACCTTTTTTCTTCTCTCCTTTGTTGTGTTTGCACATTGGGTTTACCAAAATGCTGTTAATTTAAATTTAAGTTACATATTTTAAACTAATAAATAATATTAATAGGCCTGCTCTAGAGGAATAACTTCCATAAAAAAAGTACTCAGTCATAATTGAATTTTTATGTAACGTGTCACTAAAATAAATTACCATTCATATGCTGATAAAATCTTCATAAAAGATAAAGTTCTGAATCATTGTTTTTTTTTCAGTGACAAAATGTAAAAACCAAGCCCTCGAATCATCATCAAATCTGCTAAAAATATCCTAAAATACATCCGCATTCTGTGTGTTCTGGTTGTCCATGTCTATTATCCGAAAAATTTAGTTATTTCTGTGTCCGGTGGTTATGATAATTGGATAAATTAGATTATTTTTTCTAGAGGTCTTTTTTAGATGAATAATCCCCGTGAAAGTTTTATAGAAATTGGTGTAGAAACTTCCTCCTAATTATGTTACGCATCGGGTGTAATCGAAATTCGATTTATAATATTGTTTTTAGTAGATACCTGTCGCTTAATTGAATGTCTAAAACGTAACTCCTTTGACAACTGAAGTTCGGGAATTAAGGCTGTATTCCGTTGCTTACCTTGGTCATGGTTTTATGTTCCGTTTCTATCGGTTTCCTGAAAGTTTTCTTATTACGGAACACGGTTCCTGAAAAACTCGGTTATAATTGTCACCAAACTAACCAGCACGAGAAGGCTGGTTTTTCTGGTTTTGTTTGTTAATCAATGTCATTTATGTGACAGAAATTAAGCAAATATTGGAAGTTCGAGTGAAATTCTCATTTAATTTCTAAAATTTGTTATAATATTTTGTATTGACATCCAAAAGCAATGAAAGTAGGCAGTAAAGGTAAATAAATTTCATTATTTAAATAGAATGACTTTTTAGGACCATTTAAACTTATCATGCAGCCATTGTTTCTTAAAGTCAGGAACATTTAAAGAAAACATGAAAAACAAGACAACAAGTAATCGTGAATGTTTTGTAAGCTATAATATTATGTATAATATAATTTATATGTAATAAAAATATTGATTAGATTTGTTATTTTTATTATTGATCTGTTTTAATATTGGACCTGCAAATCTTCACTTGAGCCACAGAATATCTAGCTACGCAAAACTAGCTGATCTAGCAAGATAGCAAGATCTAGCAAGAAATTAGCAAGACAAACTAGCAAGATCTAGCTGTAAATGCAAAACCAACAACTATGGCAAAGCCTGCGGATGCAGAAAAGCAGGATTAAAATGTTCAATGATTTGTGCATACTGCAATGGGAAATCCTGTGACAATGTCACTGAAGTGTCTATAGATATCCCTCTGGCGGCTGAAGATGAAGAGTTGGACGTATTGAGAGACCACCCTGATAAGCCCAGCACAGCAGACACGGTCGACTTTGACATCAATGTGCCAGATCCGTCGGGCTTGTACAGATAAGTTAAAGTTTTTAATTTATCTAGTGGAGTAGGCCTCCGAGGAGATCACGTTAAAATAAACGCGCTAGGTACTTTACCTCTTCGGTGGTGTGGAAACAAGCACGCATTTTCAATAATTAAAATTAATTATTCATAAATTAATGAGCGAATTAATGATACGAGACTGTTTTATGACAAAATTGAAGAAACTAAACTAAAACTAGTTTTAGTGAATCCTAATCGACGTTTGATTTCGGAAAATCGACTATACATAATATATCATATTTTACGTAAAATTGTAAAATTTCCAGGGATTTTGTGCCTAAACGGTTGACTTTAGCGAAAATCTTCATAAAACCTTTTTTATAGGAAATTTTATTGTCTTTAATTTTACTCTCATCAAATTTTCGCGTTAACCGCATAGTTTTCGAGATATTTACAAAACACCTATTTTGGGCGCCATCCTGGCAAGATGGCGGCGCCGGCGGCAAGGCTGGAAATGTGCATTTTATGGATTTTAGTTAGGGACTCCAAAACCTATAAACCTGCAAAATTGCAAAACTTCCGGACTTTTTTCCAAACAAAAATCCCCAATGACTGAACTATTATTAGGGTAATATTTATTAGTGACCGGTCGAGTACATAAAAACGTTGTTTTATTGGAATAGAATCATACACTTTGGTTAGGTCTACAAAAATCATGTGAATCTCTCCACCTATAACTAACATTTTTTCACTTAGTTATGTTATGTAGAAAATATTATCTATCGTCGAACGACCAGCTCTGAAACCCGATTGCTCTTCTGTCTAGTAGAAACCATAATCGTTTGTTATTAATGTACTAAGTAAATTATCATAAAACCTGTTAAAATATCTCAAAATACATTCTTATTCTTCATTTAATAATTGATTTATTTATTTCGAAAAATTAAATTAGTTTTTGAGAACTTACTTACTTACTACTTAACAAATACCCTTGATATTTTGTAGGAATCGATGTGAAAATTTGCCTTTAATGATGCTACAACGTCGACTAGAACGATCGAAATACCATCCTGTTTCCGTTTCGAAAAGATTTATTGTTTCAAATTACACGATGCTTCACGAATTAAAGAACGATGTCTCCGACGAGTGAGAAAACAATTATTCAATGCTTTTTATAGTGAAACAGAAGGTTAAAATTTTGCCTTTATAATAATAAAAAAAATCAAATAGCATATACACTCATCGGCACGAAAAACGGGCACCTTAAATTTTTTTATGTATTTTAAAGTTTGATATACAGGGTGGTCCGAAATGTATTCCGGAAACTTCGGCAGCATATTCTGCAGATAAAAATAAGTAAAAAGGTTCGTATAAATGTATGTCCTAAAATGCTTAGTTTCGGAGATACAGGATGTAGAATTTTCATTTCTATTTCGGGATTTTTTCCAAATAATTTCTGAAGTAACGTCATTATTTGGATGAAAGTTGGTGTCTGAAAGTTTTTTCACCTGACAAATTTGATTTTGATATCAATATGACTCCTTTTTTTGTAGAAGTCGCCAACTACATATTTTCAGACTAGTGTGAAGAGTAGTCATTTTTCTTCCATACCTGTAGTAAAAAAATATACATTCACGATGTTTTTTACCTAAAAAAGGTCTCTTGGTAAAAATTGCTACGAGTAAGGGTTCTCGAGATATTTTAGAATCGAAATTATTAATACCTGTCATCATTGACATAAATTAAACACGTTGACTAAATAGTTATTAAGCTGAAATTAGTAGTGGGAACTATCGAATGAATACTATCGAAACATTCGATAGTTGCAATTCATTCGAATAATTCGATAGTTAGTAAGAAAACCTTCGTTGAAAACTATTCGAATAAAAATTATCGAATAGATCCGTCATCTGCCTTGAAATATTGTATTCTAGTAATTCGGCAGCAAAAACCATTTATTTATAAAATTCATTCATTTATGAAATACATTTATTCGTCAGGATCGATTATAATAAAATATTAACTGAATTTTAGTTGTCGCACGGCGACGTAGGTTTCTTTCCGAGAAACCCGACAGCGGTCGGTGGCAATGCTATGAAAGAAGCCGGCATCTTTGATAGTCAGATATAGATAAGGACACATCATTTTTTTATTGAGGTGCTAGTATTTATACAGAAAATACATTATGAAGGGCGCTGTTGCCATATTTTGGTATCAGTTGATATTAGCAAAGAATATTATTGTTTGACTTTAGTTAGTTAGGGATAGTATGTCTATATATTCCGCATTTTATTAATATTCTGTTGTTACACTGCAATAATACTTGTTATTTTGGATGTAGGAAAATGATTTTTAATGTTTTTAAGCAAAGACTGGTTTAATAAATAATAATAACAGTAATAATTTGTTATACCTATTAACAACAAAATTTAAAATCATTTAATATAAATATTTTTTTTAAGTAGTAGCAAAAAATATAAACAACAAATTAGATGTGAAAATTATTTATATTAGATCCTATTTAAAAATAATATAGTCTCTAAATTTTTTGGGGGGCAACGTTGGTTTATTAAATAATAATAATAATTACAGAACTAATTTGTTATATTAATAACAAATTTTAAAATCATGAAATATAAATATTTATAGATTTTCTAAGCATACAATGTAATGGAAGAAAAATATAAATAAAAAATTAGAAATCAAAATTATTTATATTAGGTGCTTTATATTACTGTTGAAAAATTATATTTACTTTTACTGGCATTTACTTTAAAAAATAAATGAAATATTTCTTCGCAAAAAACTACATGTAAGAGAATTAGCATAAACAAAATACAAACATCGATAACTTTTTTTTTTTAAATTGGCACGTGTAAAACTTTCATTTTAATTTTCTCACCCCATAGTTTGAGTTCAATAACCATTTACTTAACCACATTACTTAAATATGATTATTAAGTTCAACTAATTCATATTATTAAAACATCTAAAATACAAATATGTATTTTTAAAATTAATTGTAAGTTCATCTCATCTCTCTTAAAAAATTGTTACTTCTCAAAATTTCCCATTAAAAAATAGACCATATATCATATAAAATTAAATAATTGAAAGATCGGACTACGGAACACAAATTGTCGGAAAAATTTTGACCACCTGCACATGCACACAATCGTCAATAAATAAAATTAAAAAATAACTACTATTTTAGTATTTTAATAAACGCAAAAATAGCACAGTATTTATACGGCGAAGTTATAAAAATTTGGAAGAACTAATAATGCACTGACGCATACAAAAATCAAACGAATACTAAATTTCATTTATCAACGATAACCATTTAGTCGCACGGCGAGGTTGTCACATATGCTTTAGTATACAAATGAATGAATGATTTTATTCGAATAAAACCATTCGATAGTTGAAATCATTCATTCATTAAACATTCGATAGTCTAATTCATTCGATAGTTCCCATCGCTAGCTGAAATCATAAATTTGAAATGTTTTTGTGCCAAAAGTTCAACAGAAACTCTTTTATCATAATTTGTTCGAAGAAGCTCATAGCGATTTTTACCAAGAGATATTTTTTATGAAAAAAATCACAGAAATGTATATTTTTTCACTCTGTATTTTTATAGAGGTACGGACGAAAAGTTATTACCCTTCAAAACCGTTAAAACACATGTAGGTGACGCCCCCTATAAATAGGAGTCATATTGACTCATCAAAATCAAATTTCTGATATCAAAAAACATCCAGACATCAATTTTCATCCAAATATTGACGTTACTTCAGAAATTATTTGGAATAAATCGAAATAAAAATTAAACTTCTACAACCCTACACCCTGTATCTCCGAAACTAAGCATTTTAGGACATACATTTACATAAACTTTTTTACTCACTTTTATCTGCAGAATATGCTGCGTTCCGGAATACAGTTCGGACCACCCTGTATATTGTGTTCTAGTGGACCGATTTTGATGAATTTTTTAAGTTTGTAGCTAAATTGTTTGACTTTTTAGTACCTTTTTCTAAATTAAAAATGAAGGTTTTTATCCATAGAGTTAAAATTTTTATCTATCAAGTATACGAGGAATAACATAATGTTGATATTTTGGTGAAAGTTTGGGACACCCTGTGAAACATGTTAAGACAGTAAGAAATTTAAAAATCATTTTATCATCTAGGTACATATCCTTTATTAATAGTTTTTTTTTGGTGCATGTCAGTAGCTTTATTTTTTTAGATTAGATTAGCTTTATTACTTTAGATTTTTAAATTCCTTGCTTTGTTAACACATTCGACAGGGTGTTTTAAACTTTCACCAAAATATCAACATTTTGCTTTCCCTCGTATAGTTGGCAAATGGGAACTTTCATTTTTAATTTAGAAATATACTAAAAAGTCGAATAGCCTAGCTACAAATTGCTTAGATAAAAATATATTAAACTTTAAAATACATAAAAATTTAATACTATTAGCCGTGTTTCGTACCGATGAGTGTATATCGAAGTGGTCCTTTTATAAAAGTATTAATTTAGTCTAGAATTAAGGTAAGTAATTTTATCGATTAAATTTACAATAGATCGACCCATTGTAACAACATATACTTTAAGAATGTCTCGGTTTATTTATTTCTCCGAGCTTTATAAAAAAAAGTGCTTTGACACGGGCTCAAAAACTGACACGAAATAGAAATTGCCCAAGACGAAATTGAACGAGACAATAGGAGACGACAGCAGACAACCGAAAAGCACTACCTTCACTATCATTTTCTCTCTAATTTTGCAGGTAGTATAGAGACATTTTACGAAATGAACATAAGCAGAAACAGGATAAAATTAGACAGTTTATGGCACGAACGGTTGTCTCGGCGCACTTAGTGATGAGGTTTTCTGGTGTTTCTCCATTTCCCCAAAGTATCTGCATTCGTCTTTTTTGCTTAGCTTCAATCTACTAAGGTGTTCGTTGAGGAGACAGTGTCCTGTTAAAAAACCCGTGACAATCCGTAGATTGTTCTTACTTAAATCAAGGAAAACCTTTGATTTTTCTCGGTCGTAAGTTCTGTGAAAGTTCTTCGATTGTCTTAAACCGTTGGAGAATTCCCATTCCAGGCTACGGATGGAGTCTTCCAGGTTCTTGAGTTCCGCTTTGGACAAACATTAAAAGAAATATCACGAATACAATAGACGAATTTCCAAACGAACTAACAAAACCGCATCGACGATCCGAATCATACTCACTATGCGTGCATCGACCTATCGACGCATTAAGCTCCGCGCGCACTGCATCGGATCGGGCCGGCGAGAAACGGCGAAGGCGATGACTCGACTATCGTAGATAGGTAGAGGTAGGAATCTGGCCTCTACAGGCCGAAATGTTTTAGTGGACGCCGGCGCCGTCTATATGTACGATGGTCGCAGTCGCTTTTGCTGGTCGGTCCGATCCGATGCAGTGCGCGCGGAGCCTTAAATAGACGAACGCATAGTGAGTATGGGATAACGAACCTAATCGAGGCATCGCATCGACAAATGGTATATTATTCGTACTGCCCCCTATTTCTCTCAATGCCCTTTTTTTACACACCAATGCTGTGTCACTGTCCGGCACTGGAATACCGACGCGACGGCGCAAAGTGCGGTATTTGAGACCGATAGTTGATCGAATTTTTTTTATGTAGACCTTATATAAATTATTGCTATTTTCAATTAAAGAGGAAATAACATGAACAAAATAAAGGATAATTCGTCGATTCTAAAAAAAAGAAAGAAAAATCACTGTCCAGTGTTTCCACGGTCAATGCCACTAATGCCAGTAGTAATATCGCAACTAATACTACTAATGCTACGACTGATCCGCGACCAATGCCCATACCACTAAAGCCGCTACTAATGCCAAATTTTGCTATACTGCTAATGGCACTAATGCGATCGCTTTGTACACAACAATGCCATCGCGGTTTACACCTTGCATTAGTATATCACTGATTTGCAAATTAGAGGAAACCAAGAATGTTTTTCTCATTTTATCAGCAAAGTCCCAAAAAGTCGCAGTATTTTATTTTACTGTATGAAAGCCCAATATTTACTAAGTAAAACGTATATAGACAGTATGCTAAATTCTTCGAAATGCGCAACTAAATCTCTAAGTATAATAAAAATGTCACAAATTTAATCAAATTTCCTGAACGCCTAACTTTTAGTTGCAAAAAATAAATAATATGTTTTTGTAGAATACATACCTGCAGCTTGCTGAGCCAGTTTCAATCAAAACAATAATATAAACGTAAAAGGAGCACAAGAACAACAATTTATAATTTTAAACATAAAATTTAGCCATTTACCTCTTATCTGTGACAAGTTACAACTTTGACGTTTCGTTGAAACAAATGAATGCAACTAAACACACCCATAGCAACGCCATTCATGGCAGACATGATTTAACTTATCATTTATCTTTTTTTGGGAAATCTTAAACACATTTGCTTTTTCGAATTTCGATCACCTTTTTCATGCTAATACTCCACCGTGTGGCGACGCTTTAAATCTTTAGGGCGCGTTTTTTTGGAGGAACTGGAAGAAGCAACAGAAGCCAACATCAGCGACATCGGGAACTTTACAAAGAGCTGGAAGCGCTTTAATACAAAGAAAGAACGAGAGGAAGGTTTGGTACAATAATAAACAGGGGTATCGCAATGGACCCAAGGCCTCCGAGTGAGAAATCGAAGAAGATCCCAAACCCCAGCAAGCTACCCTAACCTACACACCAATCTCAAAATATAAAAAATATCCGTCTATCTCTAAAATGTTTAATAAAATTTAGTGTTGGCAACTTTCTGAAATAGACGATAGTGATTTCCCACGAAGACGGTGAAAATTTCCCGTTCTTTCTCAAAACTCCCGCGAGTTCTTGAGAACTGTGTTCTCTGGATTTGGATCCAATATAGAGTCGTCAACACAATACAGATATTATTTTTTAACTGAAAATTTGAAAATTTTCCAAGCAAATTTCGAAATACTTATACTGTTCGTTTTTTTTCCCGAAAAAAAAAACTCATAGGCGTACCTATTCCTGAGATCGAAATATACCACCCCTAAAAATATTTACACTTAATTAAAATTCACCAGGTATTCAATTCTCAATTCACAGAAAATGCGTATTTAGTTGCGGTAATGCTAGTTTGAATTCTGCTGATAAATGTGTATACGATAACTATTTTTTACCAACAACACACGAATTTAAAATTTCGAACTTCCCATCACGAATATGGTGTTTTGGTTTAAATATTCCCTTTTCCTTCTGGATCTCGATATTTCCCACAAATCGGGAAATTTTCGACGAGTTGGCATCACTGAATAAAATTGTTAATTTGGCAACAATGTGTCTTTGGTACTCCTACCTGGTCGTACAGAAAAGAAATATTTATTTACAAGAAATATTTGTGGAAACGATGCTTGTTTAGCTTTTTTATGTTTACATACCATCAGCTTATATTTTAAAATAAAAAGTTTTGCACAAAATTTTAAATGCCTCATTTTAACAAGTTATAAGTATAAATATTTTTATGAAGTAAGAAAGATCATCAGCCGCATATTGTTTACATAATTTTCAGGTAAATTCTTGATATTTGCGCGAGATTTCAAAAAATGGTTAGCCTGCCGCCCTTTTTGACTCTCTCGTCATCTTTTTCTTTATTTTGAAAGTTGGCAACCCTATCATACACACTCTGCACGCATCCTCGCATCGACGCAT
The DNA here is from genome assembly GCF_002938485.1 of Sitophilus oryzae. NCBI lineage: Eukaryota > Metazoa > Arthropoda > Insecta > Coleoptera > Curculionidae > Sitophilus > Sitophilus oryzae. The sequence continues at coordinate 164,102 of NW_022146407.1, forward strand.
CAAATCGACGCATCGACGCATACTGAGTATGGGGCTTAACAAAAAAGTAGTATCATCAACATTTTCACTATGATCTTTAGTAAATAATGAAGATAATACTATTTTTTGATCGATAAGTATTGAAATAGTTCTAATACCTTCAAATCTTTCACAACAACCAATTAAATAAATGTAATGGTATGAGATATTATATTGCTGTTGCATATTTTTCAACGAGAATACCATTTTTTCATCTCAACATTACATACTTGACATATACGGACATTTTTCTTCTTCGAAAGAAGTACGAAGCAATTAGACCACGTCTCGTCCAAGAACAAGCTAATGTCAACTACAACAATAGTTTATTAGCAATGAACAAACAAGGTAAACGAGAACATCCCGATTGCTCAATAATTTTGCATTGCACTGAGACAGTACAAAGCAGTTGCTAATATCTCTCGACTTTTTGCACGTAAACTAAACGGGATCAATTTAACAGCACTCGAGTCAAGAGGTCGCGTTAAATACCAAAGCGAATGGGATCTGGTACTTACCGCGAATATATTTTATGTAGGATGAAGAAAAACATGAGGATGAGTGTTTGATTGGATCTCGCGATTGGCTGTTTGATTTTGATTTACGTGGCACGGTAGACAAATTGAAATAAATAGATCTACTTAAACAAAGTGGTTTTTGTTGCAATCAGTTGAAATGCCAAAGAAAAATCGAAAGGTTTACTCCAGTTTTAGGTGAAGATGAGAACTTGACATTTAACTATAATTCGGTTAGTCGTAATAATATGTTTCGATTATTGATTTATTCTAGTAGAGTAATCTTAATGTTGCATAAAACCCTATATTAAATTAATGGTCAATTAAAAATGACCTAAATAAGTTTTATTACTTTTAATAAATTGATTATACTGGTTTTCAAAAGTAGCTACCCCTATAACTTTCTTAGTTTTTCAAATAAAAAAACGTGATTCGGTATGTTAGTATAAAACGTAAATCAGGAATGATTGACGTATTCAATTGTTTTTCTTTCTGTTTCACTGGAAATAACTACAACTTTTGTTTTTTAGACAGTCCCCTCGTATTTTTTACTTTACTTGATAGAAAATTACTTTTTGACTTTCAGAAGGCTTTCGAATCGATATATCCTAATAGGCAATAATAGAAGCCTTAGCGAAACAAGGTATTGACAGGCCGAAACAGAAACTCTCACAAAAACAAAATACAGAAACTCACCAATATACAGGGTGAATTTCCTACGATGTTCTCTATGGGTATCTCTAAAACTACTGAAGATAGAGAGTCGGCTAAATGAGGAAAGAATTGCAGTTTTGTGGGGTCATAAATATGCGCCTTTCAGATTTTTGAAAATGTTCATGGCTTACTAGATATTTCGAAAAAAACTAATTTCGGCTATTTTAAAAATTGTCCCTAATTCCATTACAATCTATTTTAGACAAAAAGTTTTCAGATAAAAGTTGTAGATAATCACAACCTTAATGAGATTGTGTCCTCCGTTTTTTTCTAAAGCCTGTCATTTTTAAGATATGACACAAGCATATGTTTTTTTAAATGGGAACCATAGTTGGCCATGACTTCATAAAAAGCGCCATTTTTTAAGCTTTTTAGAGATATAAGCTATAATATGTTTTCTTCGAAAAATGACTGAGTTGTAGCCAATTCTTATCATTTTTAAACAATTTCACTTAGTTAGCCATGGAAACAAGTTCAATCGCCGTTGCCCTCACAAATGTGAAGCTGTCACATCCAAATTTTGTGAGAATAGGTAGTAATTCACTTTTAAAAGATGCAACTCAAAACAATGGCGGTTTTTTTGAACATTTTCTAAAATAACTTAAAATGTATGTAGTGGTATTATTTTTTTATATTTTAGTTTGTATAATGTAAATTGTAAAGAACCGTTTAATAATAGATTCTGACTTTTTATAAGTTATAAATCATAACAGAAGAAGAATACCATGCAATCTAAGTGAAATTAGTCTAAAAAGATAAAAATTGGCTATAAATAAATTTAGCTTTTCAAACATGTCTTAAAACCCGTTCTCTAAAAACGTAACATTCACCGGTCAACGTATCCTCGGAAATGTATGGCCAAGAAAAGTTGAACCAATAAACCTACACGCTTTTCTTCATTTCAAAAATTCATATTTACAATTTTTGTTTATTTTAATTTACAAAGTTTGGATGTGACAGCTTTACATTTCTGAGAGCAAAGATGATTAAACTTGTTTCCATGGCTAACTAAGTGAATTTGTTTAAAAATGATAAGAATTGGCTATAACTCAGTAATTTTTCGAAAAAAAAATATTATAGCTTATATCGCTGAAAAGCTTAAAAAATGGCGCTTTTTATGAAGTCATGGCCAGCTATGGTTTCCATTTAAAAAAACATATGTTTGTGTCATATCTCAAAAATGACAGGCTTTAGAAAAAAACGGAGGGCACAATCTCATTAAGGATGTGATTATATACAACTTTTATCTGAAAACTTTTTGTCTAAAATAACTTATAATGGAATTAGGGACAATTTTTAAAATAGCCAAAATTTGTTTTTTTCGAAATATCGAGTAAACCATGAACTTTTTCAAAAATCTGAAAAGCGCATATTTATGACCCTACAAAAAACCGACTCTCTATCTTCAGTAGTTTTCGAGATACCCATAGAGAACATCGTAGGAAACTCACCCTGTATATAAAGAAGCCAAAGGAAGAGTAATTGGGGATGTCTTTTAGGTGTATCATTACTCTTCCTCAAGTTACCCAATGGGAAAGGAGTACGACAGGAAGACGCAATATCCCCAAAGGTGTTAACAGCAACACTAAAAGAAATCTTTCGTCAACTGGACTGGACCAACAAAGGACTAAAAATAGATGGAGAAAATCTTAACCATCTAAGATTCGCTGACACTGACGGGTAAAACGCCAGCATTTTTTTAAGTTCATAGCCAACTATGATTTCCATTTAAAAAATTATATTTTTTATTGTTTCTGACAAAAAGAGCAAGCATAGAAAAAAACTGACTACGCCACTGGATTGTGCCTAAAAAAGTGCCTTAATAACGTTTTTACAGAATTTTATTATTCCGCAAAATAAAAAAGTTATGGGCAATTTTCAAAATGGTAAAAAATTCAAAAAGACCCCGTATCTCAGTTGGCAGTGAAAATATCAACAGGCGGTTTACGCCATTAATCGTGTCTCAGAAATCGAGCCCATGACATCTATGTCGGTTTTACTCTATCTGGTCAGGAAATAGGTTTTCTCTGTTAAAATAGACCAATTTCGACCACCCTGTACAACGAACTAGTGGAAAGAAAGGACATTCTAATAAATAACACAACACTGGAAATAGTAGAAGAATATATATATATATATATATATATATATATATATATATATATATATATATATATATATATATATATATATATATATATATATATTTGGGACAACTAATACACAGCTCGGGATCTCTACTACCAGAAATCAAGATAAGGATCTAACATGGAGTACTTGTGGAAGAAACTCAATCATATTTAAATCTAGAATGCCACTCTATCTAATGAAGAAAACATTCGACCAATGCGTATCTACTGCCAGTCATGCATGCGAAACCTGGACACTTAAAACGGACATCCGGGACATCATGTAGAATGTAGAATGTAGAATGTTTAGGAGGGGAGTTAGTCACCGCGACCTTAAAGATCTATTGTGTGTTCCCCTTTCTTGAGCTATAACCAGTTATAACTCATCATACAGGCTCAAAGCTTTAACAAAAGCCAGTATCTGAGACGGCTCCATAGAGGCCAGCTCTCCATCCTTGACATCAGCCGTACCAAAGTTCATGGCACGAATGGTCGTCGTCTCGGCGCACTCAGTGATGAGGTGTTCTGGTGTTTCCCCATATTCCCCACAGAATCTGCATTCGCCGTTGTTTCTCAGCTTCAGCCTACTGAGGTGTTCGTTGAGGAGACAGTGTCCTGTTAAGAACCCCGTGACAATCCGAAGATTGTTTTTACTTAAATCAAGGAAAACCTTTGATTTTCTCGGTCGTAGGTTCTGATGAACTTTTCGAGTGTCTTAGACCGTTGGAGGACACCCATTCAAGTTGCGGTTGGAGTCTTCCAGATTCTTCAGTTCCGCTTTCAGCTGGTTTCCGCTTGGAAAACAGAACGGTTCTGGTCCAGTTAGTGGAGTGTTCGCTCCTTTCCTAGCTAGATCATTGCTTTTTCATTGCGTTCTATCCCTTGGTGAGCAGGCACCCAGAGTAGGAGGACTTTATTTTCTTTGCCCAACTTGTTGAGCTTCTCTAGGCATTCTTTGACCAACTTCGAATTGATGGTTACTGAGTTGAGCGCGTTTAGTGCTGCATGACTATCGGATAGGATGGCAATTTCCTGTTTTCGATAGTTCCTATCTAAGATAAATTGTACACATCTTTCGATAGCGTAAATTTCTGCCTGAAGGATACTGGGGTAGGTGCCCATTAGTTCGGAGTATATATTCGGGATATCATAAGAAAACTGCAGGTCGCACAACGCTCATGGAACAAAGTATGCTGGGAATAACCAAGAGAGACCGTAAAAGAATAGAGTGGATACGACAAAAGACCCAGCTAGGTAATAGATGTCATCCACAGAGTAAAACAATCCCTCAAATGGCAATGGCTCATATCTGGCAGTACACCTGGCAAGAAAAACGGACAGCGGATGGACCACAAAAATTACAGCATTGTACCCACGACTAATTAAAATACCTACAAGAAGACCGAACCTGAGGTGGGACCATGATACTAGGAAATTAGTAGGGCACGCATAACCAACAATAGACAACAATATGCCCAACTACAAAGAGAGTATCTAAATATGTGAGGGAGGTTACACCATAATTGGAAATGGTTGAATAAGCTGAAAATGATGATGATGAATAAAATAAATTCACATTTCTTAATAAAAATAAGTACATACATACATACATACAGCCGTTACTCGCCGACGAGTATTCGACACACATAAAGAAGATGGTCACGCAAGGCGTTTTCTTTCATGAGATTTTCTGTGACTGAAAAGCCCGATACACTCCGGACATTCAAAAATTTCATTGCTTTGTTGCCTCTTTACTTTTTGGACCTTTGACCAGTGTGTGAGATGATCAAAATTTTAAAATTCAAAATTGTTCATGATTAAACATCAACAAAAAAGTCGTTTACCGCATATAGGGTTCTCTCCAGTAAGTATGATTTCAGAGCTTTGCGAAATGCGGGAAAGAATGAAAGCGACTTGATATTCAAAGGCAGATGATTGTACATTTTTTTGGCATTGTACAGTATTGAACCTTTAACTAGTTCTGAGCTCGTGGTTGGCAGATAAAAATCGTGCTCCGCATTCCTAAATGGATAGTTATGAGATGGCCTTTCGGGAATAGCAGATATGTGCTTGCGGATTAAGCAAACGGATTCAAAAATGAATAAAGAAGAGAGTCAGTATTTTGAAATTTTTAAAGAAATTCTGGCAGTGAGTTCTACTGTTCAGCCCCAATAAATATCGAACTGCTTTCTTTTCTTGTCCGAAAATACGATTAAATGTTGTTGCGCAGCAAGTACCCCAGAATGGAAGGGCATAACGAAGATATGACTCAAAAATGGCATAATAGGCTATTCTAGAGGTTGATAAATTAAGTTTCTTAGAAACTTAATTTATGCAAAACAGGCAGCGCTTAGTTTCTTTCCGAGTTGTCTACAACAAGTCCTAAGAGTCCACGACGTCAATAGTGGTGTTATTAAGTACAAAAGGTTGTATAGTACTTTTATATGACAAAACTATAGTTTTTGATAGGTTGAGGCATAGGAGATTAGAATTGCACCAACATTTAATGGTGCGTAAGTCACTGGATATAGTATCATGTGCCGCAACATCTGGGCCGCTCCGAGTGAAACTAGTATCGTCACCGAAGAGGCAGATTTTACCGCTAATGTCTAGATTTGCAATGTCGTTGATCAGAACCAGAAACAAAATAGGCCCAAGTACTGAACCCTGAGGGACACCACATTCTATAGGCTAAAACAAAAACAATAATGTATAGAATAAATTCTAAAACAATGTTGGGATGGGTCGATATTTAAATTACAGAGAGCGATCGTATTGCCCTACAGTTAGATAAATAATGAATTTTCCCAATTAATATACTTTCATTTCGTACCTACACACCAACCAAGACACAACATAACCTTCACTTTTACAAACTGTATACATTCTTCCATTTCACTATTGTAAGATGATCGTATTATTATAATAGTTACAGTCTGCCTATAAAGGTATTACAGCATTCAGAATAAAAAACTAATCGAACAAAATATCAATCTGAAATAATTTATTAGTTTAGTAATAATTGTTATTTGTGTAAGAAAATACGCATGACCAGTAATAATATAAAGAACATTTTTAAGAAAATTTAATCACTAACGGTTTCCCCCCAACTGTAATAAGACATGAATTTCTTTATCAATAAATAAATTTCATAAACTTGGTTATCAAAATAACATATAGAAAGAAAAAACGAGTACATTGCACCACAAATTGTACTTAGATTTTTGTAAACATAATATGACACTCAATTATTGTTATATTAGCTAAGTTATTATTTTTTCCCAACTCAGTTTACAATAGTAAGAGCAAATTGTGCCAAAAAAATAAATAGTTAGTAGTAAAATGAAAAAATTGGCACCGGGAGGCACGTATAGCCGCCCATACTAAAATATGTTAATAAAAAGTTGGTAGGCAGTTCTTTTAGTTTCAAAGGAATTTTTCCATTTTTTTTTATCTCAAAAACTGCGACTTTGACTGATTTTGATGTTATTACAAATTTTGTTGCAAATATTATTCCTAATCTTAAATTGAAAACCGTGTTTCGCTAGCTACTGTAATTTTGGAGTTACGATTTTTTTTAATTTTTAACCCCCTCCCATACCTTTCTCGCGCTTATAGATACTCATAAGACTTTCTTATCGCGCTCATTTAAAATCTTTATTCGCGTCAGGCAAGTATTAAATCCCATTGAATTCGTCTGGCAATTAACACATATTTTTTAATATCATCTAATAAGAACGCTGTAAAAATTTTAGAATGCCTAAAGTATGTTTTCCAGGTATAATAATTAAACATATTTGGAATGGTCGGGTTACACTTTAAACCCGAAAAAAAAGTCTGGCATACTTATTTCTAGGTTAAATAGATGCTAAAATTTAAGAATAAACAAATTTCAAGTTGCCTAAAGAATGTTTTTTGGATTTATTTTTTTGCAAATGTTATGGGTTGCGCAGTAGCGAAATACCCCCAACCCCCAGCCAGACTTAGGATTCTGGGTTCACCAGTTAATAAACTATACATTTTTAGTTATTCTAGCTTGCCTAAAATATGTTCTCTAAATATGTCGTCAGCTCTTAGGCTAACAATCTGAATATTCTCTGACACAAATTGTGAGAAATTACCAGCACACTTGTTCGCTATTTTCGTATAAAATCAAGCATAATTAACTACTTTGAAGATCTTGTAATAGAAAAAAGCTACAACGTGAAAAAAGCTACAAGTACCATTTTAGATGCAAAATGCAGCATTTTTTCTACAATTGTGGGTTTTATTACAATTTATTTTTTCCGTGTTTTTAAGAATAAATAATGAACTATTTTATATGTAGGTCCTACAAACAGGAGGGGGGAGGACGCGAAGGCTGGGCCCGAGTGGCAATCGCCACCCTGACTATATGGCCAGTACGACCCTGTATAATGGTATTTATTTGTTTCTTTTAAAAACCAAATAAAGACAATAAAAAAACAAATGAAAACTTAATCAACGTTTTTCCCGAACCTAAATCCCAAGAAAATCAAACATTTTAGAATATAATGTAGAAACAAGGTTCAAGAACATTAAATTTGCCAAGGATTGTATTTATATCGACACAAGTATATGTATATGTCAATTAGGATTGATTGGCGTATTCAATTGTTTTCGGTCAATGACTACAACTTTTGATTTTTAAATAGCACCCCCGGTATTTTTTTACTTTATTCGATATCACTCTGAATAAAATGACATCTGATTTTCATTTTTTTTTAAACGGGGACGTCTAGAAATATAATGATATAATTAATGACCTCGTGAAATGCCGAAACTACAGTTTATACCAAATAAACTTTAGTCACGTGATTAAGCTTAACCGGCACAGCGTTGTCCACTTTTATATACAGGGTGAGTTTCCTACGATGTTCTCTATGGGTATCTCGGAAACTACTGGTGATAGAAAGTCGGTTAAATGGGGAAAGAATTGCAGTTTTGTGGGGTCATAAATATGCGCCTTTCAGATTTTTGAAAAAGTTTATGGCTTACTAGGTATTTCGAAAAAATCAAATTTTGTCTATTTTAAAAATTGTCCCTAATTCCGTTATAATCTATTTTAGACAAAAAGTCTTCAGATAAAAGTTGTAGATAATCACATCCCTAATGAGTTTGTGTTCTCCGATTTTTCCTAAAGCCTGTCATTTTTGACATATAACACAAACATATGTTTTTTTAAATGGAAACCATAGTTGGCCATGACTTCATAAAAAGCGCCATTTTTTAAGCTTTTTAGCGATATAAGCTATAATATGTTTTTTTCAAAAAATTACTGAGTTATAGTCAATTCTTATCTTTCTTGACACTTAGTTAGCCATGGAAACAAGTTCAATCGTCGTTGCTCTCAGAAATGTGAAACTGTCACATCCAAACTTTGTAAATTAAAATAATCAAAAATTGTAAATATGAATTTTTCAAATCAAGAAAATCGTGTAGGATTATTGATTCAACTTTTCTTGGTCATACAGTTTCGAGGATACGTTGACCGGTGAACGTTACTTACGTTTTTTAGAGAAAGGTTTTCAAGACATGTTAGAAAAGTTAAATTTAGATACTCGCGCATTAATAGAGTGGTTCCAACATGGCTTTCATTATGACACACCAAACCCCCCCCGCAATGAAAGAAATATTCAAAATTATATCATAATTATGTAGATTCAGGGATAGAAAGAGGTGGACGAATTGCATGGGCCTGCTCGATCACCTGACCTATTCATTTAAAAAAAATTTATGCGGTATGGTTAACAACAAGGTTTGCAAAAGAACTTATGAATTAAGAGAGGCACTCGAAGAGGCGGTACAGGAGAAGTTTAATTAAGTCGACCGGTCGCGTTCTGTGAGAACATCTAGAAATTCACTTTTAAAAAGATGCATTTATGTACTCAAAACAATTTCGGATTTTTTTAACATTTTCTAAAATAACTTGTAAGTGTATGTAGTAATATTACTTTTTTAAATTTTAGTTTATGTAATGTAAATTGTAAAGAATCGTTTAATAAAAAAAATCTAATAGTCTTTTTATAAGTTATAAATCATAACAAAATAAGAACACCACGCCAACTAAGCGAAATTAGTCAAGAAATATAAGAATTGGCTATAACTAAGTAATTTTTTGAAAAAAAAACGTATTATACTTATATCGCTGAAGAGCTTAAAAAATGGCGTTTTTTATGAAGTCATGGCTATAGTCATGGCCAACTATGGTTTCCATTAAGAAAGAACATATGTTTGTGTCATAGGTCAAAAATGACAGGCTTTAGGAAAAATCGGAGAACACAAACGCATTAGGGATGTGATTATCTACAACTTTTATCTGAAAACTTTTTGTCTAAAATAGATTATAATGAAATTAGGGACAATTTTTAAAACAGTCAAAATTTGTTTATTTTTAAATATCTAGTAAGCCATGAACTTTTTCAAAAATCTGAAAGGTGCATATTTATGACCCCACAAAACTGCAATTCTTTCCCCATTTAACCGACGGACGCTCTATCTCCAGTAGTTTCCGAGATACCCATAGAGAACATCGTAGGAATCTCACCCTGTATTTTGTTTTAATCAAAATATCTTAGGAAACAAAAATAAAGTAAAAATATATAAACAATTATTATTTACATCAAGAAAACTCACCTTCTTAACAGAATTAAGAGACATAAAGGGCCATTACTACCGCTTTCCCATTCAAAATATTCTATGAGATAAGTTTTTTACGGCTATTAAGATATCTTGTACACTTCGCACTAAAATATGTTCTAAAAAGAACCATGTTCGACTGCAAGGTCTGCTAGTAAACATTTTTACGCTTAAAGTATCACAACACCCAAGTAGCATTTTCACGACTTGCGACCACATGTTTACTAAACACAACGTTGGATTAGTTACAAAAAATATTTAGCTCCGTACCTTAGGTATTAAAATAAATGTAAACGTTGTTGTAACGTTGTGCCGACGTTGAACTAGTACTACAACAAAGTAAAAGCTTCTGCGACGCCGAATAAACGTTGTCTTGTAAACTTTTTTGCTTAAGTGATCTTTAGGTGATTCGGACAACGTAGTTACAATGTTGGGCAATAAAGAATTTTCCGACGTCACTTTCAGGACCTATTCCAACGTTGCGCAAACGTCGTCTGTTTTATTAATTCAAAGGTTGTTTAGATTCCCTTATTCTTACGCTAGTAGGACGTCGAGCCACTACCTTTTTGCAACTATATTGAACCATAACTTTAAATCTTAAATTTTCACTTCATTGATCTGTTGAGTCAGACAGTTCAGTGCTGTTTTTGTTTTTATAAAAAAAACTTAATTAAAATGGGACGTAAGAAAGGCACATATAAAACTAAATTTAAATATACATTGACATATTACCGATACTTTATCCACTCCTTCGTTTATTTAGAATATAGAGAGCGGCACAAGCTAGACTCTAGGATGACTAAATTAGGCAATCTTGCGACTAGTATAGTTTGCGGTGACGCACTCCTCAAGTCGACGTATAAAATATATTTCTGTTTATTTAAATGTTTTTTGTCCGCATTCCTTTCATAGACACAGATCCAGCAGACGTACTATATACTACCTGTTAAGGCTGAACTGCGACTTTATTAGTCCAGCATGCGACTACCCGAACTACTCCATCTTAATCTCCAAAACAACAAAATGAAAGCCTCCATGTTGTTGAATAAGAAGCTTTTTTAATACATTAACTGGAAATATTTGACTCTAAACAACACGCGGAAACAATTTTTTTTCGACTGCGAATAAATTATTCTCATTTTACTAAAAAAAAAATTTCAAGAAATTTTTTAAAACTTCTTTAATTTTAAGGCCCATTAGTATTTTTCAAAGCAGAAACAATACATTTATCAATAAAGTTGTTTGCGTTTAATTGTTTTGCCTTGGGTAACGAGACAGAGTTGGTTAAAGTGTTTCAATAATTATGATCTTCAAACATGGTCTACACTTAAATACTTTTGTTTTGTTTTCCTTTACTGCCATCTTTACTGCCTTTACTACCTCTAACTAAATCATAAAAATAATATTTTTACTATAATTATCCCAATTTAGGATAAAACGCGACTTAGACGCCATATTATTATAGTTTTGTATTTCTGTGAATTAGGATTTTAAACAACGTTGCAGTTTGTACTAAATTAGGCTGCTAGCCAACGTCGGTATCCAACGTCATTTCGACCCAAAAATTATTCTCCAAACTAGTGCAGACTACGGTTGGCACGAGGTTGTATCGACGTTGCGCCCCGACGTTTGGTCGCGTGACACGACGTTGTCCCGATGTCCAAATGCTGCTTGGGCAGTATTTATTTAAACTAAAAATTCATAATAAAAAACTAAAGTGTCAAAACGAATAACAATGTCAGAAAATAAATAAATAAATGCGGCAATTTGACATTTTTTACAGCAGAGCTGCCACCTGAATCCCCAGCGAAAATTTAAATTCCACTTAGTCAACACGGCGCCGACTTGCTAATGGTTGGCAACAATGAATTTAAAAATCGCGCCCCCGATCACGTAACTAAAATTTTTATTTGATATGAACCATAGTTCACCAAGTCATTGCAAATTTGTTTCGCCAAATTAATTTTAACGTTATCTACAGGTGAGCAACTGAGCAATCTCAAAAAAAAGTATGTTTATGGCTACCGGTAGATGAAGATTGATGGTGACATATAAAAGCCGTAATATATCTTCAGTGAAAACCTATAAAAGAGAATATTAATAGACATTGCAAAGGTTATATGGAATCAGCCAATGATATATTTTAGTATAAGGATTAAATACAAAACACGTCGTTAAATCTAACACTAAATAAAACGGTTTAAGTTTTATGCAAATCGATAAATTTTAATGTCACAAAAAATCAACGGTATAATAAAATTGAAACAGCGAAGAGCAGAACAACTACATAAATGAAATGATATTTTAAATTGCCTTCAGAATGTGTAGTAGAGGAGCCCAAGACGCTAATTAGCAACTCATTGAAAGCAGGAATTATAAAATACGATCCTGCTGGGGCTACTACAATCCTGCTTTATCCTGCTTCAAATCCCAACTCAGCTACACCTACCAATTTTGAGCTATAGTTACTTTTATTTTGGTTGCTGACTTCCCAGTTGACAACACATGAGAAGCAGGATCGTCAAAACTGGTTCCTGCTTGCGCTGCTGCATCCTGTTGCATCCTGCTCTAAATTTCATCCCAGCAACACTTGCCGTTTTTAAGATACAGCAAGTTTAAATCTGATTGGTGACGTCGCACATAGCAACACAATAAAAACCGGATGGCCAAAACAAGTTCCTGCTTTTGCTGCTATAATCCCCTATACCAGCCACTCTTGCCGTTTTTGAAATACAGCAAATTTGGTTTTGATTACTGGAAATCGGGAATTGGGGAATTGGAGTTTTCCAATCATGTAACCTGGAAAAAATCAAATATAAAATACTTGTAATAATTCCTTTCACAACGAGACTGCCAGTAAATTACGTAAGAATACCCATGGGCTCATTGGGGATGTGAACTGGAAAAAAAACATTAAACAAATATCTATGAAAAATTAAATTTTTATTAAACAAAAAACTAAAAAAAACTATAAATCACGAAAGATTACATCACGTGACAATTTTACTGTTTAACAAAAACAATCGATACCGCCAATTCAAATGTGTTAGGCAGAGACAAAAACAATACAAAAGCTGCGGGACATACATATACATACATACATACATACATACATACATACATACATACATACATACATAATACATACATACATACATACATACATACATACATACATACATACATACATACATACATACATACATACATACATACATACATACATACATACATACATACATACATACATACATACATACATACATACATACATACATACATACATACATACATACATACATACATACATACATACATACATACATACATACATACATACATACATACATACATACATACATACATACATACATACATACATACATACATACATACATACATACATACATACATACATACATACATACATACATACATACATACATACATACATACATACATACATACATACATACATACATACATACATACATACATACATACATACATACATACATACATACATACATACATACATACATACATACATACATACATACATACATACATACATACATACATACATACATACATACATACATACATACATACATACATACATACATACATACATACATACATACATATACATACATACATACATACATACATACATACATACATACATACATACATACATACATACATACATACATACATACATACATACATACATACATACATACATACATACATACATACATACATACATACATACATACATACATACATACATACATACATACATACATACATTGCAAATTAAATAAAAGCTTTTAAAAACATTTTTAAAAACAAGCTTTTATTTAAATGCTCTAAATCAACTTATAATCTCATTACACAATTTATATGATATAAAATGGGGGGGCTAACTTTTTTTTACTTTTTTAGAGGGCTTAGCTCCCATCTAGTTGTACCAGTACTTGAGACTGTTTTACCAGCGAACTGATAAAAAAATAAATAGTAATTATCAGGACCGGACTAAGCGAAGTTGCCGCCCCAGGCCAAAAAAAATTGCCGCCCCTTAACATTTTTTTTTAATTAAAAAAATTACGGATATAAAAAACATTTATTTGAATACAGGACCAACAACAGAATAGACCGACAGAACAGATCAACACAGAACATTAAATAAATATTAAAATATTCATATAAAATGACAACAAACGAATCGCCAAATTATCAATTACTTCATCGTAATTGACCGTTTTTAAAAGGTCGGACTCGATATGTAAAACTGCCAAATGATTTAGACGTTCTGTTTCCATAGTGGACCGTAAATAAGTTTTAATACGTTTCAATGCGGAAAACGAGCGTTCAGCAGAACAGTTAGTAATAAAAGTACATGTGAAGATTCTTAATGCTATGAAAGTATTTGGAAACAGGTCTTTAGCGTTTTTTTCATAAATTACTTTAAGAAGCTCTCTAGCAGATGGTTTCGCGGACTTAATGCATTTTATAAATTCACGAAAATGTATTAATTCATTAGGCATTGACTCATCTAAATCATTTGGATAACAGGTTATTAAATGTCTGGACTTATCGGTAATGTCGTCAATACTTAAAGTAGATAAATCACTAAAGAAACCAAATTTGGTTGAAAACTCATTGTAGGCACTTTTCCTGTAGGAAAAATTTCAAGGATTAATTTATCAATAATAACATTAAATACATTTATCCTAAAATCGTCCCTAGCATTAAATAGAGTTTCATTATCACTGGTTTCAGCAAAATTGTCGTTTCCGTTTCACTTTTCTCTTTTTATCTGCCGCATATTCTTTCTCACCGAACAATTCTATGGCCCTTCTTTCATATTCCTCATGATTTAGTATTTTCTAGATTTCTAATTTCAGAAAAATATCTTTCCAATGAGCTATATAAATCTGCAGCAAGTTGTAGATCAATATCCACCATTTGAAGCTTTTTATTGACCGCATCTAATCTATTTAAAACATCTTTCCAAAATACCACCATAAAACCCATTTCTAGGCTTTTGAATTGTTTAAGGAGACTAGAAGCATATAACGGGGTTTTAGGCTTTTCGTCTGCAGAAATTGACTCCAACGTGGATTTTATTTCATTGGAAGACAAAGATAGTGATTGGCAAGCTTTATTTCGTGCAGACCAACGTGTTTTTGATAAATTTTTTAATGTTTTTGAATTTATTTTTTTATATTCGAGGTATTTATGTATTTATTATCTGGATGCATGGTACAATGCAGTAAAAAATAACCCTAGTGAATTATATATTATAAACAATAATAATAGTTAAGTAAATAAATATGTAATCGGCTAAGGCAATATTCGAAATATTTTATGAACAAATAAAAGTTAAAAAAAAAGATAAATATTTTGGTATGCTCAAAATTTGCCGCCCCTAAAAATCTGCCGCCCCAGGCCCGGGCCTAGTTGGCCTAGGCCTAAGTCCGGCACTGGTAATTATAATATATTCAGTTTAAAAAATAAGATCTTTGATGTAATAATAAAAACAGGAAATCAATTAAGTATGGGAAGAATATTTTATACGTGGTACGTCAAATCATCGATAAATCCTCATATCGAGTTCGAACTATAATTTGCCTATTTAATAATAAACGCTGCTACTCACATTTCAACCTTCACTTTTAACTGCATACATTCTTCCATTTCACTATTGTCTACATTCCGCATTTTCCTCAATAGCTTACCATAATCTCTGTCGAATTTACGATGAGAACGATAACATGTTTCTCGTTTAATAATTTCACCCTTGAAACTTTGTTTTTTGCTTATTAAGATTGATGGATGTTAAATTGTTGATTGTACAAAAGGTAGTTTAGTAAATTAATAAACCGGAAAGCAACAAGTAAAAATTAAATTATACTTAAGTACTCTTCTACTGTATAAAATATAAAGCCTATGAAATATGAAAAAAAAATCAGAAAAATTAAAAAAAAATAGTATCATAAAATACCATACGATAAAAAAAAGGAATGGGGGAATAACAATAGCCCTAGACGTAGTACTCTTCTTTACTTTTCGTTCTGTGCGTTCTGCGCTAAAGGTACTCGGCTCCGCGGATGGCGGAGGGCAGAAGTCAATTCTAGACTAGCGTGGGACTCTGTGTCTGCTCTAAATACTTGAGGCGGACGTAGCATTGTTACGTTGGCCTGGATACCAGGGCACGAGGATCACAAGGGTAACGAAAAGGCAGATGAAAGGGCCAAGCAAGACTCATCAATGCCATTTATAGGCCCAGGAACCCTTCTGCGGCGTTGCAAAGGCGGTCACGGGAATGGTCACAGAACGATGGGTGGCCAACAAATCTCTAGAATCGTGGAGAAACTCACTAGGGGCGAGACAGGCAAAAAAGTGAATTGTAGAAGATTCTCCAAAATTGACGGTAGATCTGATAAGCAAGGACAGAAAGACAGTCAAAGCTGTAGTGGGTCTACTAACAGGGCATTGTAAGCTGAATAGGCATCTAAAGCTGATGGGACTGACAGACGAAGTTATATGTAGGTTCTGCCAATCTGAAGAAGAAACGACAGAATACATTTAATGTCATCGGTGCGGCAGCCTGGCAAATGTGCGGTTCTCGGTAATAGGCAATGTTAGGCCATTGCCACGGAGCTACATGGAGGGTTCAGTCTCAGGAGAATATAATCTAAAGATCAAAAGAGGACCAGAATAGATCTAAGAAGGTCGCAGTGGATCAGGCCGAGAGCCACCTCTAGGAATCTAATCTTCTTTATTTTTTAATAGTGCTTACTGCCTTACAAACTTGTGGCATACTGTGCCAACATGCTCAACAGCAGCAATGGATGTCATCCTACACATAACATCACTGCACATTGTCATCGGTAGTTAGGCCAATGTGACAATGATTAGAATGATCATTCACGGATTCAGCACTGGGGTATTTTTAGGTCAGGGCTTGGAACACCGTCAAAAACAAAATTCCACTCCTCCAACTCCCTGTAGTATTGAGCAATAAAAAGTATTGGAAGAGAGAAACGTTTGCTCGGCGTGTAAAAGACCATACGTGGTATACTGATGCTCCCAAAACCAAATCAGCGACAGGGATAGGAGTATTTGGGCTAAAAACTAAATTTCCCGCTGGGGATTCAGATGGTAGCTCTGCTGTAAAAAATGTCGAGTTTCCGCATTTATTTATTTTCTTCCTGACATTGTCTTCCGTTTTGACACTTTAGTTTTGTATTACGAGTTTTTGGTTTAAATAGATAGTGTTGTGATACTTTAAGCTTAAAAATGTTTACTAGCAGACCTTGTAGTCGAACATTGTTCTTTTTAGACCCTCTTTTATCTCGAAGTATACAAGATAGCTTAATAGCCGTAAAAAACTCATCGCAACTTTATTAAAATATTATAACAGTTAAATTTCCTCTCTACGACCTCTGTGTGCTAACTCATAAATTATCGCAAATAACTATTATTTTTGCATCATGTTTACTATAATTTTATTGTTAAATATTATTTTATTTAAATTTTACGATTACGCAACCCGATATACACCGCAATATTAAATTATACAGCTACAGCTCCACAATATTGTCACTGGATCCGCCCTGCAGTAGGCTTTTTGTCGAGCTCTCTTTATCTTTGGTCATCACCGGTCCGTCAATTGTCACTGTCAGATCAAATCAGATGTTTTTGGATTTATTTATCCTTTTTTTTGGTTATTGAAATTTTATAATTATCAGATAAAATTTCGTAGTTAAATTGTTTAATTTTGATGTGGATCGCAGTGTGCAATTCGTTCATTTAATTGTGGGAATTTGTGAGTTAAGTTCGTTCATTGACCGGATATGAAATATGGCTGTGGAAAATATTCTAGAACATCGTTTTTTATTTATGCCATTTTGTGAGTGGGACTAGTCGAGATATATAGTTCTCTATCTATATCCTGGAGGAAGATTTCCGGTTGAAATCTGATTTTGTGAAGGAAATCGAATCCTTGCATCACTTCTTATGTTTTTCCCGACCGAAGAACATCGTGTGAAGAACTGGCTGCCTGTTTCGTGAAGCATTCCCTGTTGGTAATTAGCAGGTCTTCCTAGAGAAGGACTAAGTCTTCCGAAACACATTTGCTCAGAGACGTGGTTGGATTTTGTTGAATTTGTATGGACCACCGACCAAATTTCCGTCAAGGGATTAAATAGCCCAATTTTCACCCGTTGTTCCGATTGCACGTGTCCAAGAAGTCCCTGAGAGTTCCAAGGTATGCTATAATTCTTCTGCCTATTCTAAGTCAATGCTCAACTGATTTTTATTCGTATTGTTGACTGGTTTTCGACTTTTCCACGCCCACGTGGTGTAGAGAGATTAGTTGAGTGTTATCTTTCTTGAATCTTATTTGGTTGTTCGTAATTTTAGAGCAAGAAGACCGATCCAGACCGTAGCACAGAACAGTCCAGAATTCCATCCGTTCCTGTTGTTCGTGTAGAAGTACCCGTTGGACACATAAACCCTCGTTGAGGTAATGTTCAGATTTAATTAGTCCATCTTTATTACCTTTATTAACTCCTACACGTTGTGCTAGTCCTTGTTCTATAATTGAGGCTCTTTTCTAAGACAACCAATATTATTTAGGGTTTTTATGTCACCGTTTGAAGTCCTACACCTGCCTGGTATCTGTACATTTGCTGACAGGCTCCAGTGACAGTACCCCGAGCTGCTGTACCCTGTTGTAGCCACTCCATAGCTATACACCGTAGCTCAGCCGGAGGAAGTTTCGAGTAGTTTCAAGACATTAGAGTAAAGCTTGATTTTCATGCATCCGTTGTCCGACGATACGTTGATACGATATTAATTTCATTGGTTGTATTTAAAGGCTTCGATTGGTTAACCGTTTCTAACCAACCGAAGTCTTTAAATTCAACCAATAAAATTAATATCGTATCATCGTATCGTCGGACAACGGATGCATGAAAATCAAGCTTAAGACTGTTTAGATAATATTAGATTTAGTTTGATACTTGTAATCCACCCAGGATATTGTACTTAGCTTAAGTAAGGGGGATTATGACGTCATACTTTTAGTTAGTTTTTATTGATTTAAATTTCATTTCACTTTACATCTATTTTTATTTACCTTCAATTTCATTTCTTTATATATTAACTTTGATATTTAATAAATTGCTTAATCATTTTTAGTAGTATTATTTGCAGTCTAGTCTCATAGTTAAGTAAGAGTCACTTAAGTTCAAGTAATTATAGTAATATTTGGAGTACAACTCAACAGTTCGAGGTTAGTGTTGAAGTCTACTTAATAGTAACATCTTTTATGCCGAGTTCATAGAGTATAATCTCGTGGCGCCCTTTTATTAAGATCTTTGAACCCCGACCACCAGGCTGTTAAAATTAAAAGCTAGTGGCCCCTATGCAACTCATTACCGATTAACTAAACTTGTGTTTTGTGTTTTATTGAACTTCGAATAAGAAAAGGACGCGGCAACCTTTTATGTCCCTTAGGGGCTGTTAAGAAGGTGAGTTTTGTTGATGTAAATAATAGCTGTTTATATAATTATAATTAATTTATTTTTGTTGTCTAAAATATATTGATTAAAAGAAAATATGTAAAAGTGAGCAAAGTTGTGCCGATCAAGCTTAATCACGTGACTAAAAGTTTATTTGGCATGAACTGTAGTCAAACAATATTTTAAGCTAATCATGCATTCAAGATGCTAATATAAAATAGATATGTGATTAATAAAATTGTTGGAACAGACTATCATCATATTTTTTTATTTTCTATCATATAAATTTGTGGTGTACCGGAAGTTTATAACTTATAAATTAAAGAAAGACATTTATTGGACAATATAATGGCCATTTCTATTAATAATTTATATGCATAGCCAATCAATTATCTAAATAACAGTAGAATTATGGCTATGATGATATAGCGATCGTTTACAAGGCTAATTAATTAAGAAGACATGAATTTAAATAATAAAAATATTATATTATAAAAAAATGGGCATTAGGAATACCATTCATCACAACACATAAATAAATGTAGCATTTTTTTAGGTTTTAGGTTTTAAAATGTAGTACTGTACTATATTATATAAAGCGATCCAAAATGTTTGAATAAATATTCCGATTTTGTTCATTTGGTTGGCAATAAATGTACGAAATTCAGTAAATTCAATAAAACATTTATCAGCTATTATTATAAGCGGCAAACTTCCCCTAGAATATGCAAGACTTCTTTGGTGGGGAAGCTCCCGGTCAGGTGTCTAAGGAGCATTTTGCTATCCTGTCTCTGGCTGCAGTGCAGGGTTACCACAAGAAAATGTTTGATTGTGCAGAACTTGACCATAAAAATGTGTAGCATTGTATAGCCATCCATGACCAATAACCGTAAACTATCCAATAAAACATATGTTCGTCAAATTTTAAAGCATGATTACGAGTCTCACTTCCACTCGTTTGTATACGTCAATATATTCATTTCCCATTTCGTTTCCTTTCATGCCAGCAAGGATTGCAGTGATGTCAACATTGATGCCGCGAAACTAACGATTTTATAGACATATTAGATCGGTTAATTCTGTTTAAAAACTATAAACTATTCAGGACTGTTTAATCAGCCAAATTTGTCCATAGAAATTGCAGTCATTGCTGACAAGGGAGGAAGTGAAATAGGAATTGATTAATATTCACGTATGCAAACGAGTGAAACTGGGACTGTGATCTACAGTGACGTAATTGAGCAGAAAAATTTGGTCAAACTACGTATTATGTATTATTTAAGGGATTAAGCAATCCTGTCTATTTGCCATTTTTGGCTATTGTCTATTTGTCCTTGACTCGTGACCCAATTCTCCATACTCTGACATTTTACTGAACAGCTGAAAACTGATATTTGTCAGTTCAAAATTTAAAGTACACCTGCAGTCTATTTTGATCTACAAATTTAGATAAAACTTAAAACTAGCGATGGGAACTATCGAATGAATTAGACTATCGAATGGTTAATGAATGAATGATTTCAACTATCGAATAGTTTTATTCGAATAAAATCATTAATTCATTTGTATACTAAAGCATATGTGACAACCTCGCCGTGCGACTAAATGGTTATCGTTGAGCCAGGACTATCGAATGCTTTTGATAAATGAAATTTAGTATTCGTTTGATTTTTGTATGCGTCAGTGCATTATTAGTTCTTCCAAATTATTATAACTTCGCCGTATAAATACTGTGCTATTTTTGCGTTTATTAAAATAGTTAAAATACTAAAATAGTAGTTATTTTTTAATTTTATTTATTGACGATTGTGTGCATGTGCAGGTGGTCAAAATTTTTATATATTATAATTTTATAATATATATATATATATATATATATATATATATATATATATATATATATATATATATATATATATATATATATATATATATATATATATATATTTTATAGTATATGGTCTATTTTTTAATGGGAAATTTTGAGAAGTAGCAATTTTTAAGAGAGATGAGATGAACTTACAATTAATTTTAAAAATACATATTTGTATTTTAGATGTTTTAATAATATGAATTAGTTGAACTTAATAATCATATTTAAGTAATGTGGTTAAGTAAATGGGGTTATCGAACTCAAACTATGGGGTGAGAAAATTAAAATGAAAGTTTTACACGTGCCAATTTAAAAAAAAAGTTAACGATGTTTGTATTTTGTTTATGCTAATTCTCTTACATGTAGTTTTTGCGAAGAAATATTTCATTTATTTTTTAAAGTAAATGCCAGTAAAAGTAAATATAATTTTAAATAGTAATATAAAGCACCTAATATAAATAATTTTGATTTCTAATTTTTTATTTATATTTTCGTTCCATTACACTGCATGCTTAGAAAATTAATAAATGTTTATATTTCATGATTTTAAAATTTGTTGTTAATATAACAAATTAGTTTTGTAATTATTATTATTTAATAAACCAACGTTGCCAAAAAATTTAGAGACTATATTATTTTTAAATAGGATCTAATATAAATAATTTTGACATCTAATTTGTTGTTTATATTTTGCTACTACTTAAAAAAATATTTATATTAAATCATTTTAAATTATGTTGTTAATAGGTATAACAAATTATTATTGTTATTATTATTTATGAAACTAGTCTTTGCTTAAAAACATTAAAAATCATTTTCTTACATCCAAAATAACAAGTATTATTGCAGTGTAACAACAGAATATTAATAAAAAATGCAGAATATATAGACATACTATCCCTAACTAACTAAAGCCAAACAATAATATTCTTTGCTAATATCAACTAATACCAAAATATGGCAACAGCGCCCTTCATAATGTATTTTCTGTGTAAATACTAGCACCTCAATAAAAAAAATAATGTGTCCTTAGCTATATCTGACTCCGGAAAAAATCAAAGATGCCGGCTTCTTTCATAGCATTGCCACCGACCGCTGTCGGGTTTCTCGGAAAGAAACCTACGTCGCCGGGCGACAACTAAAATTCAGTTAATATTTTATTATAATCGATCCTGACGAATAAATGAATTTCATAAATGAATGAATTTTATAAATGAATGGTTTTTGCTGCCGAATTACTAGAATACAATATTTCAAGGCAAAAGACGGATCTATTCGATAATTTTTATTCGAATAGTTTTCAACGAATGTTTTCTTACTAACTATCGAATTATTCGAATGAATTGCAACTATCGAATGTTTCGATAGTATTCATTCGATAGTTCCCACTACTACTTAAAACCAAAAAAAATCATTTTTGGTAGCTGATTTACTGTTCTGCTATTATTTTTTATACGAAATATGTAAATTCTCAAAATATGTAGCTCAGGTAATTGTGGCGTACAACCACTGAATTTTGTATGTGCAACCATTGAAGCAAATGTGTTGTAAAGTACACAATTGTGTAGCTTGTGGGAGAACTGCACCAAGACATAACGATGCCGTATGGCGGGGATGATCAACTTTTCTCTTGTCTTTTCTTCGTTTGTCGCGATCGACTTATCATAGGCGTAGTCTAAGAGGGAGAAAGGGGTGTAAAATGCATACAATGTTTATGCACTCTATTTCAGTACAATGGGTATTCTAGCGGGGTATGGACAAATCAGTAAAAATAGATATATGTTCAAAACTATTTTCTATTTTTTAAATTATTTATAAGTTTTCGACATATTATAGGCTCATGAAGAAAATACATTTTCAGACCCATCTTTGATTTTCCGATACTTTTTAAATATAGATTTTTACTAATTTAAAATACAATTTAATTTTTTTACCAACTGCAATATGTAAATTGTTGTACTATTTGTTTATAAATATGAAAAAGTTGTTATAAAGAATATGCACAGTATGGCTAATAATTTGATTTCAATATTTCACGTTTTTTTTGGGTCAGGAAAATTTATCATGAAATAATAATATGACTTACTTTGAGATAATAAAGCAATAGCTCGCTGAGTACACCTCATCCAGAAATATAGATATACTGCTTACTTCACTTACGTAAAAAACAACATAATAGTATTTAAAGCTTCAAAAAACTCATGTCTTGGGGAATGAAAAGAACATGGATAGCAACACTAAATCACCACAATACACCAAAGCACTTTTACTTTTACACTGGACGCGCGTTTCGCTTCGACCATGTTAGCATCATCAGCAGGATGATTAAAACTCCATACCGGTCGTTGGTGTAAAAGTATTTTGGTGTAAAAGTTAAAATGTTTTGGCGTATTGTGGTGTTTTAGTGTTTTATTTTGTTGTTGTAACCCCATAGGTTCCAACCCCCAACTGTAAAGAACAAGGATATTTTTTAATAATATTTGCTAGGATATTTTTTTCGGTGAACATTTTTCCAAATATCTTCTTCAAATTTTCTGGCTTGTAAGATTAAGTCAGTTTGTAAAATTTTAATTTTATTTCCTAATGCCTTTTGATCCATATGAAATATCTGACTTTTTTAGCTTATGCGTTTTAAATCTTTTTTAAGAAGAATTCCGGGAATTTTTCCAAAATCTTCCTCAAAAACTTTACTTCCTCAAAACAATTACTTTTTGAATTTTGGCGGTGATCGAGGAAAATCGAAATCGCGATCGACTTGTTGGCCACCCCTGCCATATGGGACTACACGGTCCATCATACCAGGCACCCTCTACTGTCTGTGATCATGTCACATGGGCAGGGTGTGGAGGGTCTCTATACCCTGACCAACAGGAGAATTAAATCGTCGTTAATTTTTTTTCGGCGCCCCAAAAATTCTTCATTTTGACTAAAAACTACGGATAAACATTTTTTTTTGTTTGAAACAAAAAGGACATGTGCCGACTCCCAACTGAAGTTGCCACTGAAATTGCCACTTCATGGAAAATTTCAATTAGCCCGTGTTCTTTTTGTTTAAAATCAAAAAAAAATCCCCCGTACTTTTTCGTCAAAAGCAAGAATTTTTTGGGGCGTCGGAAAAAAGTGTTTTTTAACGACCACCCTAAAGGACATGGCAATCATCTAGAGGGAGGAGGGCCATGGTCAGGTCCTCACAATGGGAATTGACCTCAAATCCAAGGAGGAAATAGAGAAAGAGTTCTATCTTGGCCCTCTACCAGACAAAAGAAACACTTTTGTATAGAGTTAAATTGTCTCCAATGAACTTATTTTAATTCCAAAAATGCACAGAAGTTCTATAACTTATTTACTTACAGCCATTACTCGCTGACGAGTATTTGACACGCATCAGAAGATGGTTACGCAGTTATCTCTGTTAACTGACTTTCCAATTGATTATGCATGCTTATCAAACTGTCGAGGTAATTGAATTCCGCTACATAATCCAATAGTTCTTCTCCGATTTTTATAGCATTGTTGTGATCTTCAGGGGGAGTGCTCATGATTTTAGTTTTATTGACCCAAGTAGCATCTATCTGACTTCGAACTAAATCTGACCTGAAGCGACGTCAGACTTTGTGCAAATTTAGGTCGGGTGCTGGTGATACGACCGGTGACGTCGCTTTCCTAATAAAAGCGACGTCGTTGGATCCGAGTCGGTAAATCCAACGATCTGTCGACGTACAAAATAACAACGTATCATTTTTATTAATTTCCCAACGTCGTTCCCACGTTGGTTTGCACGACGTACATATACTTGAACTAGCCCGACGTCTACCCGTTGTCCGAATAGGATACGTCTCACTGATAATCCCTAAAGTAACGTCCAATTATATTTGGTGTATTTGATGTTCATATTTATAACCTAATTTACGTATCTCTTATTTACGTCCGTAAATACAACCCATTAAGTAGCATTTGCGACCTAATGAACATCATGAACATAACCTAATAAAAAGTTTTTGTAAACAAACTTAATTTTTTTATTATGCCTAAAAAAACACAAAAAAGGCATTTAGACATTCATCTACATTTTACAGAAAGAGGTCGAGGCTTTTGCAAAATAATAATAGTAGTAGTGATGTCTTGCCTCCACCCATAAATGCTTTTTATCCGGACACTGGTGCTTCTTACTTTCATTTTTTAGCTTAGGAAACCAGCAGACCCCATCCTCCTCCCACATGTGAGGTTAGGCTTAAAAAAGTGGCTGCCCACTGCCCATTTTTTTTAAGGAGAAAACAAAAACTAAAATATAGTTGCACAAATCCACAAATCACTGATACGCAAAGTGAGGTTACGTGGCGTACGTTGGAATTATATACGTCATAATACGATTGCTGGTCCAGTGCCTTCTATTAAAAGATCAGCCTACGGGCGAGATTTATGACGTCACGCTAGTTAGATATAACGGATTAATAAATATGTTGTAGAATACATGGAAAACATAATTATTCCTCAGATTTTTGGTTTGTATTTTAAAAATGATATAGTTTAAATGAAATATACATAATATACAGTTAATAACTACAACATATATACCTATTTATAGTAATAAATACTTTGGCAAATAAACTATGAACCATACAAATGCAGCAAATGTTTTACAATGTACAAATAATGTATAGGTACATAAGATAATGGGTAAAATGTAAATATATTTTTAAATTTTGGGGTTTGAAAATCGATCTAATTTAACAAAAAACATTTAATATCTACTAATAGTGATGTATTATTATTTGCATTCACAAAAATTTATATGTATATTTTGCAAGTATCAATGTTCGAAAAATTATATTTACAAATACAATATTATCTAAAAAGGCGTCAGCGATGGCTATGAAATGAAGATCGCTGGCATTTTATATGTTAAATTATTCTAAAATTTTGATTTTCTTGGGATTTTTAGGTTCAGGGAAAAACGCTGATTAAGTTTTCATTTGGGTTTTCATTATTTTTATTTGGTTTAAAAAAAACGTTTCGGCTAACTATAGCCTTCACAGTGTTGTGTCATATGAGAAAAATAGTGTCGAATATAATCCAAAAATTACTTATACAATATAATTCACACCTCATAATGTTTACTGCAATTAATAAACTAATATAAACTTATCAAAAGATGACCACATATTTTTTAAAATTATTATTCTTAACACTAAAATTATCTACATTGACTATGGAGTACGCAGTAAACATTATGTGCGTGGTGTGAATATTTTATATGCAATTTTTGGATTATATTCGACACTATTTTTTCATATGACACAACACTGATGGAGGCTATAATGTTAGCCGAACCGTTTTTTTAAACCAAATAAAAATAATGAAAAACAAATGAAAAATCAATCAGCGTTTTTCCTGAACCTAAATTCCAAGAAAATCAAAAAATTTAGAATATTTAGAATCAAGGTTCAAGAATATCAAATTTTCCAAGATTATAAAATTCTAGTTAATTATTTTATGTGTACAGTTATTTAGGGAATGTCATCGATGTTCATTTCAAGCCAACTAGACGCCGATTTTTTCGATGATACGGTATAATTCTTACGTAAAATGTAAATAACATTAGACCAATTAAAACAAAGAAATATGAATTTCTTAGTATTTTTAGTAACACCTTTATTCTTAAAACTTAATTTTGTATCATGCAAATATACCAATTTTATTGTTATTTTATTCATATTGTATTCAGCCATCACTTAAATATTTGATATTAATTTGGTATTATAAATAATCAATACTATTCATTAAAAATTACTGAACAAATATATGTTATGCTTAACATACATTATAGGTATATTATCAAACAAAAACACATTCTTCTTTTAAACTGTATCAGTCTTATCTTTACAAAAATCTTTTCAAAATTTGAACTCAAAATAATAATCTTTTTCATGATCTCTAATACACATATTCTTTATTTTTCCCTAGATCATAATACCTACTTACGTGTTTGAATCTATCGAAGCTGAACCAGCAACACTTGGAGTGGAGATTCCACAATATGAATAAAATAAACATAATTGTCCAGTTTTCATTAATACCATCATGGGAGAATATTATTTTTAAATTTATTAAAGATATTTTCAATAAAATTCTCTTGATTTATAACTCGTACCCACTTTTCTTGCTCTTCCGGACACTTTAGGCTGCCTAGTATAATAACTATCCTTAGTAACTATCCTTTCCACCAGGAACACAACAAAGATGAGGCATAGCACCAATAACACACTCCACTTAAGCTTTATTGATGAATTGTTAGAGTCTTAAAAAACACACACAAAAATCACGATAAGTAAAAAATGTATGGGCACTTTTAGGTTAAATCACTTGCACAACGTGTAATTTTTAAAATTTCTATTTTTTTATGCGAAACCGAGAGTGACCATATATCTGGTAGTAGTTTATGTCACTTCAACACCAAAATAATTAGTTTTTTGCACTACAATAATAAATAATACCAAAAATCAAAGAGTTAAAACCAAAAATCAACCGACAAAATATGAAACGGAATCTAACCCAATATCTAAGTATGTACAGCTGATGAAGTAAACGAAGATCCGCCCGTAGGCTGATCTTTTAATAGAAGGCACTGGCTGGTCGTCCGGTTTGATGACTTCGGTCGTGTGAGACGACTAATGTTCAATGTTGGAGATCCGGTCGGAATTGGTATATTGGTAGTTCATATTAAGTCGGACACAGAAATCCGCCATTCTTAACAAGTATCCGATTGTCAGCCATTTTAAAATCGTTTTTTGTTTTTAAAATTTATATTCACATTTCGATTTCTAGTAGAATAATATTGATAAGGTTGAGTTTGGGGGGAACCACAGTACAGTTTTATGATTAAACCAGCTAGAAAATTAAAAAAATATTTTGCTAGTTACCTTTTCATAGACATTTTTATTTCATAAATCTACCCAATTTTGAAGGCGCTCGTTGTTTTCCGGAGTATTTTAATCAGATATATCGAAAAAGTGACTTTCGTTGACAAAACTGATGTCTGGATTAATGATTCAGAATTATTATAATATGAAATTAGATAGGCACTTATATAGTTATATTCGAGGAGTGATTATGAATCCATTTGTAAGTAGTTTGGTTAGGTTTTTATGTATTCTTGGTTGCGAATATGAAACCAAACGTAACGTAAGTGCTTAGCGACGAATTTTAAGTAACTAAAATCCAACGTAATATGACGTTAGTAATTGGTAGAATTACATTCCCCATTAGGTCAGATACCGACGTCGAGGCGACCCGAATCTGTATTCCCCATTTAGGTGCAAATAAGGGTCGTCAGGCGGTCGAACCGACGTTGGTACCCGACGTCGGGTTTATTGAACGCGACGTATACCCGACGTTAGATAACGTCCAAATGCTACTTGGGGATGTTTAAAGTAAGGCCCAAAGCCTCGTATGCCCAGGTATGTGTTCAGCATTTCTTGTAATTGCTGTAACGTTTTTGCAACTAAAGCGCAGTCACCAGCGTATTGAAGTTCTTTAAATTTTGTACGTGCTTTTGCCCTGAGTCTTTGAGTATATGAGTTTATTTGCACACTTATAGTTTTTGCACACTTATAAGTCCTATAGTTCTATTTCTACGGAATATTAGGACGCCCTGTATATCCAAGATTTTGTTTTTTTAATATTTGAGGCGCCATCCGGCCATTTAAGCCTTCTTCATTTAAATATTTTCACGGCCGTCGATATAGTTACATATAATCTGCGTGCAAAATTGCTTAGATCACCGAATATTTCGAATTCGCCAAGTTCATTCTTCTTTTGTTGTTCGCACACTTCTTAATTGCCACCAATTCCGATTATTAATTTTGACCTAATCGAGTGGCCATTGTGTGCTCAGTGCATCCCACATTAAAAGGAGGATGTTGTCAGTCGATTTACACACGAAGAAGACTTGCGACATGATATTTCAATTAAGAATGAATCCTTCAGTTACGCAAACGTATGTACGCTTATTCCTATTCTTTTCTCAGTGGCGGTATTGTATCTTTTCGCTTATAGTGGCGACAAAAGTGCCTTCATTAAGCTGGCAGATTACCTCTCAAATTGTACTTTTTCTATGCGATGTTATGTAATGATTACGGCAATATTGAAATAATTGCACATCAAGATTTAAAAAACATAACTTGTAGTACCTATTTGATGCGTATTTAATGTTAAAGCAACTTTGCAAATTCTATCAGATATTATAATAATTCAATATGTATACAGGGTGTGTCTCAAAAGTGGCTCACCCCTATAACATTTAATTTCTTTTTTCAGATAAAAAAAACGAGATTTGGTATGTTAGTATATGACATAAATTAGGATTGATCGACGTATTCAATTGTTTTCGGTTACTTCCTGTTTCACCGGAAATGACCACAACTTTTGATTTTTAAATGGCACCCTCGGTATGTAATTATTTTATTCGGTATAGAAAATGACACTTTGAATAGAACGACACATCATATTGTCAACTTTTGATATTTTCAAATATGGTTTATTTGAAACATGCGGTTCATGACGACAATTTAACTCGACATACCAAGTGTGTGGTACCAAATTATTCGTAAAAATGCTTTTTCCAAATATGCTAATGAGACACCCTCATTCCATTTGAAAATATTGAGATATGATTAAAAATACGATTTGGGCATCTTTTAACCAGCCAGGACAAGACACTAAAAACATTAGACGATCAAATCTATTTTTTCAAGGCTCCTTGATTAAAAATTAGTGTTTTTAACACATCCATATGGCACTCTACACAATTTGTTTTAACCAAAAATGTCAAAAGGTGACATAAGATATGTCATTCTATTCAGAGTGTCATTTTCTATCAAGTAAAATAATACTGAGGGTGCCATTTAAAAATCAAAAGTTGTAGTCATTTCCGGTGAAACAGTTTCCGGTGATATACAGGGTGCTACAAATTCGAGGTACGAGGATTGGTATCTGGGTAACCGTAATAGATACGAACATGGTTAAATTGGGGCAATGTTGCGCTTTGGGATGTTCACCAAGATGCCATCAGAAAAGTTTTAAAAATTTCAAGGATTGCTGAGTTTTTTTAAAAAAACGGATATTTTATGAAAATCAATTTTATTTTTTCCTGTCGATACTTTTTAGAAAATCAAAAAACTAATTGCACATTCTCAGAGCCATTTTATTAGAGCTATCTGATGGTATTTTTAGATTTTCAAATCAGCTGATAATTTGTGAGATACAGACACCAACTTATTTTTTTTAAATACGGACCTGCATTTTTTATTTCAGTTTTTGAAAGAACTCTGTCTCCTGAGTACAATGATATGTCACACTTAATCCTTTTTTGTTTTTTTTTAAATATTTAATCTATTCATCGTTACAATATTGATAAGCCTTCAAACTTAACAATGCCGTGGGGTAGAACATTCAATACGGAAAATCAAATGCAATAAAAAATAAAAAAATCCATACCCAACCAAATTAATATTTTCAACCATTTACACTAGAGTAAAATATGCATTCGGAAGTATAAGAAGAAGATATGTTCAAAGAGCTATAAATAAAATTGAACAAATATCAAATTTGTGCAATAGGGAGGGTGGTAACCCTTTGAAAACATATTGTTGTTGAGTATTAGAGAGTAGAGCATTAGAAAGTAGTTTGTAGAAGTTGATTTATTTATAATAACTACGATTAATATTATGTATTTTATTAGATCGTACACTGAGATTTCAAATTCACAATAAAAAAAAGTTAAAAATACCTATCTTTAAATTGCTGACCTGGATATTATTTATTTGAATCTTTCAATTGGTTCGATTTTCCTTATTCATTGTCGATTAGCGCTGATCAATATTGTTGGGATGAATATAATCAGATTAAATAATTAAAAAAAAAGAGTCGGACTTGAAATTATTATAAATAATAATTAAATAGGTTTGTTTTGGTTTGGTTTGGTACACAAAACAAAACAAAAAGTATAAAGTGTGCATATCATTGTACTCAGTAGACCGAATTCTTTCAAAATCAGAAATAAAAAATGCAGGTCCGTATTTAAAAAAAATAAGTTGGCCGCTGTATCTCACAAATTATCAGCTAATTTGGAAATCATTAAATAGCGGAAATGTGCCCGTGATGGACCCCCGCCTATGATGAACCACTAGCTATATTTTCAAATTTACCGCGGATACGAACTGTGGCCACCTAGGGTAGACTGGTTAAAGTTTAAAATTAGTTGTTTACATGTGCTTATGCAAATACAAGCTGTTTTTGTGAAATTAAAAAATAAACTTATTACTGGTAAGTATTGATGTAACAAAGTAGCATGATATGATGTCAAGTACCTTTTTTTACGCACAGCTCGAATCTGCTGTTGTTGCGGTAGGTTAAAAGAACTATTGTGTAATAAGTGCCGGGCACAAATTAGGGTTATGTCCAATATTTTAAAAGTTTGGGATTTTTAAATGGCGTATTCAAAATGGCCTATGATGGACCCCTTAGCTGTTTCCTATGATGGACCAGGGGTCCATCATAGGAAAATCATAGGGCCATCATAGGCAATGCATTTTTTATATTTTTAAGTTATTTTTTTTTCTTTATAGACATGGCATCTAACAAACGGCAACAGTGGAATGAGGAGGACATGCGACCGGCTATTATTAACGTACAAAGCCAAAATATGGGCTATAAATTAGCTGCAAAGACCTTTAATGTTCCCAAGACAACATTGCGAAGACGCTTAGAGAAACAAGACAGCTCCAAGGGTTATTTAGGAGGGCGATAGGCCACTTTCTCCAAAGCCATAGAAGACGAGATTGCAGGTCATATAATCGAAATGGAGACAAGATTTTTGGACTAACTTCCAAAGATTTACGGCGGATGGTATTTGAAGTAGCCGAAAAATATAAAATAAAACATTGTTTCAATCGGGAAGTTAAACTGGCAGGTTGGAAGTGGGTTAGGGGATTCCTAAAACGCAATCCAAAATATCTTTGAGAAGCCCAGAAAGTACGTCATTAGCTAGAGCCCAGGCATTTAACAAACCTAATATAGAAGCCTATTTTAACGCACTATCCAATATTCTGGAGCAGTACAACTTTTTGCCCGAAAATATATACAATATGGATGAATCAGGTTTGACTACGGTGCAAAAAAAAATGCCAAAAAATTTACGCTGCAAAAGGTCGGAAGCAAGTGGGTGCTCTTAGTAGTGCCGAGCGTGGACAGCATGTAACTGTAGTATGCGCAATGAATGCCATAGGAACTTACGTCCCTCCTGCTCTTATTTATCCTCGTCAAAGGATGAATGAGGAACTAATGAACGGTGCTCCCGCTGGTAGCATAGCTTTTACGCAAGAAAAAGGTTGGATGACCAGTGAAATTTTTTGTAAATGGCTAAAGCATTTCGTAAGATATACGAAAGCGTCTAATGAGAATAAAACTCTTTTACTTCTTGATGGTCACAGTAGTCATAAAAGTCTTGAATCTCTACAAATTGCAAAAGAAAATGGTGTTATTGTGTTTTGTTTTCCTGCACACTATTCTCATCACGTTCAACCTTTGGATGTTGGATTTTTTCGTCCACTTCATACCTACTTCGATCAAGAAATCCAATTAGGGCTGCGTCAAAACCCGGGAAAAGCAGTAACCCAATTCAAAATAGCAGGTCTTCTAAACCAAGCCTATTTAAACAGTGCAGTCCCATTAAATGCGATAAATTCGTTCAAGAAGACGGGCATCCATCCTTTTAACCCCCATGTTTTTGAGGACTGGCAGTTTGCACCAGCTCTAGCAACAGATAAGCAGATTTCCGAAACTCGAGGCGATATCAACGAAAACCAGATGGAATTAGACATTCAAGACCAACCAAGTACATCTGGTCACAACTTGTCTTCATCATCAGTTCTAGACATCTCGGTAAAAGAAATTTTGCCCCCACCACAAGCAATAGCCATTGGTGCTGATAAAGGAAGCAAGAGAAGGCGTGGAAAAACTTGCCATTTAAATTCAACCCCAGAAATTTCTGAACTTAAAGATAAAGTAATTGAGAAGGAAATAAAGTTAAGAAAACAACAGGGCAGGGCAGTAAAGCGAAAACTTGTCATTGCAAATAATGACGACAGCTCTGATGAAGATGAAACCATCTTAGAAGAATTTTTAGGACGCGAAAAGGATGAATCCGATGCTAGTTGTCTATATTGCAATGAGTTATTCTCTCAATCACGTGACGAAATTATTTAGTAGCAAATTCACCTCATATATATTAAATTTGGAAATAAATAATCGATTTTCAAAAAAATAAATCTAATAACTACAAAAACTAAAAAGTTATAATGGAATTTCCTTAAGGGGTCCATCAAGGGTACATTTCCCCTACTATCAGATAGCCCTAATAAAGTGGCTATGAGAATGTGCAATTTATTTTTTGCTCTTCTAAATAGTAACGACAGGAAAAAATAAAATTGATTTTCAAAAAAATCCGTTTTTTCCAAAAAACTCCGCAATCCTTGAAATTTTTAAAACTTTTGCGCAACTTTGCCCCAATTTAACCATCTTCGTATCTATTGCGGTTTCCGAGATACCAATGCTCGTACCTCGAATTTGTAGCACCCTGTATAAAATTATTATACTTAATGTATAGTAAAATACTTGTTAAATGGGGCAGGTGCCTTTATGAAAAAATCCAAATTTTCGAAAAAATCAACGGTTCTCCATAAACGTCTAACGTACCATCGCCATGAATCACCCTATATTTTATCTATTTATTGTACATATTTGTATGTTCTACTTTAATGATTTTATTTATTTTATCTTTGATTCAATAATAAGTAAATTTTTGCAACCTTTGTTCGTAACAGGAAATTATTGAAACAAATATTATAATTACGTTTTTTTGTATAACCAATCTATAAAATTAATGCAATGTGCCTTTATGTATAAATTTATATTTTATATTGACAGGAATCGCATTTCTTGGGGTATATTAACGACCCATCTTATAACTCGAGAAAGTCAAGCTTTATGTAAGCTTAATAAGCCTAAAACAGACATAACTTTACTTCGTTTTTGCATAATACGTTTGCACCACTGCAAATTCCCCACGAAATTGCAGAAATTCACGGATTCCTAACCGAGATGCGCTTTTCGATTTTTTAACGACTTTTTTTTGCTTGCAGTACGACGAGGTAAAATTATGGTCGCAAAATGCCATTTTTAAGGTCGTAAAATTTTCAAAAGTAATTATCCTTGCTTGTTATTGAGGTAAAATAGGAGGATTTTTATTTTATTGCCGCTTACGTACTTGACATGTGTGCAGTTCGTAGCGGTATACAGATTTGCATTCGGATTGCATCACATCGAGAAAAAATCACAATCACATTTTATTTAAATCAGGCTAATATGTTTATAGTATGAATATTAGTGTATCGTCAAACGTAATGAATTTTATGTAAAAACAAAGTTATGCAATTTTATAATTATTACTACCACTTCTCAAGTAACTAGATGATACACAGGGTGAGTTTTCTAAGATGTTCTCTATGGGTATCTCGGAAACTATACTGAAGATAGAGAGTCGGTTACGCATGGGGAAGGAATTGCAGTTTTGTGGGGACATAAATATGCGCCTGTCAGATTTTTGAAAAAGTTCATGGCTTACTAGATATTTCGAAAACAAATTTCGGCTATTTTAAAAAGTGTCCCTAATTCCAATATAATCAAAGACATTATAAAGATAGACCGAACATCTCATTCATAAATACTCGTTGGTAGTGTATCAAACATTCCAATGTGTCAGACAAGGACAGAAGAGACAGAGAAGTCTAAAATTTCCGACCCCGGCAACTAGGAGCATTTCGATTGCTCTAATGGCCAGTGGCGTATCGTTTTTTGGAAAGCATTTAATTAGTAAAGTAAAAGTAAATTAATTAGTAAAATTTATACTCCATATTAATATACTACATTAACACTTTTTCGTCAGATGAGTTTTGTTATAAGGTCTAATATAATAATATAATTAATTTACATATACCTATGTTGAAACGTTAGTAGGTGGTTTTCGAAAATCGCTCCAACGTCGATTTTCAATTTAAACTTTCAGTTACTTCTATATAAACTTTCAGTTACTTTTAAATATTCACAGGGTGACTCAGGCTTCCGAAACAGTTCTATATTAGGTTTGTGGTTGGTGACTTTTCTTTCAATTTTTTTTCAGAATATGGAGGCAATGGTAAAGCACATTTTAGACATTTTTGTAAACATAGGTGGCCGGAACATATTTTCAAACTAAGGCTGTAGATTTGCCATTAAATTTCCATTCCAGAAATACCTAGGGTTGCCACCTGTCCTGTCTTTTTGGGGCTGGGTCACTCTGTATATAGGTATGTATAAAACTAGTAGCCTAAAATTATTTACAGTTCGTCCCATTCTAAAAAAAAAGGTAAACACACCATTACAAACACAGATTAGGTATCCTATAATATACA
The DNA here is from genome assembly GCF_002938485.1 of Sitophilus oryzae. Lineage (NCBI taxonomy): Eukaryota > Metazoa > Arthropoda > Insecta > Coleoptera > Curculionidae > Sitophilus > Sitophilus oryzae. The sequence continues at coordinate 200,054 of NW_022146407.1, forward strand.
GATAAAAATCTTGTCCCTAATTCGTGGTACGAAAATTGTTTTTTATGACGATGTGCAAACGAGTCAAATTTCCTGTGCGCAAAAGTAAACTCGCCTAAAATAACAATAAACAGCGTAATAGAGAGATATCGCTAAACCGAATAGCGTACATGGACGTTAACAAGGCCAGGTGTTATTTCCTTTACGTGAGGTGGTATTAACTCTCTTCATTTATAGTTATCGGATCGGAAAGAATTCTGATCGCGTCGCGTCCGCTATTTAAACTTAACCTAACCTTGAATTTGAAACTTTGAAATTGTTTTGTTTAATAGGTATTTTAAAACTAAAGGGCTAAAGTGCTTATTTCCAGTGCTTTATTGTTCAACGTCTGCCAGTGGGTTTAGGGCAACAGGCAACAAATTCTCTTAGAAGGACTAAGTCGTCATCTGCTGTAAACCTAAGACTCTTTATAGGTTCTTTAGTATTGGAAGAGGTGGAATCTACATATTTTGGGCCATATTTATTTAATTAAAACTAATTCCAGCTACTTAAATATCAAATTACCTAATAAAACTAAAGCAATAATTCAAAACAATTCAAACATAACTTAAAATAAAAGATCTCGCCGGCCGGCTCCGGTTGTCAAATACCCGCAACACATGCCCATTTAAGCAATTTTTAAACGTTATCAGAGGTTATTTAGAAAGAGCCCTTGGTGTAATTGATCCGCAAATTACGTCAGGCGGTAACGTTATTAGCGGGTGTTGCGTTAAAAATTGACTCGCGCATATCGTAACCATGATAAGGTACGCGTGAATACTGGATGACGTTATTCGGTTTTCCGATATCTCTCTAATAACTGTGCCGGTCAGGCGTTGTGCACAATTTTAGAGGCCATAAGTGGGCGTGCTATATGCGCAAACTAGTCACCTAACTAGTGCCCGATTCCGAAAATTGGAACCGCGAAAAACAATAAAGAAAAAAGAAAGATTATAATCTGTATAATCTGTGGTACAAATAACTCTAGGAAGAGATATTTGTACAGTGGTAAAAAATTGTCTAAATAAGGCCGAAGGGGCAGATATAATAAAGCAATAAAATGTAAAAAAGGTCGGGTAACACCTTTGTTTATTTGTTGAGCAAAATTCCTTTAGAATATCGTATATAATGACCAGAAATGACAATTTTAAGAAAAAAATGTCACTTTCTGGCTTATAATAAAATTTCAAATGCAACGTTTATATTCAAATTTGTTATGATCTACAACAGTTAGGTAGTCATTGAGACGAATTATAATTCAATTACTGGCTACTACGTTCTTGTTTTAATAGATTAATTACAAATATAATTAGAAATTATTTTGATTGTGAGAGGCTCCCTTGTGGGACGCCTATGTACAATAACGAAAACAATACCCAACTGTGAAAAGACAAATTTGGGTAATTTGAGCTTATTTTTCCACACACTTGACACTGTCGTACCATACTGAATTCGCAGATTCAAAAGTACCTTCAACAAAAACAAAAACCACCGAAAAACACTGAAAGTTCACTTTCGTCTTGATTCCGACTTCAAACACACCGCAAGCTAAACGTAATACGCTATAACGGACCAATGGCCGTCGCGAGGGGTGGTGGGACGGACGGCTCATTTCATTCTGGAAGACTAGCAGCGACGTTGCCAATAGTTCTAGACGTTTCAGCACATTAAACAGTAAACATGTCCTTTAATAGTAACGCATATATCCTCTGGTTAATAACATATTACAACGCATGCTTCTTTAAAAATAAACTTTTAATTTAATTAAGAAATTGAGATTTATTGATATCCGGTAAAGGTTTTAAAGTCACCTTTTTCTGCAAATCAAACTGAGTAGATAGGCGCAAATTTGAGATGCGGCAATGTCGCCTTCTCTATCTCAGTTGGTTTTTACAGTACGTAGTCAACCTCCGATTGTTTGATCGGGTTAAAATGTCTAATGTGATATCTGTTCTTACTAAATCTATGAGTATAATATATTTTAAACAAAAAGTTTTCAGATAAAAGTTGTAGATAATCACATCCTTAATGAAACTGTATCCTACGTTTTTTTTTCTAAAGCCTGTCATTTTTGACATATGACACAAACATATGTTTTTTTAAATGGAAACAATAGTTGGCCATAATTTCATGAAAAGTGCAATTTTTTAAGCTTTTCAGCGATATAAGCTATAATATGTTTCTTTCGAAAAATTACTGAATTATAGCCAATTCTTATCATTTTTAAACAATTTCATGGAAACAAGTTCAATAGTCGTTTCTCTCAGAAATGTGAAACTGTCACATCCAAACTTTATAAATTAAAATAAGCAAAAATTGTAAATAGGAATTTTTCAAATAAAGAAAAGCTTGTAGGATTATTGGTTCAACTTTTCTTGGCCATACATTTTCGAGGACACGTTAGCTGCTAAAAAACGTTACTTTAGGGAACGGTTTTCAAGACATGTTAAAAAAGTTAAATTTAGAGACTCGCGCATCAATAGAGTGGTTCCAACATGACTTTCATTATGACACCCCCCTACCACTGACAAGAACTTATGAATTAAGATAGGCACTGGGAGGTACGGGAGAAGTTTAATGAATGTATGTACTCAAAACAATGGTGGATTTTTTGAACATTTTCGAAAGTAACTGTATGTAGTGATGTATTTTTTTAAGTTTTAGTTTTGTGTAATGTAAATTGTAAAGAACCGTTTAATAATATTATCTGTCTTTTTATAAGTTATAATATATAATAATAAATAACAGAATAAGAATACCATACCAACTAAGAAAGATAAGAATTGGCTATAACGAGTTTTTCTATGGTTTAACTATGGTTTCCATTTAAAAAAAAACATATGTTTGTGTCATATGTCAAAAATTACAGGCTTTATAAAAAACCGGAGGATACAATCTCATTAAGGCTGTGATTATCTACAACTTTTATCTGAAAACTTTTTGTGTCTAAAATATAATGGAATTAGGGACAATTTTTAAAATAGCCGAAATTTTTTTTCTAAAACTTTTTCAAAAATCTGAAAGGCGCATATTTATGACCCCACAATTTTTTCCCCATTTAACCGGCTCTCTATCTCCAGTAGTTTCCGAGATACCCGATTTCGTAGAAAACTCCACCCCGTATATTTTTTACACAAACTCTATCATTAACGTCTGACGTCTTCTATTATTGGACTACCCTTTACTTTCCTAAAAACAGTAGCACTATAATAAACTAAACCATTAATAAAAATATGTAAACGAGATTTTTTTGCGAGATGGTTCAGTCTCATGCATATGTATGAAAATATTCTTTGATCCACTAAACCATTTATCATCGAATATCTAGTAGCCGCAACGTTGACTGACAACAACACGAAAAAACGTTACGGTCCGGACTAGCTCTCTAGTAGGGATGGGTGATAATGGACCTCTCGATAAGTTATCGCAATTCACCTACCGATATAATTTAACTATCGATATGTCGATAATTATCGATATATCAAAACTATAAAATAACTATCGAATTACCGATAGTTATCAGTTTATCGATAAATATATAATAATATCGATAGATATAGATATAGTCTGTCCAACGAGAAGATCCTTGACAGTGATAGATGTATCTGTCATTTTAATTTCAAAGTAGTTTATTTTATTTTACAAAGAAATAAGTTGGTACAACTGGAACGCATAGCAGGAAATTAATATATTTAAAATTTGACTGACAGTGAAATTTGAAGGACAAGTGATTACTTCAAAATATTATGAAAAAACTGTATAAAACTAAAAAAATGTAATCGAGTTATTTTATTTAATAAAAAACGGTATGTGTTAATACAAAACAAACAAGAACAAGACGCCACATACAAAAAAAAATATAAAGAAGAACTATATCTTACTTTCAAGCTTTATGAAACTTCCCGCATTTATGATTATATTTATCAATATAACTTATGTACAAATACAAATTTGTAATATTCCGCAGGAATAAATAAAACAACATAAATAAAACAAACTATTTTATTAATAATAACATTTACCAAATTTTATACCTTAAAGGTTGATTAATTAACTTTAATCTTAATTTTTTTAAACCAATAGGTACCTTTTGACATTATTTTTCTGCAGTACTAAAATCCATTATTTACCTATCGTGTGATGTCGATATTTTATAGCTACTCCAGTTTTTAGTATGTGTTTAGTATGGTCCTTCTACCATATTCGAGATGCACTTATCTACGACGAGATGGTATACGAACTTTGTTGATGGTAACTTTATTGGTGTATAAGACTTTCTGCCTGGGCAGCGAGTATTAACCATAAACTGTGCTCTCGGTCTACAGTTAATTTTCATTCAATTTTTCCTCCACTTGACTTCTAAAGACACAAAACACACGTAATAACTCGAATCAAAATGCATCGTCTTCCAAAACGCAGCATTTGACTAAAAGTTGACACAAAATTCTAACCTATAATTTGGCAAGACTTTGACAAACGTCAAAAATCTAAAGGCGAGTTCATACGCATCGGCGTGCGTTTGTCATTTATCGTTCCGTCAAACCAATAAAATTGAAATACGATCTGTCATTTTTGAAATAAACCAATAAAACTGGTTAAAAACAACAAGAGACGACGCACGACGGATTTATAATTAAACTCATCCATAGTTAACTTAAAAATTATTAGAAACTTTTTTTAGTTAAATAAATAGATTGGTATGAGACGTCATCTGCTTTTCTTGTGTCATCGTCTGTCGAAATCTTACCTGAGAAAAAAAACAGAGTATATATCGATAGATACTGATATATCGATAACATTTTCTTTCCAAAACCTGACCGGCTAAAAATACTGTAGCGGCTGCTTCTAGAACTTTCGGAAATTATCTGTAGCTTTTTAGAACATCGAGACACACATTTTTTACACGTAAGTGTAAAATATGGCGCACTACCCAATTTGCCAGGTTTCTTGACACTGTGAACAGGCATAGTGGTTTTATGTTCTGCTAACAGATGTCGTCACACACCTTTTGACACTATCAATGTATTGAGTGATATACATATGTCTATAAGTGTCTATACCGTGTGGTGCATCGAAACACGGGACAGAAAATCCCATGTAAATTTGGAAAAAGTCCTTTTTTGAGTGTTCTCCACAGGAAGAAGTCGTTCGGTGAAAGATCCTGTGGTCTTTTCCTACTGAAATCCCAATTGACAGGAGTCAATGTTTTTCTTCTCTTCGACATGAAGTATATTCAAGTTATTGTTGTTTTCTTCCTGTTCAATTATTTTTGTCTTCACACTTCCATCTGCTTAATACAGTGCCTTTAGTTTCAGACCTCTGCTTAGTTTATTCTTTAAACTGTTGTCTTATTCGGTAATCGCTTTCTGACGACTGAGCTACGGACAAATCCACAGCGGGAATACTTTTTTTAGCAAAATGCCGTTTTACCATGGCACTTTTTTAGAAGTTGCGGAAATCTTAATTATTTTATACAAAATTACTCTATTTAGTACCTTCGCTTCACATTTTTGTAAACAAAATGTGACATCGAATTTGACAATGACACAATAACATTTTTGCTGGTATTATAATTGTAGGTTTTTCTGGCCCGTATTATATAAATGTTACAAATTTGAAGGTAGGTTTTACAAATAACTTTTAAATGACCATTCCAAATGAAACAAAATTCTAGAAAAAAGTACAACTTTAATGCCTCCTCCAAAAAGGCTAATACAAATTTTGCATAAAATTATCAGGGGAGATAATATTTCACCTTTTCAAAATTTACATGGGATACGTGTTTACGAGTTCCGATGCACCTCTTCCTATTCTTTCAGAATAACCTAAAATATAGGAATTTGTTAAAAAATGCATCTCCCCCTAATTACAGAACCATCTGAACCTAATTTGGAGAGTCTATGTCGATAGGACGCACAGTGCTTCGAACATATGGCTCTAGAGGACAAAAATGCAAAACTTCTCTTTTATTGTAGGCAATTTATTCAAACTAGGTTTATTTGACACAAATGATGAGTACTCTCATTGTACTAAATGATGATGTTCTTAGTCCCACGTTTATGAAAAAAAATCTTATAAATAATAAAAATGTGGGAGCTGTGTTCCATCTAAGGAAATAATAATTTATAGTATGAAAACGGTGTAAGTATTAAATAAATCCTTGTGATAAAAAGAATTGGAATAACATTAGAACATGATTCCCACAATATAAGCCAATATAAGATAAAAATGTTTTTCTTTAATGAAAAAGAAACAATAATGCTATATTTAATTAAAAAAAAACTTAAGATACTATAAATTTACTTTAGGACAACAAAATGCATAGATCGTAACTACTCTGATTCAGAAGAATCACTGCTGACAGAATCTTCCAAATTTATAGTATCCATATTACAGGTAGATGAAATATCCGCACATATAAGATATTTCTGTACATCATTTTCAAATATGTTACTTTTTCGCGTTGTTACTGTTCTTTTTGTTGGTATGAGGGGTTCGGATGTTAATAGTTACCTCTTTAATAGACCATATCAATATATTATTTTTCGTTTTCTTAGGTGTGAGGTTTTATAATAAATTGAAAGATGGAAACTTTTTATGCGACGTTTCGCTCCAAAATAGTGGGCTTTTTCAGGCACATATGGTCTCATTTGACTGGAATGTTCATCAATATCTAATAAAGAACACATTTTTGAAATACAAATAATTTTGAGTTCTTGTCCTTATGATCGCTTCAAGTATTAACCAGATCGGCATTGCTTATCAATTTTACTCCATCTAGCTTATATTATAAAAATAAAGTTCGTCGCAAGCAGACGCAGATTGAACTATACAAAATTAAAAAGTGTATTAATATGACAACAAAAATATTCAATAAATACGATATGTTTTGATATGTTTTTTAATGCCTTTTGAAGTTTGAAAACAATAAAATTTTTATACCCATTTAAGAATCATTTTAAAAAATAAATAAAAACTAAACAATAACGAACTTGTTTAGAAATAAATTTAAAGTACATACCTTGTTTAACAATATCCATAGTGGCTTTCAATTAAGTACGTACTAACTCGGTTACGTTTAACTCCATATACAGAACTACTATGAATGTTATTCTTTTCATTGATATAAGATAATGATCGCAAAATTTACTTTTAGTGAAAATATTTGCTAACAAAAAAACGCTGTTTATGAAAAATAATATACAGGATGGTTCAACATTGCTATAAGTATAAAATTATATATTCAGATATTAGTAAATTTTAACTTTTTTTCGATTTTTGTCCATGGGACTGTGGGACGTGTCCAGCACTGTGGGACGTGTCGATATATCGATAATTTTGAATTCACCTATTATATATCGATAACTATCGATAGTTATCGATACATCGGAGGCAATCCCATCCCTACTGTCCAGCTCTCCTTAGATCAAGAACAATTAGGATTTTTACGGCAATAAACAATAAGCTGATAGATGACGGAGACGATTCAAGGATGGTAGATTGTCGAGAGACGAAAAACACACAATCTCTTTCGCGAAGAATGCGAGGAAATTATCATATTTTGACTGAGAAGCAGCGGACTGACACAGGATGTTACGAAAGGAACGGGCGGACCTAGACCGACAGATTATAGAAGGAACTTTTGGGGCTTTGCTATTATAATATTATCTAGAACGCGTTTTATTTTAGGTAATATAAGAAAGCGATCAACGAGTCTGAGAGAATAAATAATAGGTACTTACGTTGAGATTAGTAGTGGGAACTATCGAATGAATACTATCGAAACATTCGATAGTTGCAATTCCTTCGAATAATTCGATAGCTAGTAAAAAAACATTCGTTGAAAACTATTCGAATAAAAATTATCGAATAGATGCGTCATCTGCCTTGAAATATTGTATTCTAGTAATTCGACAGCAAAAACCATTCATTTATAAAATTCATTCATTTATAAAATTCATTCATTTATGAAATTCATTTATTCGTCAGGATCCATTATAATAAAATATTAACTGGATTTTAGTTGTCGCCCGGCGACGTAGGTTTTCTTTCCGAGAAACTCGACGAAACAGGGCGGTCGGTGGCAATGCAATGAAAGAAAAGCCGGCATCTTTGATTTTTTGCGGAGTCACATAAAGATAAGGACACATTATTTTTTTATTGAGGTGCTAGTATTTACACAGAAAATACATTATGAAGGGCGCTGTTGCCATATATTGGTATTAGTTGATATTAGCAAAGAATATTATTGTTTGGCTTTAGTTAGTTAGGGATAGTATGTCTGAATATTTTGCATTTTTTTTGTTAATATTCTGTTGTTACACTGCAATAATACTTGTTATTTTGGATGTAGGAAAATGATTTTTAATGTTTTTAAGTAAAGACTGGTTTAATAAAAATAATAATAACAGTAATAATTTGTTATACCTATTAACAACAAAATTTAAAATAATTTAAAATAACCATTTTTTTACGTAGTAGCAAAATATAAACAACAAATTGGATGTCAAAATGATTTATATTAGATCCTATTTAAAAATAATATAGTCTTTAAATTGTTTGTGGCAACGTTGGTTTATTAAATAATAATAATTACAGAACTAATTTGTTATATTAACAACAAACTTTAAAATCATGAAATATAAACATTTATTAATTTTCTAAGCATGCAGTGTAATGGAAGGAAAATATAAATAAACAATTAGAAATCAAAATTATTTATATTAGGTACTTTATATTACTATTTAAAAATAATATTTACTTTTTACTGGCATTTTACTTTAAAAATAAATGAAATATTTCTTTGCAAAAAACTACATGTAAGAGAATTAGCATAAACAAAATACAAAAACATCGTTAACTTTTTTTTTAAATTGGCACGTGTAAAACTTTCCAATTTAATTTTCACACCCCATAGTTTGAGTTCGATAACCACATTTACTTAACCACATTACTTAAATATATATGATTATTAAGTTCAACTAATTCATATTATTAAAACATCTAAAATACAAATATGTATTTTTAAAATTAATTCTAAGTTCATCTCATCTCTCTCTCTTAAAAATTGCTACTTCTCAAAATTTCCATTAAAAAATAGACCATATATATACCATATAAAATAAAATAATTGAAAGACCGGGCTACGGAAAATCACACAAATTATCGGAAAAATTTTGACACCTGCACACGCACACAATTGTCAATTAAAAAACTACTATTTTAGTATTTTAAATATTTTAATAAACGCCAAAAATAGCACAGTATTTATAAGGTGAAGTTATAAAAATTTGGAAGAACTAATAATGCCACTGACACACACAAAAGAATCAAACGAATACTAAATTTCATTTATCAAAAGCATTCGATAGTCGTAGCTCAACGATAACCATTTAGTTGCACGGCGAGGTTGTCACATATGCTTTAGTATACAAATGAATGAATGATTTTATTCGAATAAAACCATTCGATAGTTGAAATCATTCATTCAGTAACCATTCGATAGTCTAATTCATTCGATAGTTCCCATCGCTAGTTGAGATATGCTGATATAGAGAGATCATGGAACAATTATGTTTACATAAAAAAATCGCTAAAATTAAAATGCAAATAATTATAATAAATGGAGATTTTGTTTTCTAAGAGAGCTAGCTTTATATTTACAGCAACAACATAATATAAAGACAATGAATATAATATATTTATCCTTAAATTATAAAAACACTAATCACCCTTACACCTCTTCAAAAAACTGCTTAGATTAAAATATTCTTCGTCTTTCCTCTAACTACGTTTTCAATCGATTACTTAATTCGTATCAGCTTCACAAGAAGCCACGTGACGTGGGGTCATTTTTTACTAAATATATTATGGTAAATTCACACATGGGGGGTTTTGTGCATATGCCTAGAGACATGTAATTTTATTCTGTGTATTCTTTGACATTGTAAACATTTATAAATGTTTATTTTAAACAATAAGACTGACAATGTTATTTGTATAATATTTTGTATTCTCTTTTGCTTGTTTGTTTGCTTACTTTGTTTGTTTACTTTATCTTTGTCTACAAATTGTAAATTTTTTTGATAATAAAGGCATTTATTTATTTATATTTATTTATTTATTTACTACAAGATGAAAAACTTGAAAAGAATCCATCTAGATGGAAAGAAAATACTGCCATCACAGGAAATGAAATATCTGGGAATAAACCTGGATAGTAAACTTCTCTGGAATAGGCATATTAAGAACATTACCAGCAAAGCCACAAAGGCTCTCATGATATGCAGAAGACTGGCGGGAAATAGGTGGGGCTGCGCCCCTAACATTTTGCGCTGGATGTATACCATGATAGTAAGACCCATGATTACTTATGGAGCAGTTGCTTGGTATACAAAACTAGAGCAACGTACAGCAAGGCAAAACCTGTGCAAAGTGCAGAGACTGGCATGTATTTGCATCACAGGTGCCATGAGAACATGTCCAACAGCAGCAATGCAGGTCATTCTACACCACTGCACATTGTCGTCGGTAGTTATGCCAATGCGACAATGATTAGAATGACCATTGACGGAAACAGTACTGGGAGAATTTTCAGGTCAGGGGCTTGGAACACCCTCAAAAAGAAAATTCCACTTCTCCAACTCCCAGTGGATGACATACCAAGAATTTACAACTTTGAGAAACACCTCACTGTAGTATTGAGTAATAAAAAGGATTGGAAGAAAGAAACGCTTACTCAGCATATAAAAGACCATACCATCACGTGGCATACTAATGCTTCTGCAAAAACCAAAGCAGGGACAGGGGATAGGAGTATTTGGGCCGAAAACTAAATACTCCGAACCAATGGGCACCTACCCCAGTATCCCTCAGGCAGAAATTTACGCTATCGAAAGGTGCGTACAATTTATCTTAGATAGGAACTATCGAACACAGGAAATTGCCATCCTATCCGATAGTCAAGCAGCACTTAACGCGATCAACTCAGTAACCATCAATTCGAAGTTGGTCAAAGAATGCCTAGAGAAGCTCAACAAATTAGGCCAAGAAAATAAAGTCCTCCGACTCTGGGTGCCTACTCACCAAGGGATAGACGACGATGAAAAAGCAAATGATCTAGCTAGAAAAGGAGCGAAAACTCCACTAACTGGACCAGAACCGTTCTGTTTTCCAAACGGGAACCAATTGAAAGCGGAACTGAAGAATCTGGAAGACTCCATCCGTAACTTGGAATGGGTGTCCTCCAACGGTCTAAGACACTCGAAAAAGTTCCTCAGAACTTAAGACCGAGAAAAATCAAAGGTTTTCCTTGATTTAAGTAAAAACAATCTTCGGATGGTCAGGGGGTTTCTAACAGGACACTGTCTCCTCAACGAACACCTCAGTAGGCTGAAACTGAGAGAAACAACGGCGAATGCTGATTTTGTGGGGAAAATGGGGAAACACCAGAACACCTTATCACTGAGTGCGCCGAGACGACGACCATTCGTGCCATGAACCTTGGTACGTCTGATGTCGAGGATGGAGAGCTGGCCTCTGAGGAGCCGTCTCAGATACTGGTTTTTGTTAAAGCCCTGAGACTGTATGATGAGTTATAACTCGTTATAACTCAAGAAAGCGGAACACACAATATATCTATAAGGTCGCGGTGATTAACTCCTCTCCTAAACATTCTACATTCTATATTCTACTACAAGATTGTATTTCTGATGTAAATTTAATTTTTACACTCACAAAACTCATTGTGAAAATAATATCGTTTAGTAATCATCATTTAATATTAATAAACTGTTTTACAAAATTACAATTTTTGTGAAACTATGCAAAAATATCTTATTTTTACAAGTTTCTTATTAAAAATACTCTAATATATCAATATTTTTTTCCTTAAAGCCATGCAAAATCACTTGCCATAAGTCATTGAAATATTAGAGCACAGGTAGGTGTAGAAAACAAATGAATCTGACGAGGAATCTTCACCAGTGCAAATCAATAATAATTCCTAATAAATATAGTAACTATCATAGCCCTAGTAAAACTTGACATGTTAAATAGTTTCCCTCTAAATATTTTGGTACTATTATTTCCAGTACAAAAAAGTTTTTCCCTGATAATCATCAATACTAAATATGCAGATGCAGATATAAATATGATGGCATTAACAATTATTTTAATAATAATTACCGTTTATAATAAATAGATATAATTAATTAATTATACCGCGCCAATAATGACTTTTCTAGATAAATAATATCTTTTTTATATTCAATCAATAAACTAGCCGAAGGATAAACAAGGAAAAGACCGCTCATAAGCGGAAATTTAATTCCAATCAACGTTTCTGCAAGAATAACAATTAATTTTATCATACGTTGGTACTATCTTGATGATATTCGTATGCAGATTCAGAGATGGGGGGGGGGCAGCAGGTTGTCTAGGCGGTGTTGTCAAAGTACCCTTTTCTTAGAAAACACAAAAAAAATAAAGAGTCCCATATACATTTTTTGCATATTTTATGATTATAAACAATAATTTATTTCCTGTAATAGATATAGTTTTATATAAATAAAGTTTATACCAGGGATGACGAACCTTTTTGAGACGAGGGTCAAATATTTTTTTTCATATTTTTTAGTACCTACTAGCTCGTGGATCACTAACGCCCATTTGCACCAGAGTTAAGGTTAAAAAAATTTAACTGAGTATTTTTAAAACTAAACATATTTAAAATTCAATTTGCTTAGCTGGGAAAGGCGTTGTTTGTTAATTTTTTTTCAACAAATAAAATGTGAGTTAAGATAGTATCAGACACAGCTACTTTTGTTGAGCAATTTCATTGCAGCCGCTGTACTTCTTGTACTTCTTCGTACGTTAGGTTCATACACCAGCAGAAAGTAGCCCAAAACGCGCAGTTTTTATGCAGCAGCTGCCTAAAAAAGTTGCAGGTCGACACTACATGCTTTTCATATGCTCACACCAAAGCGCTACTTTTGCAACATATTTTGGTAGCCGCAGCCTTGGAGGGGTAACTTTCAACAGTACACCACCCACAGCTCAAGATATCGTTTGTGTACCTTTTGGGAGACGGTTGCGTTCTTTTAACATTGAAAATGTTTCTGTTATCCTATATAAGGGAGCCCAAATCGAATTAAAATGCTACATTTGCCACACCATGACGTCATATATACAAGGGTATAGGAAATCTCGGCGCAGCGGCGGCAGTCGGCCAGCGCGCGCAAAAACCATTACTTCGCTAATTGTTTATTGATATATCTTTATTAGTTTAAAAGCAAACAATATGGGGTTTGCTTTAATACCTTGTCAAGACATAAGCGAAACTTTTAAATTGTTTCTTTTTTTCATTTAGGCCTTCGTTTTTCGTTAAATGAAAGTTATATTAAAAAAAATCTATTTTTAAACCAAATTTTCGCATGATTGAAATGATTATTCATGTTTAAAGTTTTTTTTGGTCATAAGCGCTAATGGAAATGTTTTTTTGTAAATAATTATAAAAAATTACTCCCTACGAAGACTTTATTGTGTACTGGATCAAAAAATAAGTATTTGTTTTCTCTATACGGTGGTATTAATATATCGATTTTTGATGATAGTGCCCTTTTACCCGGTCTAATTTTGTACTACTTTCGGAATAAGGGTCCCCATATCATGTACTGTACTTCCATCCCTGAAAAATTCAGCTTGTGACACCGAAGTGAGAGGTAACGTCAAAATAAGCTTTAATCTACCTACATCATAGGTAGGTGTAGGTAGCGCCAATTCTTTTAAGTTCTTTGCTGACCTAGTTACGAAAAATTGGTAATTTTTTTTTAATGAAAAATAAGTTGGCGTTAGCGAATTCAGAAATTGATTTAGTCTTTGGTTAACAATACAGTTTTTCAGGATTATCAGGTTGACGTTAAAGTTAGGTTATTAGGTGGTTGTCATAAAAACATAGATTATTGAAATTATTTAATAAGAATAAAGGTATTTTTCCGCAGATCCGAAGAGATTTTACTTAAAGGTATTTTATAAACTTTCTCAGTGAGAATATTAACTCCCCTGTTTCTTATATTTCAGTTAAAAGGGACGTAAGAACTATAAGAAGTGAATTTTTGTTTTCATGTTTTGACGATATCTGAGAGTTCCTAGAATTATCGAGATTATTGAATAATTATAGTTGTTTAATAAGTGAAATTAATAGAAGACTTGGAAATAGGATGATGCGTTTCATGTTATAGTTTAGAGATCACATGGTTCATATTAAAAAAAAAACAGTTTATAGATCACCTGATTTCTCTTAATTTGTTTTTATTTCAGTACAGTTAATCACAAATTGAATTGATGTGTGCAAAAACAGCTACCTATATATTTTCAAACATCTTATTTAAATAGTTCTTTTATATACTGTTAAACTGTATCAACTACAAAGTCTTTAGCAAACAGTTATAAGGTAATAAATTTTGTAGATATACCTAATTTATGAAAATTTATATATAAAGATTAGAACACAATGCTCTGAGGGAAAAAGAAATACTCAAAAACTCATTAAATATACTTTATTAAAAATAACAACATACAAAAACAGTCATCCATGCAAACTGTAATAATCAGAACATTATCCACATTATACCTTTATTAAATTTGTGTCACACTCCTGTCAGGAAAGCCAGAAATGTTTGTTTAGCACAACCACAACTATAAGGTTTGGAATCAGTACTAAATTTTATACCTAGTAAATGATGCGTCAAGTAACAAATATAGGATAAAAAAGAATTATTAATATAGAGTGTACTATACGATGTCCTTCTGCTTATTTATGAAATGACTTTCCTTTCAAATGTGAGGAATACCAGTAAAATAAAACATAATTTTTGGTTTGGTTTGGTGTTTGATATTCTAACTACATCTATTACAAACCTTAAGTACTTACACCTTAAGTACTTTTAGTGAGTAACTGTAGTTTTTATTATTCTTTGTGTATCCTGTAAAGTAAAAAATATATATATTTCAAGAAATATAAAAACAATGCAATATACATATTATCTATTTCAAGTGTTATTTGATCTTTGGTCCCATTACCAACATTATTTACCTTTATTACGTTATTAGTAGATCTTCTCTACTAACTCAACTTTTAAACCTGTTTATATTTTAAAACTGATTTACAACAATCTGTAATGCCCGCGCTGTTTCCTGAAATATAAGTTTTAATCTATTTATTATCATATACATATTACAAACCTGAAAATTACTGATACGAGGAAACTTCTCCAAATAATTAGAGACCTTTTTACAAACATCTGGACTAATTTATTTTCACGAATTTGTGGACGAGTCAATGCTTTCTAATACGTTTTTAAGCGTTTTACACATTTTGAATATCTTCCAGCCTATTCCTCATTTCTCGATCGGTGAAAAGATTATTTATAACTATATAATTAGTACTGCAGGCTGCAGGTTAAATAAAAGAACAAAACCAAGTAGAATTTGTAAATAAAAACTCCAAAAATAATGTAAATATTTAGAAAAAGGAACCGTAAACGTCAGTCAGCCAAGTGTCAGATTTCAATTAGCTTTACCACAGATTATCAATTTGAACGATTTGAACTACAGTCGACTCCAGTCTAGAGATTTTCGTTTTTTAAGCCTCCCATACTGAAGTCCGCCATATTGGGAAGTTTTAAATGAATACAAGTATACTCTAGGTATATTCTACCTAGACGGTAGCTGAACTAGCTGACAGTAGTAATTAATTTGTTATCCGATAAGTAGTTGTCATTATATAAGTTTAATCATCTTATACCTCCTATAACGGTAGGTTTTGGATTTTTCCTGATTGGTTTGTTAAACAAAAATATACTGGGCATATAAATGTCTGTTACAGGTTAATTCGTTAAAGAAATATGTTACACACATATTATTTTAATAATAATAGTATAATAGTAATGGCTATATTATGTTATAACACATACATATGTATTGAATGTACTTATTTTAACCAATGCATTGTTTTGTTTTTTTAATCTCACAAATAAGAAATGTTTTATAGTTTTTATTATAAAAAACAGTGATTATACAATTTATTTACACCCCTTACACTGTTTTCTGTAAGGGGTGTAACCAGGAGTATATTTCGTAACCTCTTACGATATAAGAGGGCACAAAGTGTTTTATTACTTAATGCTTAAAATTTAATAATATATTTGTACATAAAATAAAATAGACTAGAAAGTCAATTAATTAATATTGACGTAATTACTAAATAAGTACAAGATTTTTTTTCTAATTATTTTAGTGTATTTTTAGTCACCTAATTATAAAGGAGAGATATCCAACCATTGCATTATTTTACTCACAAATAAATGTTTTATGGTTTTTATTATAAAACAACGATTAATTTATTATACACCCCTTAACCCAAACACTCCAAGGAGGATATTTCGTGACCCCTTATTTAAAGTGGACAAGCTTTATTAGTCAATGTTTTAATTACCCAGCGTCTTTAATAAAAATCTAATGTAATTTTTCATAGAAATGATCTGACATAAAAAGCAAATTTTATCAAAAAACTTTTTGATTATCTACAAGGAGTAAACCGCTGACAAATGTCTGTATACTAATGCCAAAGTAATGCCAAAAATACAAATTAAATACCAAAATTTCTCATATAATGCCCCACTAATGCCAAGCTGATTCCAATATAATACCACTAATACCACGAATAATATGTAACACATTTGTTTCACGAATTAACCTGTAACAATACTGGTAGGTACGTGCACAGATTTTTTCCTAGGTAACTTAAAAGTCGTTAAAAAGTCTAATTATATTTAAAGAAGATATAATTCCAACAAATTACATTATAAGGCCAATAATGCACAAGTAATACCATTAAAATTTTAGCGTTTTTAACTTGTGTAACATATTTCTTTAACGAATTAACCTGTAACAATAGTGGTAGGTACGCGCACAGATTTTTTCGCTAGGTAACTTATTAAGTCGTTAAACAGGCCTATAAAAGCTATAACAACATAGGTAACTAATATTTATAATTTAATTCGAGTTTTAATCTCAAATAATAAATGTTTTTACTGGTGTATTTCTGAAGTGTTCATTATTAAAAGTAGATATTCTTCAAGTTATGCGAAGTAATAAGTAATGTTTCCGGTGAGACCGCGTATATGTCACCGGATTCTGGTTAGTATAAAGACTTTTTCTATAGAAAGAGTTTTTTCTATATTTTCCTTTCAAAATAAGACTAATTTCTTCTTATTCTTTTAAATATTACAGTGTTTCTTTTTCCTAAAATGTTATACTTAATTTTCGCTTAAAATTAAAAAATCACAAATGGAGGAAAATATACGTTATTGAATAAAGTTTATACAAATCACTTTACCATAACAAAAAAGTAAAAACATGTCATGGCGGAAGATATTCAGGTGGCATTTCACACATTTATCTATTAAAATCGAGATTAAAATAATAAACTTGCGTAACATGTTATACACGAGATAGAAAGTTTCAGAATCGATTAATACGCAATACGCTACGCAGTCAACTTATTCCTATGCGCGGATGAGCGTCTTCAAGACTCTTCCTTCGGCCAGGGTCACGACGCCGCCGAAGAGGAATCGGCCTACGTTTGGCTAAACAGGCTGGACACGGTGGAGTACGATATTGGCGAGTCTGAATATTTATAAAAATTTGCAAAGTAAAATATGTTGGAAAAATAATTAATCCATACATATATAAAAGCTAAAGGGTTTTTTTGTTGCATCCATCCCGCCGAAAGCGCTTTACCAATCTTGATGATTCTTTTTTTAAATGAATGGTATATATGTGTAGATTTGTTATGAAGTATTTTTATAGTGCTTAATGGCTATTTCTTTGTGTAAAACGACTAAATACTAAAACATACCTGAAAAACACCTACACACAATACCTCCAGAAATAAATTAGTTGTCATTGTCAGTGGTGTGTCAGTTAGATTATATATTACGAATAGTATAAGTCTTTTATCTATGATATTACGTTTTTAGATATTTTAGAGTGAGTTCATGTCGCCAGCTTTAGATACATAAATATTAGCACAAAGGTTCGTTTAAACGACATTAGTGAATTAGCTACACAAAGCGATTTTAGGAAATTCATCCTCTTAGAGAGTAAAATTATCTCGGAACAGTTTGTTGTATGAAAATTCCTTACTATTTGAATTGAAGAATGAAATCCTACAAAAAGAATTAGAAGAAATTTTTGAAATTCATCAACCAAATGGGTAAAGTTAGTAAAAATTTATATAAAACTTGGTGACCTCTGGATTATACACATAAAAATTGGCACAAAGGTAAAGCGAATTTATGAAATTTATACCCTTAGGGAGTAGAATAGGGAATGAAAGTTTGCTGTACGAAAATGCAATACTATAACATTATAAACCAGACAGTATAAAATTATATACAAGGGTTTATTTAGTGACATCATAACGAAATATATCTTCCTCAATTATCCTTCAAAGAATAAAAAATAACCTATAAAGAGAGTATTAGTGCTCTTAATAAATAAAAAAAGATGAAAAATAAAAAAACATCTATGCTCACTAGCTCTCTATAAAGAAGTAGAAAATCATTTAAATCAATGCATGAACGATTCGAGGTGTAACGCGAACGTAGAACGTAGTCGCGGGAAAAAGCTAGTAATTTATTAAATTATTTTATGTAACTGATTAATTTTCATTGAAAAGGAATTTTTGTAATTCGCCACTATATTAGTTAAAAACTAAGAAACTCATCAATTTTAAGTTTTGCGATTTTGACTTATACTTTTTACAAAATCTGAACACATTTTATAAGAAAAAAAGCTTTTGATAATATTTGTGTAGATTGACTACAAGTTGTATAACATAAATTTCTCTACCTAGTGGTCTGCAGCATCGCCTTGTGGTGCAAACGTGGGCCTGTTAATCTGTGACGTGACGCACAACAGCCAAGAAAAACAGAAGCGTGGCTAAGAATTTAGTAATTTAAAAAAAATGTCTTTTAGATACAGTAGTAGGTGTTA
The DNA here is from genome assembly GCF_002938485.1 of Sitophilus oryzae. Classification (NCBI taxonomy): domain Eukaryota; kingdom Metazoa; phylum Arthropoda; class Insecta; order Coleoptera; family Curculionidae; genus Sitophilus; species Sitophilus oryzae. The sequence continues at coordinate 219,131 of NW_022146407.1, forward strand.
AAAAGTTTTGTGTTTAAATGGGGTTTGCCTTTAACAGTTAAAAAATTATATCGTAAAATGTAACTTTCCGTAAGAATTCTATATCTGTCATCGATCATGATCTGTCATCATGTTAACCTGATGTTTTGTATGTTATTTTGTTTTTCGAGGTTTTTTTTGCCAGCTTGTTTTACGGATAGGTGCGATTGCATAATTATTATTATTAATGTTTTATTTAATTTTAACATTACTACTTTTCAGTAAATCTTTAAATCTATTGTTTTTTGTTGTCTGTTATTTAAAACATATGTGTATGTAATACACTCATATTAACACTAATCATATTTTTATTGCTTTATTCCCCCGGTTGCATCTTTGTAACGGATCAGAATTTTTTTTAAATGGATGAGGGATGTGTGGATGAAATGAGACAGTGTTAGCAGCATGATGACATGTGACTTGGCGGCAAAACAAGCACACGAGTGTGGGTCGAATGGATAAGAAAAGACGAACATATTGCATCCAATAATTTACTTACTGAATTGCATGATCAAGACGAGTAACACGTGGCACTTTAAAAATTCTATTAAACATTTTACTTGTTCTCGGTTCCAAATCGTTGTTTTGGATCTCGACGACATCGCAATTTGTCATCGCAACTGAAAAGTGTATACATTTCAGCATACCAACACTGCACCGATGTCCGCAGAAAGTTTCAACTAATTAGTAAGCTTTTGCTGCACTTGCAACCTTCCTCAACAACTGTTCACACACGGCTATTTCTTAAACTGCACGCAACAAAAAAGTAGCCTACGCAACCAAGCTGCGTTCGCAACGTTGCAGGTTGCCTAGGTATTCACACTTGCAGCAGATCAAGTTGTGCAGTTTTTTAATGTGCTGCGCAGCAAAAGTAGCTATGTCTGATACTACCTTTAAAGGTGCAAAGGTATATACACTTTATTTGATATTTTGTAAAAACTGTTGCTTTAATTCTAATACCATAAAAGCATTTGTCATCATTTGCGTAACTTTAGATCTACAGGGAGAACGACAGACGACAGTTTGTATTGCAATGAAATTTTGTGAGCATAACTAGGTTAATTCAGAGCACTTTTTAAAAATATAGAGATCTCTGAAAAAGTTACATATCAAAGTTGTGTTTTTTGTAATGGAACATCGTATACAGGGTGGCCCATCGAAAACGTTCCGCAAGGCATAACAGCCAGGGTAATTTTTGTTTCAGAAAATTTAAAAACATGTCAATCTTGTTTGTGAGGGGGACAACTTTTGCCCCAAAAATAATTGCAAAATCTTCAACCCTCTAAGCGGGGGTGTCATCCCCCAATTTTTTTCAAGTGGTACCGCAATGAAAAGGGCTGTCTATTCTCTATACTTTCCCGCTTTGTTTTTGAAAATCGGTCGAGTCATTGAGAAAATATGAAGGATTGAAATTTGAAAAGTTTATTTAAACATTTATCAGAGTAAATGATAAGGATAAATTCCTTCGACCAATTTGCTGTTTTTTCTTATTATTTCTAGATGTTTACGCATTTTTTCACTTGCCACGAGGTTGAACGATCAGGTTAGGTAGAGTGTAGTTTCTTTTTGAACGGTGTAGTTAATTGGCAGAACTGTCGTTACTGGGCTGAGGACAACCCCAGGGCTTTTCACGAGGTGCACACACAAAACCCTCAGAAATTGAAAGTGTGGGCTGGTATTTTTAGAAATTCTATTGTGAGTCCTTTTTTTCTTCCTGGAAATCTAAAAGGTGATATGTACTTGGATTTACAGAAAATACCATCGACCCAGCTCCCAACTAACATCATAGAGAATCCTGGATACGTTGAAGCAGAAATAATATTTCAACAAGACGGTGCACCTCCACATTACCCTCAAAATGTGCGTAATTATTTAAACAATAACTTTCCCGTTCGGTGGATAAGACGAAGGGGTGCAATTGAGTAGCCTCCCCGGTCACCCGATTTGACTCCTTTAGACTTTTTTCTATGGGGACACATAAAAAGTAAAGTGTATAGCACTCCACCCGCCTCATTAGAAGACCTGCGAAGACGAATTATTGATGTTTGTCGCGAAGTTTGTCGGAAGTTCTTCAGAATGTTCTAGAACGGATTGAAAACAATTTGTTTTACTGTATGGAGGTTGACGGGCAACATTTTCAGCATTTGCTTCATTAATAAGATAAGTTTTTTTTAATTAATTCAATTTATGCGTTTTTTTGCAAAAAGTCCTTTTCAAATTTCAATCTTTCATATTTTCAAAATGACTCGACTGATTTTTAAAAACGAAGTGGGGAAATATAGAGAATAGAGAGCCCTTTTCATTGAGACGCCACTTGACCCCCCTTCCCATTTGAAAAAAGTTGGAGGATGACACCCCCACTTAGAAGGTTGAAGATTTTCCAATCATTTTTGGGGCAAAAGTTGTCCCCCTCAGAAATAAAATTGACGTGTTTTTGGATTTATTGAAAAAAAAATACCCTGGCTGTTATGCCTTGCGGAACGTTTTCGATGGGCCACCCTGTATATTAATTGACTTTCGGATTATGGGAGAAAAAGAAAGGTGGGTCCCTAACCTCTAATAAACTAGAGAATTATATGACTAAAATGTATGGTTCTTGACATATTTCTAAACATTTTCTAAAAATAAAGAACCATTTTTAAATTACAACAAAAGCTACCCAAACTGGAATTAACCAGGTATAGCCTAATATGTCTTCTTCTTCTTCGTACGTTAGGACTAAGTCCTGTGTTTTCTTCAATGGTTCCCGAAGAACAGTTGGGATGATGAAGACCAGCTTTCATACCATCTTATAGGTGGTCGTCCCAGCGGTCGAGGCGTGTTGGGTCTCTTCTCCTTAGCAATTTTCGCTAACCGGTCGTCTGGCATCCTGTCCAAATGGTCTCTCCACTCTCTTCTCCTGTTTCTTGCCCATCTTACTACATCCTTACTCCATCATATTCTAGAATGTCAATCTATCTAAAGAAGAAAACATTCGACCAATGTGTACTCCCAGTCATGACCTATGCATGCGAAACTTGGAAAAAAAACTGCAGGTCGCACAAAGCTCAATGGAACGAAATACTCATGTAAAATTTAAAAAAAACTTGTTTAAATAATGATAGTTATATGTAGGTTACTAATCTATCTTGTGTGAAAAAAAACAACGTAGAAAAGACTTAAACAAAAAGGACAAATTGGCAACATTGTCCCTAGTAAGGAAATCATTATTAGATCTTTTAGGTAAATACTTTTCCTTAAAATTGTTTTGTCGGTTTAAATTGCGAGAGGTAATTACACTTACGTCACTTAAAGTTACTTTAGCATTATATAGGCAAATTAAATTCTTTATCATTAGATTTCATTACTTGATTGAAATTTTAAGAATGCACAAGCCGTCTTTGACACTCTTTTTTTCGATCGTATGGTACCTACATTGTGAATTTGGAAAATTCTAAATAAATTAAGGTTTGCGCACTATGCGACTGTTGATCTCTCCAAGAATATACAGGGTGGTACGAACTATATTCCGGAAATTTCGTAAGCATATTTTGCAGATAAAAATAAGTAAAAAAGTTCGTATAAATGTATGTCCTAAAATGCTTAGTTTCAGAGATACAGGGTGTAGAAGTTTCATTTTTATTTCGATTTTTTCTAAATAATTTCTGAAGTAACATCAATAGTTGGATGAAAATCGCTGTTTGGGAGTTTTTTGACATGAGAAATTTGATTTTGATGTTAATATGATTCTTACGTAAAGACGGAAAGAGTACATCGAAGAATTGTTTGATGACGAGAGAATAGAAAATGTGATACAACAATGTAATACAGGCCCTATGATAACAATGGGCGAACTAGAGAAGGCTATAAAAACAGCAAAAAATAGAAAGGCAACGGGTCCGGATGAAATACCATCGGAAATACTCAAATGTCTCGATATTAAAGGAAAACAGTCGCTACTATCGCTTTTTAACAAAATATACGAATCCGGAGTTATACCAACTGACTGGATCAAGTCAACATTCGTAATGATCCCCAAAAGGGAAACTCTAGGAAGTGCTCTGATTACAGAACTATCAGTTTAATGAGCCACGTCCTAAAAATTTTCCTTCGAATTATACATTCAAGAATATATGCCAAAATAGAGGAACAAATTAGCGAGACACAGTTCGGATTCCGCAACAATCTTGGAACTAGAGAAGCACTTTTTGCATCCAAGTCCTTGTTCAAAGATGCAGAGATGTCGATCACCCTGTCTTTATGTGCTTTATTGATTTCGAAAAAGCATTTGACAGGGTAAAAACATGATAAATTGGTTGCGATTTTACGGGAAGTGGGCATTGATGATAAGGATCTCCAAATAATTAGAAACCTTTATTGGAATCAGCAGGCAAGTGTTAAAATTGGCAAAAATACCTCGGAAACAATAGCAATCCGTAGAGGTGTGCGACAGGGATGCATTATGTCGCCACTACTTTTTAATCTTTATTCTGAATTTATCTTCAGGGAGGCGCTCGAGGAAATCGATGGCGGTGTCAAAGTGAATGGAGTTAATGTCAACAACTTAAAATATGCTGACGATACCGTTTTGTTGGCCAGTAGTCCGGAAGAACTGCAGTTGCTGTTGGATAGAGTTACAAGAACATGCGATGAGTATGGGTTAAAACTTAACACTCAAAAGACTAAGCTTATGACCGTTAGTAAACATCCTATAAATCCGATACCAATAACAGCTTATGGAGTCGACCTTGAGCAAGTTGATAATATCACCTACTTGGGCTCTAACATTAATAACGATTGGGATATGAGCAAGGAAATCAAGCAACGTATAGAGAAAGCTAGATCGGTATTCTATCGGATGAAGAAAGTGTTATGTAGTCGAAATATTAACATAGAACTAAAGTTAAGACTTACAAGATGCTACATATTTTCCACTTTACTTTATGGGGCGGAAAGTTGGACACTCACAGAGACATTGCTAAAGAAACTCCAGGCTTTTGAAATGTGGGTGTATAGGAGATTGTTGCGGATAAGTTGGGTTGACAAGGTTCGTAATGAGGAAGTTTTGAGTGGCTTGTCCAAACAACCCGAAATAAATAAAAACATCAAGATCCGGAAGTTAGAATATTTTGCGCACGTTATTCGACACCCTGAACGATACAACGTCCTCCATTTGATTATGCAAGGTAAAATAGAGGGTAAGAGAGGACCTGGTCGTAGACGCACATCGTGGCTTCGAAATTTACGGGATTGGTTCCAAAAATCAAGTGCAGCACTCTTTAGGGCTGCTGCCAACAAAATTATAATAGCCAATATGATAGCCAACGTTCGTTGAGGACATGGCACTCGAAGAAGAATGATTCTTACTAGTAGAGGGCGCCACCTACATGTGTTTTGACTGTTTTGAAGCGTAATAACTTTTTGTCCGTACTTGTATAAAACTACCGAGCGAAAAAATATACATCTCCGTGACTTTTTACGTAAAAAATATATCTTTGTAAAAATCGCTACCATAGAGCGACCGTTTTTAAGATATTTAGAATGGAAATAGTCAATACATGTCATTATTAACACGTTGACTAGATAGTTATTTCACTGAAATAATAAATTTGGGAAATTTTTATTTTTTTAAATTAATCATAAATTTTTCTGCAAAAAATGACGATAAAACAGTTTCTGTTGAACTTTTAGCACAAAAACATTTTAAATTTATGATTTCAGTCTAATAACTATTTAGTCAACACGTTTAATTTATGTCAATGATGACAGGTATTGATAATTTCGATTCCAAATATCTCGAAAATCATTACTCGTAGCGATTTTTACCAAGAGACCTTTTTCACGTAGAAAACGTGGTAAATGTATATTTTATTACTCAGTAGTTTTATACAGGTACGGATGAAAAGTTATTACTCTTCGAACCAGTTAAACACATATAGGTAACGCTCTCTAGGAGTAGGAGTCATATTGACATCAATATCAAATTTCTCATGCCAAAAAACTCCCAGACACCAATTTTTATCCAAATATTGAAGTTACTTCAGAAATTATTTGGAAAAAATCGAAATAAAATTGAAACTTCTACACCCTGTATCTCCGAAACTAAGCATTTTAGGACATACATTTATACGAACTTTTTTAGTTATTTTTATCTGCAGAATATGCTGCCAAAGTTTCCGGAATACAATTCGGACCACCCTGTATATAGAGGGTGTCCCAGTTCAAACGAAACAAGGCAATTTAAAGGCATGCCTGGTGTGAAAAGCACAAAACGGTGAAACACGTCAACTTTATTTTCGAAGGGGAAATAAGATGCGACTATTTTTGAAGCCCCTAATTCAAACGCTACGTGGGGGTGACATCCACCCTTAAAATCTTAAATGTAATGCGGAGTCGAGTAGCACATCATTTGAAAGGTTACTAAAGCCTCTTTTCAGCGCCGTCTCATTTTTGGAGTTTTTGTCACATTTGGTGGAATCGGGCTGAAAAATAAACTTTTCATAAATTGATGATGCTTTGATATTTGATTAATTGTACAAGAATCGAAATGGGGTCTAAAATAAGAAATTTAGATTAAATCAACAAGATTTTGCTTAATGAATAATACACAAAAAGTAGTAGGTACCCTGCTTTGGAACAATTATTGTTATGCTTAAATTTTGAGAACCACTGGATTTTCTTTCTTGTGAATTTAATCTACTACCTATGTTGCCATACTATGGACAAATTATGTTTTTTAACTAAAAAGTAAAAGATTTTCTAAAAAAATTTCAAAAAATTCCAAATTTTTTTTTCGCAAAAAAATCATAATCGTGTTTCTGGTGTCAAAATATATTACCCTTAAAAATATTTGTACTTACTTAAGACTCACCCTATATAAGGTATAGAATTTTGCACACTTAGCACATTTAGTGTTTAGAAGTTCATGTAGAATCTAATAGGTAAGTATCTATTTCTCTTCTTTTTACAGTGCGGATGACGCTCAAGCGAGGGCGGCTGACTGGTTCCGGAAAAATAACCTAGTTTTAAATGAGGCCAAAACAAATCGTGTAATTTTTTCTTTGAGAAGTGTGCCTGAGGACTGTCGCTTCTCCAGGGAATCTGTTCCATTTTTAGGGGTTCAATTGGACAGTGAAATGCGATGGAATGCTCATATTGAGCAACTATGCAAGAAGCTAAGAAGCGCGCACTTCGTTCTGCGTAATTTGTCAGGTACTGTTTCCTATTGCGTATTGCGGACGGCTTACTACGCTCTTTTTCATTCTGTGATGTCCTACGCTGTCTTGGCTTGGAGTCATGCACCTCAGTGGCGCAGGGTTTTCGCGCTTCAGAGGAGGGCTGTGAGAGTTGTCGGAGGATTGGGCTACAGGGATGATTGCAGGGAAACCTTTAAAATGCTAAATATACTTACTCTCCCAAATCTTTATATATTAGAATATTATCTATTATAGGTTAAAGCCAATACAGAAAAATATCCCACAAATGGTCAGCACGGCTCTCATGACACTCGTTGAGCACCTCAGTATCCCTATACATAGATTAGAAAGGTCTCGAGATGGACCTAGATACTGGGGTGTGAAGTTTTACAATAAACTCCCGGATGGGTATAAACTATTGTCCGATAAAGTGTTTAAGGGCAGGGTTACTTGAAAATCCACTGTATGACTCGAGGGAGTTTCTTTCAAGTGATATACATATTAATCTCACTTGATGGAAATTCCTTTTACAACAGAATGTGGGAACTGGAAACTCCCACCCTATGTTTATATTACAATGTATGTATAATTGTTATTGTGTACCCATCTAATATGATGATCTTAACTCTATGTCTTTAGTGTTAATTTTTAAGTTAATTGTGTTTTATATATGTATTTTATTTTATATTTTGACTTATGTACGCCACTATTTGTATGGTATTGACATCAATAAATTATTCTATTCTGTACTGGCAAACAAGGCAAATATGTGTTCACTAGTTATGGAGCAGTTTGTAGGAGGAGTATGCAAACCATGCGTATAGGCAAACTATAAACAGTATACATGGAAGCAGATATTTACTTAATTATCAATTATCAGGCCTCAGTAATTGTCAATGGCATTTTCTATTTAGGAAATTAAATCAAGGGGTAATTTTCTTTTTTAAATATCGAATAATTATTATTTTTTATATATTTTGAGACTGAATTTATTTATTTTAGCTTTTAAGTTATTTTTCAATGGTTTCATTATTTATTTTTACTGAATAAACATTTTAAATTACAACCAATACACAGCATAACTTGTATTCTAGCTTCTTTACCGATGACGAACAGTGCCGTCTGTAGTATATCGGGGGCCACGGGCCTAAGACAGCGAAGGGGCCCCTCGGATCTTAGAGGACTTACAAAATCACTTTGTTTGTTTTCCATCATAAGTTGCCATTAAATACTTGCGAACATTCGGTCGGGGATTTCCTGATCTAATACTGCCAGTGAATGGTACTTTATGGCTCGTCAGCAAAATTATATTCAATAATTTAATACCTCTAATTACAGTTGGGGTTGGAACCTTTTGTGTTATAACAGCACAATAAAACACTAATTCACCACAATACACCAAAATACTTTACTTTTGCACTTACTTGTTTTGTTATATCAGATTGCATTCGTTTTTCGATTTAAAAATATTATTAACGAAAAGACGGCACTGCTGATGAGTAACATATTTATATCTATATGGATTTTTATTATAATTATTACAGTATACAGGGTGTCCGGAAAAACGATTTATTTTAGGTACAGGAACATGCATAGTCAAAAACTAACAAATTTTAAAAAGGAAAGTAACGAAAACCTTTTTACGAGTGAAATAAAAAAAGTGTATTTCCATTTGAAAAAAATGAGTTATGATAATTTTTTAATCGCTCAATTCCATGATAGCTGCGGCCAGTATTATATATGACATTCGGACAATTTAATTTTTGAAATAGATATCCACATGTCTTATCTTTGTGGTACAGTAGCTGTGGCAATCACTAAATTTGACGTTTAGGCTATACAGGTTGTTAACTTGACAGTTGCTTATAGGGGAACAGAATGGCAACACTGCCTATTGAGAACGCATGCACTTATAAGGTTTTCTGCCGACTCGTCCCGTCGCGTCGTCTATTGACGAACGGGCCGAGGTTGCCATATTTCAACCATAAAGCTCTTGCCGCGAGTGATAAATAAATTAACAACCTGTATACATATTTTTATCAGGCAGTTTTTTTCCTCCAAAAATTATAAATATTTTTTTTTCAAAAACGGTTAACGTTAGGTATAGAGTGTTTAATATTAAAATTCATAAAATTTTACAGATAATTTAAATATGTAATAAAAAATTGGGACACCCATTTAAAATAAGAAAATTGCTGTCAACTTCCGGTACTTCCGGAAGTGCCGCTATATTGAAAATATTTTTAGTCGATAGATCCCGTTGTGAAACAATGATATGCAAAAAATCTCGGATGCAGATATTGCAGTTTTCTAGAAACTTCTAATGAAGGCTCAGCCTGGGACACCCTGTATAAATACTTACATTTTGTCAACCATTATACATACGTCATTCAATTTTTACAAAATGTGTATTAGAAGTATATCATTATCTGAACAGACCGGGGCGGGGGCCACATTTAGCTTTGCCGCCCCGAGCCCCCGACAGGTTTAGTTCGCCACTGTCTATTCTACAGTGCCATACTGTATACAGAGCGTCGCGTCGGCTACCTCTCGCATGTACTTGTGATGTGTGTCATCAGTGTTTCACAAGTACACGGGACCTACAGTTTATCTCAGGCGTTTATACAGGTGAGGTGAGAGGCTGTATAAGGCAAATATACTCAAGGTGGTTTGCTGTCTTCCTTGAGGTCTCGGCTCGCTGGTCGCTCTATTTAGATAAATAAATATTTTTATTTAAATAAAAAAAAAGCGACCGTACTGGCTGAAGATCGGACCCAGTACCATCCCATCTCTCGCACCGCAGCAGGTCGAACACTAACTGCTTGCGTTACGGCCGGCCACTAAGTATCCAAATAAATATATAATAAAGTATCTATTTAATAAGTAATATTTCTACACCAAAAATGTATTTGAAGCTTAGATATTATAAAAGCAAGAGCCCAGCTACGTCGAAACACCGGTTCTCGATAAATCACCGAAGTTAAGCGACGTTAGACGAGGCGAGTAGATGGACGGGTGACCGTCTGGAAATTCGATCGTGCTATTGTTCCTTGTCAATAGTGTAAAAATCTATTGACACACACTGCTCATTGAGGCCAGTTCGAGGCCGGATAAGATCGGATATCTCGTGAGTAAGAGTCGACTTAGGCACTCACCAAGTGGTTAGGCTATTATTGACAATGACATGGCCTAGGACCGTGGTTCCGATTCCGCGTAAACAAAGTAGGCCCCGTCCAGATTAAAATACTTTTTTTAGTTATTAAAACTTAAATATATACTGTATGATCGAAACGTCGGCGTCGTCCAGTGTACTTGGAAGGACGCCGTTTTTTTTTCGATCATATTGAATAATCTAAATGACAATATACAAGGAAGTTTACGTTTAATATCCGTATTTTCGTTAATTTATATAGTAGGATTCTAATTTAGTATGCCGTCCGCGATCGTCGGCCGCATTATTTATAGCACAAGAAATTACAATAAAGTCAACAATATTGTAAAACCTTCAACTCGCTCTTTGCATACACATCCTATTTATTATAATACGCCCACAATGTTAAAAGAGGGAACGCGATAGACGATAGCGACTATAAAGCGATCTGGTGCATCTGCCCAATACCCCGTTAAAACTGAGGCTTACGCTCTTCCGCATTATTTATTATCAATAATTTATAAATTAGTGCTAACAATAAAATATGGGTTAACGGTTAATTTTATTATAGCGTTTTAGTTTAAGAGAGGCGTATTTAAGAAAGGTTACTGATTACAAATCTGATTTATAAGTATACGATATATTTGGTCAGAGAGCAATAAATATATTTTATATCTACTTATTTTCTACAGTTCATAGGCAATTGTTTAATTGCCTTCATAATTTATTTTGAAATACGTAATAAATAAAATTATTTAAATGTTCATCAAATGCCTTAAAAGCTATGATGTGTAAAACGTCCAAACCTGTTTCAAACCTTTAGGCTAGTGTTTCTCTAATTTGGTTTTCTAATTTTCAGGTTTACCATATGATCCATATTAAAGCAACATCTGCGTTCTCAAATCAAAACAGAGACTGGTAGTACAGTTACTCTGGCACCTTAACTCTTACTTTGCCAGTCGTAAGTGGTCCACTGGAAAAGCTTTAAATTTGAAAATTAGTATCATCCCACCCCACCGTTTTTGAGAAACTGCAAAAAATTTTGGATTCGATTCCCATATAACACACAATATCCGCAGGATATTCATAGAATGTCAGAATGTCCCATTATAAGATCATCTTATAAAGACATCTATAGGATATCCTCCAGACATCCTGAAATCCTGTAGATGTCTCAGAATAGAATATCCTATGGATATCTCTGTCGTATATCTAATGTACATCCAGCTGAGATATTCAAACATGCTCATGATAATAAAATATCCTAACAATATCGTCTAGATATTTAGGAAAAATAAGTAATGTACTACTTTTTATATTACATAAAATGCAACAAACCATACAGATAGATATATATTACGTCAAGGCAACAAAATATCCTGTTGGTATCTTCTGGATATTTATGAGCTTGGCCACTCCTAGTAATACAGAGAATTTAAAACGCCCGCGCAAAAAATTTCCCACAATCCATCTCGACAGTTGTTTGTTTTTGCATCGTGTATTATTTGGTATTATTCAGTTCTTTGATTTAGTGAAATTCGAGGTGAATTCGGTCGTTTATCGATATTGAATAGGTTTAAAAATGACTGAAACTAACAAAACTGGTTGAGTTTGATTTAGTTTTTTCTTATACTCATAGTTCTAGCCTTGTTCTAGCAGAAATTCTATCCTAACCTCAACTAATGTCGAAAAACGACGAACGACTCAGGGTCTCTCAATGAAAAATTTGTGACAAAATTATAGGTGAAAATTTGTTAAAAAGCGCTTGTTCTTTATCCCTAAACCCATTTTCGTTCAAAGAGAAATCCTATTTTTGTGTTTAAATTGTGAGTTTCTGGAATGTGTGGTGTTAGGAATTATATCTATATCCTGTGTGCTAACTTTGATGTAAACTGTTGCTGCTAGACATAAACTGCTAGACTCCATAAAGGGTAGTATAATCTGGTATAATACCATATGATCGAAAAAAATGGCGTCAGAGGTGGCTTGGAAATGAAGATTGCTGTTATTTTGTATGTAAAATTATATGGGGAATGTCATCGATCGTAATTTTCAAGCCAATTGAACGCCGTTTTTTTTCGATGGTACAGTATAAATTGAAAGCTCTTAACTCATACAAATAAGCTTTTAAATTTTGACGCAAAATTCATTGACATAATATGTAGGTATATTTTAGAGCTGTTAATAAAAATATCCAATGAATAACGTCAAAATGTGGCTAAATAAAAGTAAATCGCGAACGTTTTTACTATAAACTAAGGATGAAGTAAGTATTGTCAAATAACAGTCCTCATATAATGTCCTAAAAATATTCTGTAATGCTCCCAACATCATCCTTGTATTATCCTATAAATATCCCAAATAATCGTAAAAGGCTTGCCTAGGGATGTCTTGAAGATGACTTTTTTTGTCCCATCTGGATATCCCATAAATATCCTCCTCTGGTTTTTGAATATCCCTAAGATATTTACTGTATCCTTGGTGGATATCCTCAAGATATCTATAGGATTGTGTTGTGTTATATGGATTTTCTAGCTGAACCGTAGGTTCCACAGAAACTTTTATGGAATAAAATGAAGAGAATTAAATTCCCTACATTTTTTTTCTAAGTAACAAACCTCTAAAACTTACGGGGACAAAGTTAGAGGGCGCCAAAATCACTCAAACGCATTTTATTGCTTTTCGAGGATGTAGTTGCCATTCGGCTTATTCTCGTGTCCCTCCTCTGCTCCCTCAAAGCCCTCGCAAGCTACATTGCCCAAAGACGTCAGCTGATCGACTAGTTAGTGCTGGAATGAGGACCAGAGGGAGGAACACGACAATAGGCCGATCGGCAGTTGGTAGATTTTTTTATGCTCTTTAATTTTAAAACCTTTGCGACAGTAAAAAATGCAAAAAACTGCGTTTGAGTGACTTTGGCGTCCTCTAACTTTGTCCCCGTAGGTTTTAAAGGTTTGCTACTTAGAAATAAAAATGTAGAGAATTTAATTCTCTTCATTTTTTGTAGGACCTACGGTTCAGCCAGAAAATCGAATCCAAAATTTTTTGGAGTTTCTCAAAAACGGTGGGGTGGGGGAATACGAATTTTCGAATTTAAACTTTTCCAGTGGACTACTTACGACTGGCAAAGTATGAAAGCGGGGGTAATTAAATTACCAACTGCACCTCTAACTCCCATTAAGTTTAAATGGGAGTTAAAGGTGCCAGATTGACTGTACTATGGATACTATTATAAAATTATATAAATGTAAACGACAAAATTTCAATTTTAAATAAAAAATAGTTCTTCAGGGTCAAGGGAGAGTGATAAAAAAACAAAAAGAAACAGGAAGCAAGATTGAGTAGAATGTTTAGGAATGTAGAATGTTTAGGAGGGGAGTTAATCATCAGGACCTTACAGATCTAGTGTGTTCCCCTTTCTTAAGTAATAACAAGTTCTCACAACTCATCATACAGTCTCATACAGGGCCGGCGGAAGGGCCGGGCGACCCGGGCGGCTGCACGGGGCGCCGGAAACGAGAGGCGCCACGACAGCAACTAAAATATTTAAAAACAGTAATCTAAACAAATAGTAACGAATATCCAGTTCAATAATTAATCGGTACTGTCAATTTCCACATTAACACATTAGCTATTACCACACCACATATCTGACTAAACCTTATAAACACTATACTATATCCTATTATAGTTTACTGAAATTATGCTCAAAAAAATCCTTAGCACGAAAGCTTTGGGGTAGTTTTGATTTCTTCTATTCTATATGTTTTTTGAGTGCTCTATCCGAAACTGGGATTTGCGAATTCATTTTCGTGGAAGAATATTAAATAAAATTAAATAAAAAAAATATAAATCGGATTTGTTCGTGGCATTTTTATAACTCAAAAGCTAACAACTTTTTGTAAATAATCCTTCTTTCTATAATTCTCGTTTTTATAAATTTCTAAACAAACTGTTTTGGGTCAAGAGCCAGCAAAATTAACAGTTTTAGACTGACCGCTCAAAACTGCACTTTTTCTACACCCTTTATTTGTTATTAGTGGCTGATATGCCCTAAAGTAAAATGCGGCAAATATTCATTCGCAAGAAGCTGAAGAGGATCCCGATATCCTTATTATAAAAAAAACTGATAAGTTTGTCTCATTAATTAAATTAATGTATTAATTAGTAGTGGGAAAGATATCAATCTTTTGATGGTTTTGATTGTTCCGGATTGAATATGTAGTAATACACTGAAAATGGTAGCAAAATCGTAAAATTTTCTCATTAGAGGAATCGCACAAAGAAATGCATCTCAAACATTGGCTGATCCTCATTTTGCAGCCGACAAAACTGTCTGATCATAATACTGATTCTGCACTAAATATGTAATTGTTTGTGAAAAAGAAAGGAAAATTTTCTTAAATTCTTAATAATAAAATATAATAAAAAAAACTGCTTGCAATTAAATACTGTTATGTTTTCAAAGATCACTTATACCAGAACGAGACTGCCGAAGTTGGAATTCTATTTCTTATGCTCTATATACCGAGTGCGTCTCAGAAGTTTCTCCCCCTATAATTTGTTTATTTTTAACACAGCCCTGGCACTATAGATTAAAATTTAAAATACGATTTTTTAAACGAAAATGTCAAAAGTTGACATATGATATGCCATTCTACTCTGAATGTCAATTTTCTTTTGAAATAAAGTAGAAATATACCCAGGGTGCATTTAAAAATCAAAAGTTTTAGTCATTTCCGGTCAAACAGGATAGCCCGATACGTGATGTTATCTGTCTACCGCACTCCAGACATTCAAAAATCTCATTGCTTTTTGTTGCCCCTTTTTTGTTGTCGCTCTTAACTGACTTTACAATTCTTCTCCAATCCATTCTATTGTGAGCTGCCTCTTCCCACTCATTCTGCTCGTTAATTCCCTTTAAGTTTTCGTGGAAAATATCCTTCAACCTTTTGAGTTGTCCACCCGGCCTCCTCTTATCGTCTACAAGCTCACCGTAAAGCAGAGATTTTGGTATGCAGTTTTCTTGCATTCTGCATACGTGACCAGCCCATCTTAAGCGGGACTTTGTAATCATGACTTCAATACTCTCGCAGTTAGCTTTTTCAAGAACCGATACGTTTGAGAACCTGATGGAACCATTTTATTCTTAAGAGTTGTCTAAGGTGTCTCTGTTGCAACTTGTTTAATGCGTTCATGTGTCGGCGGTACGGCACCCAGGTTTCGCTTCCATATAACATGGTGGGAATTATTATCGCTCGGTACACCGCAAGTTTCGTTTTGGTGCTCAAGTCATGATTGTAGAAAACCCTGTCTTTTAATTTCCAGAATGCTCTTGATACATACTCATACAGTCTCAGAGCTTTAACAAAAGTCAGTATCTGAGTCGGCTTCACAGAGACCAGCTCTCCATTCTCGACATGAGCCGTACCAAAGTTCATGGCACGAAAGGTTGTCGTCTCGGCGCACTCAGTGATGAGATGTTCTGGTGTTTCCCCATTTTCCCACAGAGTCTGCATTCGCCGTTGTTCCTCGGCTTCAGCCTACTGAGGTGTTCGTTGAGGAGACAGTGTCCTGTTAGAAACCCGGTGAGTGCGTCATCGCTGGAGAAGTTAAAGAGGTTTAATTAAAAAAAATTCATAATCCTTGAATTATGTTGGTTTAAGTCAATAACCGGTAGCGGCTAGACAGGTAACTTTTAATCCATAAGGAGATTTCCAGATTTTTCATTTTTTTTCCTTTCTTTCAAAATTCTTTCAAAATTTAAAAAAAAACATTTCCTTCAAAATTTAAAGTTTCTAACTCTTCTAGAAGTACCTTATGCTTAGAATTTTGATATGTCAGTGTGTCAATGTCAAAATTAAAGAAATTTGACAAGCAATCATTTATAAACTATGAGGTATAATCATTGCCTGGAAACCTATATGGTGAAATTTTGATAAAATAATTTAGTACAAACTAAAAACACGGTATGTCGCTAGTGGTAGGAAAAATAATTTTTAGAGGTTACTAGTTTATTTGGTTGCCTGTGATATGCATATACAGGGTGTTTCCTAATTAATCTAAAAAATAAAAAGTCGTTAGAAAACGGATTAAGGCGGGCTCTTAATAAGTATATTTATTTTTTTCTCGACAACTGTTTGATGAACAAGAAAAACTCAAAAGACCAATTTTGTTAAAAAAGGATGGCCAGTCAAGAAAAAATATATTTTCTTTAAAAAAGCAGTGGTGTACCATTTATGTTAAGCAAAAAAATCGATTTTTTTTTAATTTTTAACACCCTGTAGATCAGAAAGGAAGTACTTTAGACCCAATGCTTATATAAAAATTGTTTTAAGAACACATGAGGAATCACACCACAATTTTTTGAGACTAATTAGAAAATACCCTGTATATTGTCAACTTGACAATGATTGTTGATAAATCAAAAAATACCTTTTTTTGTGAAAAAAGCCCGATTTTCGCAGGAAAAAATTTGGTTTTTATTGAATTTGGGCCTGCGTCTGCAAATACCGGTATGTTTTTTAAGATTCTATCTATCTAAATTTTAAATATCATAGTCAGAAATAGTTTTATTATTTATTCACTGTAAAAATGGTATTTTCTTGTTGTGTTGCATCTTGCAAAGAAACTAACAAAACAGCAAAAATGCACGTGTTTCCAAAAGACGATAAGGTATGTATCTTAGATAAAAGAAAAATATATGGTATGTATTCGTTGTTTGATTTGTTTTTTCTTTCGCTTTAAAATCTCGGTCTATTCATTAGACAGCCAGTCGACTTACGATCATTTACATGAAACTGTAAAATAAAGTGTAACATATATATATATTCTTATGTTTTATTAAAGTTACTCTGATATACTAATATATCAGTGTAACTTTAAAAATAAATCCTTTGAATTCAAATATAAACATAAAAAACATTTACAGCAGAAAAGGCGAAGGCGCTGTGTTATAAACATAGTCTCCACTAAAAACACGGAGGGGCGCTTTGACCCAAAATTTTACTATTAAGTTTCATATCTATCTTAATAGTAGATTATTTTCTTTTATCTATGGGTATAATTACTAGATATTTTGGTAATCGAGCTAGCTATAGT
The DNA here is from genome assembly GCF_002938485.1 of Sitophilus oryzae. NCBI lineage: Eukaryota > Metazoa > Arthropoda > Insecta > Coleoptera > Curculionidae > Sitophilus > Sitophilus oryzae. The sequence continues at coordinate 236,576 of NW_022146407.1, forward strand.
ATGTCCTCATGTGTAGTGAAAATGCATAGTCTTGCTATATCCACAACGAAATTACATCGTGGTCAAAAGTGCCGCTAATAGGTACCTTCGAGAAAAGAATGGTACGACTGTGTTCGACTTGGCGGTGGCACAGTCGTGCCCCCAGATGTGGTTTAACAGTTAATTTTATTATAGCGTATAAGTTTAAGAAAGACGCATTTAAGAAAGGTTACTGATTACAAATCTGATTTATAAGTATTCCATATATTTGGTCAGAGAGCAATGAATGTATTTTATACCTACTTATTTTCTACAGCATGGGCAATTGTTCAATTGCCATCATAATTTAATTGTGAAATACGTAATGAATAGAATAATTTAAATGTCCATCAAATATCTTCAAAGCTATAATGTGTAAAATGTCCTAAACCTATTTCAATCCTTTAGATTAGTGTTGCTCTAATTTGGATCATCCAGATTTACCTGGGTGATACATATTAGTGTGTAGTTCCAATCCAAGACAAGAGTGTCTTTATCCAATAACATTTTCAAATCAATAACATCTGATAACATCCAAATTAAAAAAATAGTACTTAAGGTGCGGATATATCTAAATATTCTCTTTAATTGGAAGAGTTATGGCTTTACAGCTTTAAAAGTTCTTGGACTTCCTTTGGTCGCTATTTATTCCAATGTTTCGTCCTTGAAGTAGACCCACCTCGCTATTTCTACACTTCGCTAACATATCACGTCGCGTTTCTCGACCGTTCTAGGGAAAATATTAAATCACTTACCTACAGCCGGTACAAGTTAGCTAATTAATCATAATTACTATCGCAAAATCTGTAACTAAAGAACGATAAAAAAAAACAGAAAATTTCGGCCATTGTTACGGCTGAACATTTTTTTTCAAAGCAATAACAATATTTTTTTCTCACGCTTTAAAGCATATTGTAGTCCGAGATACTCGTGGTTTTCATTTTTATATTAATACAAATCGTGACAATATAATTTAGAAAAAATGGATATTCCAGATAAAATGATGACAGGAAAACAATTCTTATGGGAAACTACAAATAGAATTTGTTTAATTATCAAAAGCAAAGCCTGCTTGATCGCAATTAAGGCATATAATACTCTGCGATAATCATTATTGTCTCACGGTATACAGTATGTTCCCGGATTATCGTAACAAGAGAAACTTTTTATATTTTATTCACTTTTTCAGAAAAATGCATTCTTGGGTTCGTTGAAGGACTATTAGAGCTACAATTTAAAAATATTTTTACAAGATACAGAGTCTCCCAAATAAATAAAAATATCAAAGTTGTATTTTTTAAAGGGAATACCCTGTATATTATCCTATTTTTAGATTCTACGATTGAAATAATGTTAAATTTGACTAAGGTTTATCACACTTAAACCTTACCGTTTTTTAAATATTTTCAATTTTGTGAAATTGCAGTAAAAATTTTAAGGCTTCATTTCTCCAAGTTTATCAAAGTTTTTAATACTAAATATACAGGGTGGTCCGAATTGTATTCCGGAAACTTTGGCAGCATATTCTGCAAATAAAAATAAGCAAAAAAGTTCGTATAAACGTATGTCCTAAAATCCTTAGTTTCGGACATACAGGGTGTAGAAATTTCATTTTTATTTCGATTTTTTCCAAATAATTTCTGAAGCAACATCAATATTTGGATGAAAATTGGTGTCTGGGAGTTTTTTGATATGAGAAATTTGATTTTGATGTCAATATGACTCTTAGTAGTAGGGGGCGCCACCTACATGTATTTTAACTGTTTTGAAGGGTAATAATTTTTCGTCCGTACCTGTATAAAACTGCCGAGTGAAAAAATATACATTTCCGTGTTTTGTCCTTTTTACCTAAAAAATATCTCTTGGTAAAAATCGTTACAGGCAACCGTTCGCAAGATATTTAGAATGGAAATAGTCAATACATGTCATTATTGACAAAACATAAACACGTTGAGTAGATAGTTATTTAACTGAAATAATAAATTTGGGAAATTTTTATTTTCTTAAATTAGCAAAATAAAAACACTAAATCACCACAATACACCAAAACACTTTTACTTTTACACTGGACGCGCGTTTCGCTAACCATGTTAGCATCATCAGCAGATAATTATAAACTAAAGTACAATCTACAAGTTGAGCGTTTATATACTCGCCCAGTGGCACCGAGTGGGCGTGGCAAAATATAGCCAACCGAGTCAGAACCCACTGAGCAAAACAGTTAGATTTCCGCCACTAGAGTAGTAGGAACAAAGAACTTGAAGGAATTGGACCGTTGTCTCTGTTCATACTATCTTTACATTTATTAATTCTGATGCTTTCATATGCATCTAATTGCCTGTAATTTGAGAGTTGTTTAATTAATTTTAAATTATTAAGACCTATACAATGTTCTTTATCAACAATATGTTCGACAACGGAAGATTTATCCGGTCTACCATATCTTATCTGAGCTAAATGTTCTTTAAATCTAGTTAATATTGATCTTCTAGTTTCCTCAACATATTTCTGATTACAATCTTTACAAGAAATTTCATAAATACCCGACCTTTCCAGTGGAGGTGTTTTATTCTTTGGATTACCTAATAATTGTTGTAATTTATTATTAGCACTATACACAAGTTTATAATTGACATTCTTAAAAATTCCTTTTAGACCACGGGATAACTCTCTATCAAACGGTATCGAAAAATATTCAGACGTATCTTTCTCCACTTGAAAAGTCGAATTTTCAGAAATCATTAACCTATACCTACGTTTTCTAATTAATTGATCAACTCGTGAAGGAGAATATCCATTATACTCAGCTACATTCCTAATGTAATCTCTTTCTATTTCATATCTTTCGTTGGAAAGTGGGAAACTAAATAATCTATGAACTAAGAAATTTAAACTAGCCATTTTATGTTCAACACTATGATGTGATTCATTAGGAATATATCTGCGTGTGGTCGTATTTTTCCTATAGATATCAAATTCACGCAATTATTAGTATTTCTAATAACTAATACATCTAGAAATGGTAATCTGTCGTTGTTCTCAATTTCATGCGTAAATTTAATGGAAGGAAAACGATTATTTAACTTAGAAATAAAATTATCTATGGTGTCTCAATGTGTGTCAAAAACAACAAAAATATCATCCACATACCTAACCCATACTCTTGGAAAATACTTAAACTGATTCTTAGCTTCCACTTCAAACCTGCTCATGAATAAATTAGCCAAAAATGGAGACAATGGATTACCCATTGCTGTACCTTCCCGCTGTTCAAAAAAGTTGTTATTAAATTGAAAACAGTTTTGTTTCATACATAACGATGTAAGCTCAATATATTCAATCACAGTTTTGTTGTCGAGACCATTTGCGTTCAGTAATTCCTTCAAATAGCCTAAAGTATGTGGAATTGGAGCACTTGGGAACAACGAAGATACATCAAAGGAGACCAAAATTTCACCTTCATGCAATGTTATATCTTTAATTTTGTTAATGAATTCAATATTATTTCTAACTGAGAAAGAAGGTTCATGATCAGGTAAATTTTCAAACTCACTTGATAACCATTTTGCCAAATTATAAGTCGGAGAACCTACAGCCGAAACAATTGGGCGCTTAGACTTGTCCGGTTTATGAATTTTTGGCAAAGCATACAATTTTGGTAATGACAGATTGGATACTTGCAATTTCCTCTTTAAAGAAAGATCAATAAGGGTGTTACATTCTTTTAGAGTTTTTTTAACGTCTGCTACCATCTTAGACAAGGGATTCTTCTTCAAATTTATGTAGGGGCCATTATCGATTAAGTTGTTAACCTTATCGTAATAGTCTTTTTTATCTAATATAACAACCTTATTTCCCTTATCAGCTTTTAGGTAGAAACAATCTTTGTTACGCAAACTCCTGACAATATTGTGCTCCTTGTTAGATTTTAATGATTTACTTGAAACGATATTTTTTGATAACTGATATAACTGGATATTCTCCTTCACTAGTTGATAAATTAATTAGAAAACGTAGGTATAGGTTAATGATTTCTGAAAATTCGACTTTTCAAGTGGAGAAAGATACGTCTAAATATTTTTCGATACCGTTTGATAGAGAGTTAACCCGTGGTCTAAAAAGAATTTTTAAGAATGTCAATTATAAACTTGTGTATAGTGCTAATAATAAATTACAACAATTATTAGGTAATCCAAAGGATAAAACATCTCCACTGGAAAGGTCGGGTATTTATGAAATTTCTTGTAAAGATTGTAATCAGAAATATGTTGGGCAAACTAGAAGATCAATATTAACTAGATTTAAAGAACATTTAGCTCAGATAAGATATGGTAGACCGGATAAATCTTGCGTTGCCGAACATATTGTTGATAAAGAACATTGTATAGATCTTAATAATTTAAAATTAATTAAACAAGTCTCAAATTACAGGCAATTAGATGCATATGAAAGCATCAGAATTAATAAATGTAAAGATAGTATGAACAGAGACAACGGTCCAATTCCTTCAAGTTCTTTGTTCCTACTACTCTAGTGGCGGAAATCTAACTGTTACGCTCAGTTGGCTCTGACTCGGTTGGCTCGTTTTTGCCACGCCCACTCGGTGCCCACTGGGCGAGTATATAAACGCTCAACTTGTAGATTGTACTTTAGTTTATAATCATCTGCTGATGATGCTAACATGGTTAGCGAAACGCGCGTCCAGTGTAAAAGTAAAAGTGTTTTGGTGTATTGTGGTGATTTAGTGTTTTTATTTTGCTGTTTAACACCAAAGGTTCCAACCCTCAACTGTAATTCTTAAATTAATCATAAATTTTCTGCGAAAAAATTATGATAAAACAGTTTCTGTTTTTTTTTAACTTTTAACACAAAAACATTTCAAATTTATAATATCAGTCTAATAATTATTTAGTCAACATATGTTTAATTTGTGTCAATGATGACAGGTATTGATAATTTCGATTCCAAATATCTCGAGAACCATTACTCGTAGCGATTTCTACCAAGATACCTTTTTTACGATGCTTTTTACGTAAAAAGCATCGTAAATGTATATTTTTTACTCAGTAGTTTTATACAGGTACAGACAAAAATTTATTACTCTTTAAACCAGTAATAAATCGAAATAAAAGTGAAACTTCTACACCCTGTATCTCCGAAAGTATTTTAAGACATACATTTATACGAACTTTTTTATTTATTTTTATATGAAGAATATAGAATATGTTGCCGAATTTCCGGAATACAGTTCAGACAACCCTGTATACTGAAGATTATTTACTGATCAGATATTGTGTTGCAATAATAAGAATAAAACTACCTTATACAGAGTGTCTAAAAAAATTTATTTTTTAGACACCCTGTATATTTTACGAGAATCAGATGCACAATTAATTGTCTATCAAATAGTATTATACAACTTTTACCTATCTCTTCAAGTTTTCGTAGAAAATGCACTTTTTTATAATTTAGTGCGGCGTTACACGGTCCGTTTTTGCGGCATCCCGTTTTGCAGGATGCCGCAGAAACGGATCGTGGCCTCCAATTATACGATCCTGCAAAAACGGATTGCGGGACCTTCGTGCAGCTACTACGCACATTTTGATATGGTGTGGCAGACACGAAGGAACTATGTCCCTTTCAAAATTAAACATTGTTTTATTACTTGAAGCTAAAAATTTATTACGAGAGCCGAAATGCCGTAAAACCTGGGTGCATCCTTTTAATTCCGAACGCGAAAGAAGACGAAGATTTGAAAATTTTATTCTAAAATTCGAAAGTACAATGATAAATTCTTTGGCTACTATCGGATGTCTCAAAAATCTTTTGATGTATTGCTTGAAATATTGAGACCCAACATCACGAAACAAAACACGACAATGAAGATTCACCCATGCCCTTTGTCGTGCATCTTTGTTGGAATATTCAGGGTTTGATTTGTCCCATAGGGCAATTCATGGGCTAATTCATGGGCTACCCATGAATTAGCTCGATAAATTGGTCCATATCAAACACATTTTGCTTTTCGCGATCAAAGCGGCATACCGCAGAAACGTACCGTGCTACAGTTTACATTCAACTGACTGTGTCGTCACCAAGGTTCCCGCATCCCGCAATCCTGCATTGCGGCAGCATGTCGCCGCACATCCCGCAAAAACGGATGGTGTTACATCTGCCATGTCATCTCATGCGATATTGCCATTTCACAACCGCAAAACGGGACCCGCAGTGCGGGACCTGCAAAAACGGACCGTGTAACGCCGCACTTAGACCTCTTTGACACTCTAGTTGACACTTGACACAGTCAAAGTGTACTTCGATCAAATTCACTTGTCTCAGTTGAACGCTCGCTTTTTGGATCGTATCAACTGATTTAAAATCGGTTAATATGGTCCAAATGGCGTCCAAGTGCGACACGCGCCGCGTCAAAGTAAATTTGCTCATAGTATACTTGGACAATGCCAACCAGGCTTAAAGGATATACAGGGTGTCCCAGAGTGAGAGTGCATTAGAAGTTTCTAGAGAACTACAAGATCTAGATCGGAGATTTTTTGCATATCACTGTTTTACAATGAGATCTATCTATTAAAAATATTTTCAATATAGCGGCACTTCCGGAAATACCGGAAGTTGACAGCAACTTTCTTATTTTAAATGGGGGCCCCCATTTTTTATTACATACTTCAATTCTCTGTAAAATTTTATGAATTTTGATATTAAACACTCTATACCTAACATTAACTATTTTCGAGAAAAAAATATTTAAAATTTTTGGAGGAAAAAACTGCCTTTCAAAAAAATTTGTACAGCCTAAACTTCAAATTTAGTGATTACCACAGTTACTGTGACATAAAAGGAAGACATGTAGCTATCTATTTCAAAAATTAAATTGTTCAAATGTCATGTAATAATGGCGGTAGCTGTCATGGAATCGAGCAATTAAAAAATTATCATAAATCATTTTTTTCAAATGAAAACCCACTTTTTTTTATTTCACTAGTGAAAAGGTTTTTCAATTCGTTACTTTTTAACTATACATGTTCCTATACCTAAAATAAATTGTTTTTAAGTTATTTAAGATTAAGTTTGAAAACGTCTATTTTTCTTGATTTTATCTTTATATTAAGTGTCAAACAGTCAGACAATATATTTCCATCTGTCAGAAAACGAATTATTTAAATTTCCTATATTATAAATACTGCCTGTCCCCCATTAAGAGTTTAAAAAGTGTATTTATAAAAATATATTTCGTGTTTTCGCTCTTTAGTGATATCTAATACTTCATATTATTAATCATTAATAATATACCGTATGATAGAAAAAAAAGCGCAAAGTTGACTTGGAAATGATGATCGATAACATACTGCTTTTTGAACAAAGTGTCACAATATGACATAGCCAGATCTACTGTTTTACATCACTTGACGTTTAAAGTCATAGGCTACTCGTTAAAATCAAGAAAAATATACGCTTTAAAACTAAATCTTAATAACTTAAAAACGATTCATTTTAGGTATGAGAACATGTATAGTCAAAAAGTAATGAATTGAAAAGCCTTTTCACTAGTGAAATAAAAAAAATGTGGTTTCCATTTGAAAAAAAAATATTTATGATAATTTTTTAATCGCTCATTTGCATGACAGCTGCGACCATTATTATATGACATTCGAACAATTTAATTTTTGAAATAGATAGCCACATGTCTTCTTTTTATGGCACAGTGACTGTGGTAATCACTGAATTTGACGTTTAGACTATATACATATTTTTGACAGACAGTTTTTTTCGTCCAAAAATTTAAATTTTTTTTTCTCGAAAACAGTTAATGTTAGGTTTGAGAGTGTTTAATATCAAAATTCATAAAATTTTACAGAGAATTGAAGCACAGATTGAAGTATGTAATAAAAAAATGGGGGTCCCTATTTAACATAAGAAAGTTGCTGTCAACTTCCGGTATATCCAGAAGTGCCGCCATATTGAAAATATTTTTAATAGATAGATCTCATTGTAAAACAATATTGTGCAAAAGATCTCCGATCTAGATATTGCAGTTTTCTAGAAACTTCTAATGCACGCTCAGCCTGGGACACCCTGTATAGACCGCGCTTTATCTTAAATGCATGACAGAGCAGAACATTTGCTGAATATCGCAACCTATAGTAATTAAATATGTTTTAAATTATGTAATTTATATATTAATGAAGTACTTTATTATTATTATAGCTCTAACTCCCTGTGACGTCCGGGATAAGAAAAAATATGTAACTTATGTGTTTTATCGTAGATAGGTTTTTATTCAATTTTTAATTGTATGTAACTATAATAGTAGATATACCATATGATTTAAACAAAAAACGACATCGCTGACGCCATTATATTTTTAACTGATGTAAAGACCTACATTAAAAAAATAAATATTATAAAATATAACTGTATAAATATGTTTTACTTGCTTGTCTTAATGTAACTCTACAATACTTGAGTGATTTTTAATGAGAGATTTCTGATGGTCTTTAAAATAGGTTAGTTGTCTGGGTTGTCCCCTTTTTTAAGTAACCTGAAAAGATATTTCCATACAAGATCAACTTTATCACTGATTACAATCCCCAATGTATACATACTCAATATTTGTATAATCTAGTAAGGGCTCAACTGATTCAAAAATATTGTAATACTTCGAACTTCTGCGAGCGATTTCTGCTGCAGTTTCACCAGAATTATTTTTAAGTTTTGTATTTATATATGGGTGCATTAAAAGTAGTTGCACAGTATCGTAACATGCTCCATGGGCAGCTGCTATATGTAAAGGTGTTTGACCTGTAGAAAAAATTGGGCTAAGCTTATTCTCAGTTCTCATATGTTAGTTTTCATTAGTTTACCTCCTTCAGATGTAGCATTAACATTGGCTCCACACTGAATTAAATAAGCTGCACATTTCACATTATTCCACTGACAACATGAATGTAATGGCTCCCACAGCATATCAGTTTTTGCAGATATATCAGCCCCTTGTTCAACCAAATACTTAACAACTTCTAAATGGTTACTATAGCATGCCCTATGAAGTGGGGTATACTTATCTTTATCTACAGTCGATATCAGTGTTTTATCTTCATTCAGAAGAGCTTTAATTGTCTCTAAATCGCCTTTTTCTGCGGCCTCTAAAATTTGTTTTTGTCGTTCCTCTGAAAAATATAAACGTCAATAAAACAAACATTGTAAAAATCGGAAAATAAACCGGTGGGATTTCTGTCAGTATCAATATCATTTAAATCATCTTCCCAACCGCTAACCGAAAATCGACCATCATCATTCATATCACTCATTTTAATAAAACTTTGTTGTCAATTAAAATGCTTGTGATTATTGTAAAATTTAAAAATATTTGTTGACGTTGATATACAAAATAAGGTTATGTAAATTCACAGAATGTCAATTTAAAATTTCAAACTTTGAAAGTAGAAGATATATAACTTACTATACTCTGAACAGTGCCTTCTATTAAAAGATCAGCCTACGGGCGAGATTTATGACGTCACGCTAGTTAGATATAACGGATTAATAAATATGTTGTAGAATACATGGAAAACATAATTATTCCTCAGATTTTTGGTTTGTATTTTAAAAATGATATAGTTTAAATGAAATATACATAATATACAGTTAATAACTACAACATATATACCTATTTATAGTAATAAATACTTTGGCAAATAAACTATGAACCATACAAATGCAGCAAATGTTTTACGATGTACAAATAGTGTATAGGTACATAACATAATGGGTAAAATGTAAATATATTTTAAATTTTGGGGTTTGAAAATCGATCTAATTTAACAAAAAACATTCAATATCTAATAATAGTGATGTATTATTATTTGCATTCACAAAATTTATATGTATATCTTGCAAGTATCAATCTTCGAAAAATTATATTTACAAATAATACAATATTATCTAAAAAAGGCGTCAGCGATGGCTATGAAATGAAGATCGCTGGCATTTTATATGTAAAATTATTCTAAAATTTTTGATTTTCTTGGGATTTTTAGGTTCGGGAAAAACGCTGATTTAAGTTTTCATTTGGGTTTTCATTATTTTTATTTTGTTTAAAAAAACGTTTCGGCTAACTATAGCCTTCATCAGTGTTGTGCATATGAGAAAAATAGTGTCGAATATAATCCAAAAAATTACAGATACAATATAATTCACACCTTATAATGTTTACTGCAAATAATAAACTAATATAAACTTATCAAAAGATGACCACATATTTTTTAAAATTATTATTCTTAACACTAAAATTATCTACATTGACTATGGAGTACGCAGTAAACATTATGTGCGTGGTGTGAATATTTTATATGTAATTTTTTGGATTATATTCGACACTATTTTTTTCATATGACACAGCACTGATGAAGGCTATAATGTTAGCCGAAACGTTTTTCTTAAACCAAATAAAAATAATGAAAAACGAAATGAAAACTTAATCAGCGTTTTTCCCGAACCTAAATTCCAAGAAAATCAAAAAATTTAGAATATTTAGAAACAAGGTTCAAGAATATCAAATTTTCCAAGATTGTAAAATTCTAGTTAATTATTTTATATGTACAGTTATTTAGGGAATGTCATCGATGTTCATTTCCAAGCCAACTAGACGCCGATTTTTTTCGGTGATACGGTATAATTCTTACGTAAAATGTAAATAACATTAGACCAATTAAAACAAAGAAATATGAATTTCTTTGTATTTTTAGTAACACCTTTATTCTTAAAACTTAATTTTGTATTATGCAAATATACCAATTTTATTGTTATTTTATTCATATTCTATTCAGCCATCACTTAAATATTTGATATTAATTTGGTATTATAAATAATCAACACCTTTCATTAAAAATTACTGAACAAATATATGTTATGCTTGACATACATTATATATTATCAAACAAAAACACATTCTTCTTTTAAACTGTATCTGTCTTGTCTTTACAAAAATCTTTTTTAAAATGAACTCAAAGTAATAATCTTTTTCATGATCTTTAATACACATATTCTTTATTTTTCCCTAGATCATAATACCTACTTACGTGTTTGAATCTATCGAAGCTGAACCAACAACACTTGGAGTGGAGATTCCACAATATGAATAAAATAAACATAGTTGTCCAGTTTCATTAATACCATCATGGGAGAATATTATTTTTAAATTTATTAAAGATATTTTCAATAAAATTCTCTTGATTTATAACTCGTACCCACTTTTCTTGCTCTTCCGGACACTTTAGGCTGCCTAGTATAATAACTATCCTTAGTAACTATCCTTTCCACCAGGAACACAACAAAGATGAGGCATAGCACCAATAACACACTCCACTTAAGCTTTATTGATGAATTGTTAGAGTCTTAAAAAACACACACAAAAATCACGATAAGTAAAAAATGTATGGGCACTTTTAGGTTAAATCACTTGCACAACGTGTAATTTTTAAAATTTCTATTTTTTTATGCGAAACCGAGAGTGACCATATATCTGGTAGTAGTTTATGTGGCGTAACGGCGTAATGACCTTGAATAGATTTCCAGTAATTCTATTGGCTGAAACATTCATCTGTCAGAAATTTTATCTGTCAAATTCATCTGTCAAAAATTTTAGCCAATAGAATTACTGGAAATCGATTCAAGGTCGTTACGCCGTTACGCCGATACGCCGTTTTTAGGATAGTGTGGCTGCACCCTCAAACGTTTCAAACTTTGAAAGTAGAAGATATATAACTTACTATACCCTGAATAATTTTTGGTTGCATATATGTCACAATTATTAATCTGCACTCCAATCTCCAACTGACGTAACATAAATATATAGCTGGCGTTCTGCATATTAGAAGAAGACAGAGAATGAAACTATAGTGTATTTCCTCTGTTTGAAATGTTATAGAACCTGAACGGAAAAGTTGTTTACGTTTTCCATTTTATCGAAAGCCACACCTATAATTAATTGAATGTTAAGGTGTATTCAATAGGTATATTATAAACTTATTTAACAACTGTGGTTCTTTTCAATAGTGCCTATTTTATAATTATTTTATTTTCAGCTGTACTACAAACAACTATTGTTTGTAGGATATGCGATGTCTGATTTCGGCAGATACGGTAATCAATATAACTTTAATTCGTATCCTACTCGAGAGCCTATACAACCCATTTACGATTACCCAAACGTCCCCCATGATACTGCACCACTTGCTCCTATAGAGAAATACAGCCACGTTGGTGATTTTACTCCATTTTATATTGTTGTCACAATCTGCAGTATAATTGGGTTCTCATTGTTCATTTTGAATATTTTTCTTGGTTGTTGCTCTAAATATTCGGACTACTGGCAAGACCGTCACACTGGTAAGAAAATTATAATTTTCTTAGTATTGGCATATGTAATAAGATTTTTTCAGGTAATCGTTGGATTGTTTCGCTTTGGACATCCACACCTCACAATCAATCAGCTCTTGATTATCCAGTTGAGCTTCAAGAAATTTCTTCCGTTAACCAAGTGGTTTATGATCATCCCCAAGAAATAGAACATTCTGAAAGATCTGAATTTTTGGAGCTTAGACCTCAAAGAGAAAGTGAAATCTGATTTTCTAAAACTTAAACATACAACAAAAATCATCACAATGTTTCATGTCTACTGGCCTATGACTGCTTTCATTACCTTAATTATTGTGTTGGGCACTATTGTTGCTATTTTGAAATGGGGGCCACGTCTTTGTAAGGTAAGGCACACCACCCTACCACAAAGAACGGAGTGGCAACATAGATCTTACGAGCAACAAGTATGAAATTCTTAACTAATATTATTGTAATCTCAATCCGTCCATTTACATATTTTTAATTATGAACTTTTTACTGTAATCTCATTAATTTTACTATGCCCGTCCATTTATATACTTTTAAATGTATAAAATGTTTAGATGTAATGGTGTAGCTTAAGTATTTTTATATTTTTATAAACTTTAGAAATAAACACACAATATGTAAATGGTTTTTCTATATAACCAATGGTTCCTGCCTCAGACCATTCCTGCTATTGATTATTGATCGATTAAAACTATTTTTCTATATAATTTGTAAAAAACGAAAATATCTTCAGATCTAAAAACGCATAATACAAAATAAAAGTACCTAGATTATTTTATCTTCACAAGGACAAAATATTATACGTAAGTGTTGTCATTTTTAATATCTGTATTTTTCAAAAGCAGTTTTGCTTGTTACTTCTTCATGTGAAAACAGAAAAATCCAAAACAAAATTTTTATATTGAATTACAAATGCCATACGATTGAAAAAAAACCTAAGATGGCTTGGAGCTGACAATAAGTGGCATACATTTTCAAGAAATCTTAATTTCCAAGCTAACTATGACAGTTTTATTTCAATCGTTTCCTATTCAATCATATATCTCCTATTCAGTAAGTGTATTTAGCAAGCTAATACACGAAATCTTTGTGTCATCAAAACAATATATTAAAACTCCATATTTATTCAAAAATAATTAAATAAACTTGTATTATGAAAATTTATCTTACATAGTATTAAAAACTATAAGTAACATAAATGCATTTGTAACAGTGTTTCAGTCAGCAAAAACTATAGCCAATTTCAATTCAACCAAGTAATTCTCAATTTACTCAAGCTGTTGGACGAAATATAAAATTAACTTCAGTTGAATAGATAGAAGCTTATAATACTAGTTGTTAAAAATAATTATATCTAGTTTAACATAAACATATCAGTTTATTACATGTATAAACATTGAAGAAATATTCTGAGCCTTTATTTATTATTCAAGTAAACATTAAAAAGATGTTCCATTCTAAAACATCCTAATATATACAAAATAATTAATATAGTTGATTAATGCTAAACCAGAAATATAACCTGTTTCATTTTAAATGCTAATACTCTTACAATGCTATTGTTTAATGCCAAATAAAAAAATTAAAGAAAGCCAGTCATGCCCTAAACCTACCACTGGTTAGTTACAATATTTAAATTTTAACAGATGTAAAACAAGAGAGCATAACAATTACTTATTAGTTTTGCTCCCATCTTTTATGTATCTCAGGTTTGAGATTCACTATATGCACATGAACTGCTTGGAACTTTTCATACTTTGGAGGAATTGGACAAAGCTGATACTGTACTCTATCTCCAGGTACCGGTATAAATTCATCTTCAATGCTATAAAAATAAAATAAAACTGTCATCATTGGGTACTAAGATCTATTTTTAAAATCTAAGGTTTAGTTACCTACATTAATTATGTTTAATGAATCCTAATTTGTCTATTAAAGAGTATACGTCAAGGCTGCCCTCTAATACTTTAAATGGGTCAATAATATTAAGAAAACTTACTCTGAGATGTGGACAAATAGGTCTTCGCTACCATCTTCAGGAGTAATAAAACCATGGCCTTTTTCTCTGCAAAACAGCTTTACTTCGCCATACAGATTTTTAGTTTTTACAATTCGTTCACACCTGAAAAAAATAATTGAAATTATTTGTTTAACAAACCAGTCACAGCCAAAGTAGTCCACATACGTTGAATTCGTTCTAGTTCTCTTCGTGATTAGAGGACTAGGAATAAGATGACTTAGATCAAACTTTTTATCAGCCTCAGTCATTATTGTATCAACTGGTAATTATAGGAAACTCTAGATTACTTTCAGTCACGAAATGCTAAAAATATCTTTCGGTTTGAAGTTGTTAAATTTGATCTGTGATTTTTGATAAATAGAAAAATCCGAAATGGTAAAGCAGTGGTAAAGATAAATGTCAAAATGAAAATGTCAAATTAATCTACGACGCATCAAGGTCGTACTTTATATATGACAGAACAAAATCTGTGGTTATATGTGAAATCCACATGAGTCATATATAATTCTCAAGACTAAGTAGTTCATATGATTGAAAATGTAAGGGACAGTTGAGTTACTTATATTGTCATTGTCAAAATAGAATTGACATTTGTTTGTGTGCGAAATTTGGTTTATTTTTACAAAATAACAAACTGATTTTATTGAACGATCCCTAGTCTTCAGGTGCCATGTCTCTAAACGAACGGTAGATTTATTATTCTATAGAAACAGATATATATTATATTACATTTTGTTTTAGGGTTCAAGAGGAGCTAGAAGCTCTGGAAGCAATATTAATGGATGATATTTCTATAACTTATAACGATGAGTAAGTTTGTTTTGTGCTTTTCTTCTTCCTAATATATTGAATAATTTTATATATTAATATTTTATTTTATAGAGGTTGTGCTGATCTAGTCAAATCTACAATATTTCCCTCAACTGCTAATGAAGTTGATAAACAATATGTATGTGTAACTTTAGAGGTTCAACTGCCAGAAAATTATCCAGACTGTAAACCCTTAATAAAGTTAAAGTCTCCTAGAGGTTTAGATGATTCAACAATTGATCATTTATATAGGGAAGCTGATAAAAAATGTGAAGAATATATAGGCCAACCTGTAATATATGAATTAATAGAGGTAAAGATTATACCCCAACAGTTGAGATGATATCTTGTTTTAATGTATAATTTTCAGCTTATAAGAGAAAATTTAACTGAAAGTAACTTGCCAACATGTCATTGTGCTGTTTGTTTATATGGATTTTCAGAAGGGGATAGTTTTACAAAAACTCAATGTTTTCATTATTTTCACAATTATTGTTTAACTAATCATCTTATTATAACTGAAAAACATTTCCACGAAGAGCAGGAGAAATTACCTGCTTGGAAACGGAGCTCTGAAGGGTTCCATGTAAGCTATTAAATATTTTATTTTTGTAAATTAAACATAATATAGGGTCTAGAATGATAGTTTTTAGGCTACTTGCCCTGTATGCCGAGAATCAATTAAATGTGATGTTGAAGAGTTAAAGACAGCTCTACCTCCAAAGGAATTGGAAAACGCTCAAAAATTTGAATTAACTAAAGACTTAAAAATGCTGCAAGAAAAAATGCAACAATTATATGTTTATCAAAAAAATAAGGGTGGCATCATTGATATTGAAGCAGAAGAAAATAAGCTTCTTTTAATTACAAATTCAAGTGATAATTCTTCTAGTGACAACTCTGAAGTAAGATTCCTTTTTTCTGTTTATTTTCTAATTCATAATAAACTTTGTCTTCAGGATCCGGGTCCGAGTTTAGTCAATAACATATCTGAACATTCTTTGGAAAATGATGTACTAGGCAGAAACCAAAGACTTTTTTCGAAGTATTCCACTAATAGATGACTAAGGCATTGTGGAATGTATGATGACATATTCAAGAATACTCTTCTAAGTGTTGTTCAATTTTGATATTTTATATAGCCCATTGTGCTATATATGTTACCTTCCATGTGTTATAGATGTTTTTATTTTTTATTATTTAGTTGTATGTTTAGATCTTATATAAGTGATTATAAGACTCTACCATGTATGTATTGTTTTAGATGCAATAAAGGACATTTGACATTGGATTTCTGGTTGAAATGACAGTTTCATAGTCTTTTAAAATATTTTATTTAAAATATAGAAAAACAAGTACAAAATAAAATAAACTAACGGAAGTACTTAATTCCAACTACAACCATAAACTTTTCAATAAATATCTCTGAATCTAGCACTGCTATATGAGCAGCTCGGCCAATCAAAGCATTTGCAGTATTTGGTAAGGCATGGTGGATGTCGTATCGAACCAATTTGAGATCTTTCTGTGCTATTATTGGTTGCATAATGTTATGAACCATTTTCCTGTATATTGTTCCTTGTTCAGAGGCATCCTTTAGGGATTCCTTGCAGAGCTCTATCCTGGCAGAATGTAGCGGCACATACCTAGTTATAAAAATATAATTTTCAAATTTGAAACTTAAATTTTTTTTATCTTTTTATGTATTATTTTTACCGGTCTTGTCCTGATCCACACAGCAGAATATTTTTGAAATGGTGTAATGTACTTCTTTGGCTCAGGCGGTATAGAAATGATTGCTGAGGGTCAGGTGTATCTTTAAGGCATAGCTGTAGTAAAGACCCTGATTTTTTCCATTTTTGCATAAACCACATGCCTAAAATATGGTTTACATTTATTGAAACGCAAAAGAGCTTTAATAGAACGTTACCCATATTAACTAATCCACTACTATTGTATAAAGTTCCTAAATGTGGTCCAGATAGTGATAAAAAAGTATGCAGTCTTGGAAGGAGAAACTTCATTTGAGGTCTGGTCAAGGCAGACCTAATGATTATGTTGCCTAATGAATGTCCGACGAAACTTATACGTGTAGGACCATTACTGCTAGAGTCGAGATAATGTAGAATTTCGCTAACTAATCTGAAAAAATACATATTTTAATTAATATTTCACTAAGTGTTAATTTTGTAATGTTCATTGACAATATTATCAGCTACTTCTTTCTATGCGCGTCCAGCCTTAAGAAGAAGTAATCACGTGTACACAGGGTCATAATAATTTAGGACTGAATCACTGAATAGAGCGTGAATTATTAATAAACTCGGATGCCAAAAAAAAAGCAACGGAGAAATTTTTGGTCAAATTTAAAGTGTTATATTTTTGTTATTTTTAGCTTTATTTTCATGAATTTTTTAGCAAGCTGTATATAATTATACCAACTTTAATTTGTAAACTCAGTTTTTTATAAACTTCAGTATTTGGGGTTAAACCAGGGGTTGTTTTTTACCTTAACTTTAAAACACTGAACGCGCACAATCATGTCTCCTGTGAATTTTGTTTTTTGGATCATGTCAATACATCCCTATGGTTAATTTTTGTACCGTAGTTTGGGGCGAAATTGATAACCGGGGGCGAAATTGATAATTACATGGTTTAGTCACATTTTTAAATTTAGTGCCAAATTTATGCAACTAGAAGCAGTGGTGTGCATTAGTCAGAAGCATTAGTCTTGTTTAGTAAAGCTTTGATGACAAGACGTATGCAGTCGGGTGTGCCATTTTTTATCTATTTTTTGCAAAAAACGCGGTTAAAATTAATTAACTAAAATTAAAATTATTTCTCTCTCTAATTTATTAACTAAAACTAAAATTTCAACCGCGTTTTTTGCAAAAAAAAATAAATAATGGCACACCCGACTGCATACGTCCTGTCATCAAAGCTTTACTAAACAAGACTGATGCACACCACCATCACACCACCATAAAATAATAAATTCAAGAAGAAGTGTCAAGTCAATGTTAAATTATGGAAACAGCGTGGCTGCCTGGGTAACTAATTTTCAGATATGGCGGCTGGGACATTTGACATGACATAGACATGACAATTTCAATTTTATGAAATTTATTTCCGTTTCCGGTTTTTAATGGCGGGCTGTTCGGGAGGTTTAAATGAGGGTTAATATACTTTTTACTCTTTCTAGTAGTAAATAATACAACAAAATTACTCAAAAATATTTATTTGGAATTTAGAACAATGTAAATATGCAAATCAACACAATTAAAGAGCTATAAACCAATAAACTACTGTATCAATATTAAATATTTAAATAATATCAGAGATGCTGTGTTAAAGCGAATTAGTAAAGTAACAGTGCATTGACTTACAGAAACTTGAAGATAAATAAATGTTTTCACAGCTTCACGGATAAATAACTGGAAGCAGGAAAAAGGCAACCGGAACCCACACAAAACCTGGAATCAAAAAAAATATGTAAAAAATATAAATATAGGTACCTACATAAGACTTTTGTGAATTAAATCAAACAGGACTTGAATGAAAATAAAATGAATAAAAAATATGATACATATACATCTAATACCTCATTTGTATTTTAAAAATAATCTACATACATAGATTTATAGCATTATTGCTATGAAAATACATAATAGGTACCTATGTGATATGTAATTACGCATTTCTGTTCATCTTGTAGAAATTTAACGTAGGCTAATAATAGTTCAATAATCATAATTTACCTTGTATAACTTGCTTTCAATTGCTCAAAATCACCGATCAGTCTTTAAAGTAGAGATACGGAAAAATCCTTGAAAGAATATCCCAAGATCCTTGGGTTTAAAGCTAAAAAAATATAAAAACAGTTAATATATTACCTATTTTTACCTATAATATGGCCCATACCTGCTACACGCCGAAACGTCGATTTCATCATTTTCTTCATGTAATTAATATCATATATACTTTATTAAAGTGTTAACAAGGAACTTTATATCAAAAAACATCTTTGTACTTATAAATTTCAGCCGAAATATCAGAAACAAACTTCCAATCAAATCTAAACGGCAAAAATTAAAATGGCGCCCGACCTTGCCAGAGGCCTCGGAGTTGACACATAGCTAACACACAGACAAAAGAAGAGGACGCCGACGTGCCAAAAATGTTCCGTAACAGAAATTGACAGAAATCATATAGAAATATTCAGATTTTTGTCTAGGACAGTCTAGAAGGCCATGCTTTCTGCCTGGGTAGGACGGCGCCAGAACTGTTTCCAATTTTCCGGTTTACTGTCACCCCCCTGCACACCACTGCTTCTAGTTGCATAAATTTGGCGCTAAATTTAAAAATGTGACTAAACCATGTAATTATCAATTTCGCCCCCGTCTATCAATTTCGTCCCAAACTATGGTAATAAAAGTTTTGATACAATTATACAGGGTGTTTCAAAAAACATGTGCCACCTTTCATGGGGAGGTTTCTCACACGTAAAAATAAGATTTATTTTTCATATCAACATAGGTCCGATTCTGCTTTGTTTTGTAGCTACAGGGTGTTAAAGTCTTAATATTTTTTCGTTTTATTATAACTTTCTTCCAATAAGTACTTTTAGCGGTTAGAATGAAATTTTGAGAAATCAACATGTTCAATCCTAACAAATAACTCAGAAATTACTAATTTTCTAATGTTATAGAACATTTTTTGCTTAGAATTCATCCCTTTATTGATTTTTGCAATTAAAATGGGTGATTTATTTTACACCCCCGAGAAGGGGTGGCACTCACCCCCAGAGTGAAAACGCACATCGCTACTATGTAACTTTTGTTTCTTACATATATCTCTATTCGCTGGTAAAATTTCACGTCAATCGGTGCGGGTGTAAAGAATTCGGAGGTACCGTAAAATGGGGTGAATAGAAACAGTTTCGTAGGCTATTAGCGATATACCGGTTGATAAAAATGTGGTAGTATTTTCCCGAATATTTTAAAACATGGGTCTTTGTTTGTTCTTTGCGTATACATATAATTTGATTTTTGAAAAATATGCATATAAATATTAAATAAAAATAACATTTGTGTTTCTATCTGCTATTCAGGAGAATAGAAACACACATTGATGTTAATGTTTTTATCTATTCTACTTCCAACAAGGCGATTAGAAACAGTAAATTATTACATATTTAAGTAGGTTTAACAATAATTAATAATACATATAATATGACAACTTACATGTACCAGCTTATGTATCACTTTAAAAATAAATATTTTATTTATAAAGTTTTCGCGCCATACAAATAGGTGATAAATCGATCTCACATTTATTGATCAGCTGATTGACAGAAACAGTGCTGCCACAGATAAAAATATAGTTTTTACATTTTATTGTGTATTACCAATGATAGAAAAATTAAATATGTCGACTTTTTTTACTTTGTATATTTTTAATCGTGATTTGATTTTTTTCAGAAATTTTGTTTCTATTCACCACTATGTTTCTATTCACCCCATTTTACGGTAATACCCTATTTTTATCCTCGCTTACTGGCCTATAACAAAAATATAACACAATTGACAATTGTATTATGTCTGTGAACAATTTGACCAAAATTTTCTCTGTTGCGAGAAAAACGTCTGTTTTTGCGAGTGTATAAAAAGAATGAGAATCAGTAAATTGGTACACATCATCAGTCAATAGAGTATATTCTTACCGATCAGTCATTGTATCGAAATCACTAAACGTGTCTCCCTGATTTCTTTCGGACATTAGAAAATCCAGGTAAGCTCCAGGAAGTCCCATCTCCAAATAAGTCTTAACGAGTCTTAAATCGGCCGAATTCCCATCCAAACCGTGGACACAAATTACCAAATGCATCCCTTCTGAAAAAACAATGGAAAACATTTTAAAACCTCGTTTTAAGAGATTTAAGAGACATTTAGACTTTTTATAACGATTAAATTTAAATATTATGTAAGTTTACTAAAATGTTCTTTAAGAAATAGCATGTTTAATTTTTTTTATTATCAACTATTATACAGGGTGGCGCACCTCATTCGCCTCAGTTGATTATACGAAAACGGAAAGTAGTAGAAACAAACTATTTCATGGGTATATGTGGGGAGGCAATGTGTACAATTTAAAATTATTTTGAAATATACAGGGTGCTTTAAAACTAAGATCCATACCAAAGTTGGATTCTTGGGCATAAAAAAGGCATTTATTATAAGGGTTAAATATGTTTAATATCTTTGGTTTTTAAGATATTTATTAAATTTGCAAGCTACAATAGAATAGATTATAACACCCTGTACAGGGTGGGTCAAATTAGACGCTTTTAAATGGAAACACCCTTTTCTATAGGAGATAGACTAAAACTAATATCGGTGTCTGGAGCTCAATTTTTGTCAAAAACATGATGGTGAAAACCGCATATCGATATCTATTACCGTTTCGGAGTTACGGGGTGTTTTTCAAAAATATGCATTTTTAACAAATCGCTGTAACTCTTTTGCTATGGAAAATTTTGTATTTTTATGAAAACATTTCCAAAGCACCTTTTTACGTAGAATTTAATGGTTTAAGTATAATTTTTCTAAAATTAATATTTTAAGAATTATCAACAAAAAATGATTGATTTTTTATATGGGACACCCTGTATATTTTTAATTTATTGAAAATAATTTAAAATTACCTTTCCAAAAATATAACATACTTAATATTTTGCTCGATTCCTCTTCGAGATATAGAGTATATAAAAATTCGCCCGCTTTCAATAAGTAGGCTTTGAACGGCACCGGCTGTAATGCAAAAAAATTCTAGCTGTGAGCATCAATTAAAACGAAAATAATATTTGCTATGAGAGATGCAGAATTTTATAACAATTTAAAACATATTTAACCAACATCAACACATTTAAACTATATCTAATAACATTAAAAATAAATAGCAAACCAAGACATGAGATTTTGCTATAGGTGTTCAACATATCGACCGTCTTCTGTTCAGACGGGGCAGTTTTTGAACATTTCTCGCGAAATTCATTAACTCAGTGGGGGTGAAAGATATCCTCTCATAACTGCTAAGTATTTCTAATTCTTGTCTAGATTATACGGAAGAATAAGGAACCTTTTTTTCGCAAATATATCAATAGGATTAGATCCATGGGCACTAAGTCAGGCGGCCTCGACGGCCAACGGCTGGGATCTTGGTTAGCTATTCAAATATTCTTGAAATTGGCTGCAAAAATTTGCTAATAACTTCAGCGTTCAGAGCCGGTTCGTCGTCTTGCTGGAAAAATATGTTTTCGAGTTCCATTAGAGGTATATCATCAATAAGGGGTCCAAAGCCTACTAGTTAAAAGTGGTGAACTTTTAAAAATTCTGTATTTCGAAGAGGATTATAACAAAATATCAAGTGTGCTATATTTTTGGAAAGTAATTTTAAATTCTTTTCAGTTAATTAAAAATATGGAGGGTGTCCCAAATAAAAAATCAATTTTTCTGTTGATAACGATAAATTATTAATTTTAAAAAAAATATACTTAAACCATTAAATTCTACGTAAAAAGGTGCTTTGGAAATGTTTTCATAGAAATACAACATTTTCCATAGCAAAAAAGTTACAGCGATTTGTTAAAAATGCACAGTTTTGAAAAACACCCCGTAACTCCGAAACGGTAACAGATATTGATGTGCGGTTTTCACCATCATGATTTTGATGAAAATTGAGCTCCAGACACCGATATTAGTTTTCGTCTATCTCCTATAGAAAAGGGTGTTTCCATTTAAAAGCGTCGAATTTGACCCACCCTGTACAAGGTGTTAATAACCTATTTTATTGTAGCATATGCAAATTTAAATATCTTTAAATATTTCAAAAACCAAAGATTTTAAACATATTTAACCCTTGGCTAATGCCTTTTCTTGGGCCTAAGAATCCAAAAATGAAATAAAATACCGGGTGTTCCATAAGAAAAAATATAACTTTGGTATGTATCTTAGTTCTGAAACACAGTATATTTTAAAATAATTGTAAATTGTGCACATTGCCTCCCCACACGTTTCTACATCTTTCCGTTTTCGTATAATCAACCGAGGCGAATGAGGTGCGCCACCCTGTACACAGGATGTTTCAAAAAACATGTGCCATCTCTCGTGGGGAGGAGGAATTCCTCAAATAAGTAGGGTTTCCATAGAGGCTTTTGGAAATTCCGGACAAAATCCGGACGTCGCAAAAAAGAAACTATAAATTTATTTATGAACTTTTATAGGACGGAAATAATAGCCCCTAAATCAACAAAATATAAAGCAAAAAACATTCACTATAATATATTGTTCACTATTATTTCTAGGAGTGCACCAAAAGTGAAAAATTTGAGGGTGCATCCACATCATCCTATAGAAAAATCGGAACGGCGCGGCGTATCGGCATAACGACCTTGTATCGATTTCCAGCATTTCTATTGGCTGAAGTTGTTGACAGATGAATTTTCGAAAAATTTGCTAGAAATAGATTCAAGGTCGTTACGCCGATACGCCGGCGCCGTTCCGCTTTATCTAGGATGATGTGGATGCACTCTGAGAGCCATAATATAGACAGTCTTTAAAACCCTGTAGCTATGAACCAAAGCAGAATCGGATCTATGTTGATATAGAGAATAAATCTTATTTCTACATGACAAATTTCCCCACGATAGATGTTTGAGGCACATGTTTTTTGAAACGTCCTGTATAATAAGTATATCACTTAATATTATTTTGTTTAAATACAGACCTGGCGAGAATATCCGAAATTCGTCGGCAATATGAAAATACGGCACTGTGGAAGCAAACGAATTGAGATCGGAGTAGAGCACCCCTTGAAAATTTAATTGACTTTTGAATTCCTTCTTTGCCTTTAGGAACGCCTTCAGGGACTCACTGTTGCCTTTGTAAAAATTGTTCTCTAAAAAACGTACGTAATTTTATTTCAGACGTTTCGTAAAACACATCGCTGGTTTCCTACACCAACTCATTAAAAAATATATTTCGTTGATATTATTGATCTGACTTTTATATTACATACAGGATCGGCAAGATCTGGCGTTGAGTGCCGATTTTCGTATGGTTCAAGCAATGACTAAAGAATCCAAGGACATATAACACCCGAGACCAAATTGTTACCATGGCTCCAAACAGTGCCGTAGCCATATATTTTTCTTAACTTAGCTGCTTGAAGGGATATTTATATTTTTGATAAATGTTTTGACTATGCCTATGGTGTAGGCGGTGGTATCATACTAATTAATTACCAAAAAAACGTATTAAAATGTTAACAAAAGGTACATAACTAGTATCGACGATTAGCACATATCAAGTACATATTATAGTATCAGAAAAATAATTACCAAATTCACTAAGAAAACGGTAAAAAGGTGGGGTGGACTGTTTATTTACTGATGAAAGACAACTCCTGGCTCTTTCTTATTATTGCGGCTTTTACACGTGAAAGCTGAACACATCACCATTGTAATAAAGTTTAAACAAAGTTCACTACACACAACAAATTACTAAAAATCGCTAAAATTGATGCTGTTGACGAGGTGGTGACTCATCCGTAGGCTCCAATATGATGACGTCTACCGTAACAAATTCTGCTGCAGCCCGTACATGGGCGTTACATGTCCTTGTATTCTGTAGTTATTGGTTTGAAGAATACATCAGTTAATACGCTCAGTACAAAGTGTCCCATTTTCCTACGGTTCATATCAAATAAACTTCTAGTTATTCGGCGCCGTGCTGACTAAATGGAATTTAAATTTCCCGCTGGGGATTCAGGTGACAGCTCTGCTGTAAAATATATCAAGTTGCCGCATTTATTTATTTATTTGCATAGATAAATGCAACAAGTTTAGATTCGAAAGCCCGTAAAAATTTTGGGTCGCGAAATTATTTTGGGTCGCGACCGTTATACGCGATCTGGCGCTGCTATAGCGGTCGCTAACATGTCGCTAAGAACAACGGCAAACAAAAACAGAAATAATTTTCTCTTGTCAAAGTCAGAATCTGCAAAAATCATAATAATCTTTCAAAATCTAAACCGCTCTCATTAAATTAATTCCGAAAAGTGTTTATAGCGTCCATTTTCAAAGTAATTATTGCTATCTTGTGAGTTCAATTCAAGTTTTATTTACTCCAACCGGTGATAATTGTGAAAAAGTGGTATTAAAAACTTAAAAAGCTATGCTGTGAACTGTGAACTGCAAAAACCATCGTGGATCGTGGCATAACGTCGGTTTCCAATGTTTCATAGGTATTTCATACATGCGTCCTTATATAAAATAAAGTTTCTTGTATGCAACAAACTGTATTTTATTTCTAAAATTAAACGAAAATAATAATAAATTTGAATAAACAATATTTGGCGATATAATTCCGGAAAAAGTCGAACCGGTCCGAAATTTTCAAAAGTTTTGGGTCGCGATCGTTGCAAGAATAGCGCCAAATAGTGTTTACATTGTCCTTATGGGCACTTTCCAATCTAAACTTGTTTCATTTATCTATGTTTATTTGCTGACATTTTGTCATTCGTTCTGACTAGTAGTGGGAAGTATCGAATGAATACCATCGAAACATTCGATAGTTGCAATTCATTCGAATAATTCGATAGATCCGTCATCTGCCTTGAAATATTGTATTCTAGTAATTCGGCAGCAAAAACCATTTATTTATAAAATTCATTCATTTATGAAATTCATTTATTCGCCAGGATCGATTATAATAAAATATTAACTGAATTTTAGTTGTTGCCCGGCGACGTAGGTTTCTTTCCGAGAAACCCGACAGCGGTCGGTGGCAATGCTATGAAAGAAGCCGGCATCTTTGATTTTGCGGAGTCAGATATAGATAAGGACACATTATTTTTTTTATTGAGGTGCTAGTATTTACACAGAAAATACATTATGAAGGGCGCTGTTGCCATATTTTGGTATTAGTTGATATTAGCAAAGAATATTATTGTTTGGCTTTAGTTAGTTAGGGATAGTATGTCTATATATTCTGCATTTTTTTTATTAATACTCTATTGTTACACTGCAATAATACTTGTTATTTTGGATGTAGGAAAATGTTTTTTAATGTTTTTAAGCAAAGACTGGTTTAATAAATAATAATAACAGCAATAATTTGTTATACCTATAAACAACAAAATTTAAAATCATTTAATATAAATATTTTTTTTAAGTAGTAGCAAAATATAAACAACAAATTAGATGTCAAAATTATTTATATTAGATCCTATTTAAAAATAATATAGTCTCTAAATTTTTTGTGTGTGGCAACGTTGGTTTATTATATAATAATAATTACAGAACTAATTTGTTATATTAACAACAAATTTTAAAATCATGAAATATAAACATTTAATATTTTTTTTATATTAATTATTATATATTATACTTTTATATTAATTATATATATTATAATATTTTATTTATATTAATTTTCTAAGCATGCAGTGTAATGGAAGGAAAATATAAATAAAAAATTAGAAATCAAAATTATTTATATTAGGTGCTTTATATTACTAGTTAAAAATTATATTTACTTTTACTGGCATTTACTTTAAAAAATAAATGAAATATTTCTTCGCAAAAAACTACATGTAAGAGAATTGGCATAAACAAAATACAAACATCGTTAACTTTTTTTTTAAATTGGCACGTGTAAAACTTTCATTTTAATTTTCTCACCCCATAGTTTGAGTTCGATAACCCCATTTACTTAACCACATTACTTAAATATGATTATTAAGTTCAACTAATTCATATTATTAAAACATCTAAAAATACAAATATGTATTTTAAAATTAATTGTAAGTTCATCTCATCCCTCTTAAAAATTGCTACTTCTCAAAATTTCCCATTAAAAAATAGACCATATACCATATAAAATTAAATAATTGAAAGATCGGACTACGGAAAACCACACAAATTTTCGGAAAAATTTTGACCACCTGCACATGCACACAATCGTCACTAAATAAAATTAAAAAATACTATTTTAGTATTTTAACTATTTTAATAAACGCAAAAATAGCACAGTATTTATACGGCGAAGTTATAAAAATTTGGAAGAACTAATAATGCACTGACGCATACAAAAATCAAACGAATACTAAATTTCATTTATCAAAAGCATTCGATAGTCGTGGCTCAACGATAACCATTTAGTCGCACGGCGAGGTTGTCACATATGCTTTAGTATACAAATGAATGAATGATTTTATTCGAATAAAACCATTCGATAGTTGAAATCATTCATTCATTAACCATTCGATAGTCTAATTCATTCGATAGTTCTCATCGCTAGTTCTGACACTTAGTTTTTTTATTATGAGTTTTTAAGTAAATAATAACTGTTTCTATATTTATAATTAATTTATTTTTGTTTCCTTCAATATTTTGATTAAAAGAAAATATATAAAGGTAGGCAACGCTGTGCCGGTCAAGCTTAATCACGCGACTAAAAATTTATTTGGTATGAACTCTATGTTTTTTCGGTTTATCGTTTATGAGTCGGAGATATAAAGATGCGGTTTTCACATCACTATGCTACTTTTTTTTATGAAACTAAAGATGCTACAGACAGATTTGTCTTAGCCCACTTGGTTTCTGAAATACAGGGCGAATTTGAAAATTTCATATTTTTCGACCTCCGTTGTGTCTTGATTATCTTAAACTTACATATCTAAAAGGTAAAAAAACAGTTTTATTTAAAACTACTTAATTAACTTCAGAAATTATCATTACATAACGTATGATTGTATTATTCTCATGTTATAATGTAAATATAAATAAAAGATAAAGTTAATGAAATATGAAAATATGAACTCTCTTGCTATTAAAACTTGTCTTATAATTATTGTGTAATATGTTTCTGCTTACTGGAACTTCAAGACACACCCAAGTAGCATTTTCACGACTTGCGACCACATGTTTACTAAACACAACGTTGGATTAGTTACAAAAAATAGTTAGCTCCCTACCTTGGGTATTAAAATAAATTTAAACGTTTTTATAACGTTGTGCCGACGTTGGACTAGTACTACAGCAAAGTAGAAGCTTCTGCGACGTCGAATAAACGTTGTCTTGTAACCTTTTTGCTTAAGTGATCTTTAGGTGATTCGGACAACGTAGTTACAACGTTGGACAATATAGAGTTTTCCGACGTCAGTTTCAGGACCTATTCCAACGTTATGCAAACGTCGTCTGTTTTACTAATTCCAACGTTGTTTAGATTTCCTTATTCTTACGTTGGTAGGACGTCGAGTCGTTACCTTTTTGCAACTGTATTGAACCATAACCTTAAATCTTAAATTTTCACTTCATTGTTCTGTTCAGTCAGACAGTTCAGTACTGTTTTTATTTTTATAAAAAAAACTTAATTAAAATGGGACATAAGAAAGGTACATATATTTATTTAGATTATAGAGGGCGGCACAAGCTAGACTCTAGGATGACTAAATTAGGCAATCTTGCGACTAGTATACTACCTGTTAAGGCCGAACTGCGACTTTATTAGTCCAGTATGCGACTACTCGAACTACTCCATCTTAATCTCCCAAAACAACATAGTGAAAGCCGCCATGTTGTTAAATAAGAAAATGTTTCGTTCCTAAAATAGCAATTCCTGCTTTTTGAATATATTAACTTGAAATATTTGACCCTAAAAATCACGCGCGGAAACAATTTTTTCGACTGCGAATAAATTATTCTCATTTTACTAAAAAAAAAAATTCAGAAAATTTTTAAAACTTCTTTAATTTTAACGCCCATTAGTATTTTTCAAAGTAGAAACAATACATTTATCAGTAAAGTTGTTTGCGTTTAACTTTTCTGCCTTGGGTAACGAGTTACAGAGTCGGTTAAAGTGTTTCAATAATTATGATCTTCAAACATCCTCCACACTTAAATACTTTTGTTTAGTATTCCTTCACTGCCATCTGACATATGTCTCTAACTAAATCATAAAAATAATATTTTTACTATAATTATCCCAATTTAGGTTAAAACGCGACTTAGACGCCATATTAGTTTTGTATTTCTGTGAATTAGGATTTTAAACAACGTTGCAGTTTGTACTAAATTAGGCTTCTAGCCAACGTCGGTATCGAACGTCGTTTCTACCCAAAAATTATTCTCCAAACTAGTGCAGAGTAGGGTTGGCACGAGGTTGTACCGACGTTGCGCCCCGACGTTTGGTCGCGTGACACAACGTTGTCCCGACGTCCAAATGCCGCTTGAGCAGCGCACCAGTCACAGAGATATTTTGGACACTTTACAATTCCACACTTTAACTCACTTCTAGTAGTGTACATAAATGTTGCTAAAATTAAAACAACAATTATCCTTACAGTGTATCGTGAAACGGGCACAAATTCGCAGAAATGCGGGAACAATTCTAGAGAAAAAGTTTTCTTAGTTTGAACTAGTTTTTCGCTGGGTAATTTTTGCTGTAATTTTCGAAATATGACTAAAACTTTTTTTTTAATGAGACACCCTGTATGTTATTTATTTTATTTTATTTGCCTTGTTATGAGCTTTCTAAAAATATAATGTACTCTATACTTGTTTTCATAAACAAGGTTAAAATGTAATATTTACGTTTTTAACATAGGAGGCCAGTTGAAAATAGGTAATCAAAACAAGTGCACTATATCGAATAATTTATTCAAAGTCTAATTTTGGTTAAGAAGCGATAGCCTCTAAAAGACAAATAAAAGAGGCTTTTTTAATACAATCTAATAAAAATAAATGTATTGCATTTGTAGATATTAGTAATATGTATGGCAATCGCTTCTTTAAATTTAAAGAACATAACATAAATAAACATAACATACGTAAAAATCAAAAACAAATTAAAAATAATCATACAGAAAGTTTGAAGCTGTTTGGTTTTATTTTATTAAGTAATTGTTATCAGGTAGTAATTGTTTACTTTTTGGAGTTTCACTTGATATAATGTCATTTTAACAGAACCTCAACGTTTTTATAGACGCATCTTTAGACGCAGACTTTAAAAAAAATAAAGTGTTCTGAATAGATGTATTTAGATTTTTTAAATAGTTTTTTTCTTTGTTCTTTGTTTTTTTGCTTCAGACGATGGGAAGAGATATACTTCCCGAAACGTTAAGCATTTTTTTGTTCGTGAGGCAAATTTGTTTATCAGTAAACCGAACTGATGAAAATTAGTCTCCGTTGGATTAACGTAGCAGTGTTTACTAAAAGTAACTATTTTATTTTGTAGATTTTCTTAGGGTAGCGAAATACCCATAGGATTTTTTTGGAGAGATGAATCCGCCATAGAGATATATACATTTTTTTCTAATTTTGGTTATTGGCTACTCCACGCTAATTCTTTTCTATATACTTATACCGTGCTTATCTTATACCCTATACACTGGAAATGAATTTATGCAGCTTTTAGATAACACGCTGTTAATCAGAGTTATTCATATTTTTGATGCACTTGTGCAGTAATTTTGCACAGAGAAACTAGCTGGAATAGCTAAAGAACAAAATTATAAATACTAAAAAACTAATACAGGGTGACCCATTTACAAAACCTAAGTTTGGGTTATATTTCATTTAGGTTATAAGAAAACCGCGAGATATAAGGGGAGTTCAATAAATCCAACAATTTCGAATTCGCCTTGTATTTCAGGGACTAAGAGGGATAGGACAAATCTGTGTGCAGCATTGTTAGTTTCATAAAAAAGTAGGTCAGTAATGTGAAAACCGCATTTTTGTAGCTCTCCTCATATACGAAAAACCCTTTAAAACACACGAAAACGTGACACTCTGTACAATGTAGTGAATAGAGAAAGAAGAATTTTCCCAGGCGTATGAAATATAACGCCGGATTATTTTCTCTCTCCGACAGCCTTAAACAGCCTCTACACTATCCCCGAAATGTGTCACGAAATAATTCTGGAAATATTTTGTGAAACGTTTCGCAAAACATTCTGGAAATACTTTCATAAGTAAAGTCAAATATAAGCCCGTGTTATAAAAATTTGTTTCCACGTTTCCTAAAATAGATCGAGACGCACTGTGATTGGTTGTTGGTTTTTTATTGTTAATTCATTATAATAAAATTAAATAATAAACATATTGTAACTCGTATTGTAATTATATTCCTGCAGATTGAGCGAAAAGTTTTGTTCTTAAATATCTACTCTACATATTATAAACGCGTGTTCAAATATTAATCTTGTGGAATATATATCAATATAAAACAAGATGTAATTAACGAAGTATCGTCGTAACAACAGCTATTTTAGAAACGTCTATGGATTAATTATTTAACTGAGATTCATGAAAAAAAATCCTTTGCCTCGGGTACAGATACCGCCACGTTTTGCAAATAGCTCAAAACGAAACAAAATTAATTTAAAAATTAAAAAACGAGGCAACAGGAAACCCTCACGCCCTCCTCACGAGTAGTTTTCAGGCGCTAAGAATCGAAAGTAGGTCGAGGCAAACCAAACTGGTTCAAGACAACTGGAAATAAACCGAAATGCGCCCTTGACCTGCTTCGAAGAGTTTTCCGCATAGTGTAGAGGCTGTTTTAGATTGTCTCTTGCCGATATGGTATGTTGATGTAATTTAAATATTATTGCAGCAAATAAACAATATGTATATCTAGGGAAAGAATCATGGATACCTTCAGGCTCAGTCTCACGATTGCTCTTCAGACTAAATTGACTAGGTTGCCTTTCCAGCGTCGTTTGGGTATCGATTACGTGGTAAAGCAGATTATCTACAGCGTTGATTTCTTCTTCCGGTTCGTCGACAAAGTCTTCTCCTTCCTCATTTTCTGAAACAATACGAAAACCTTATCGTCTTGCACTACAATCGATGATAGCGCTATGCTAAAGAATATACAGTTCTATTGTCCACATTACTGTCGACAATGAAAAAATAATGTTACTACGACATAGGCAACATTCAGTCTCATCATACAGTCTCAGGGCTTTAACAAAATCCAGTATCTGAGATGACTCCACAGAGGCCAGCTCTCCATCCTAGACATCGGCTGTACCAAATTTCATAACACGGACGGTCGTCGCCTCGACGCACTGAGTGATAACCCATACAGCACATCAAATCACATTTACGATGTGTTTACATTATTAGATGTAGACACAGGGTGACACAATTCCCCCGATGTAAATATGCTACGTTTACACATTGTAGTTCAACACGTATGCACAAAGGTTAAACGTCCGCCTCACAATGTAGCCACAGTATAGCATTTACGTATACACAAAGTAAGGGATACACAGTGTGCCGTAGGATACACAGTGCTTGTGTATTACGTTTAAACTATGTTTACACATTGCAGTTGTGACTACCGCGTGTATACGTATGTATTTTGCTTCGTATACTATACATCTTGTGCTAGATAAAACTACTCCTTATGAACGAATTTAGGAAATAACACAAGTTTTGATGCCTAACTTTTCATTCTTTTTAAGAAATATTTATTCAATGATACCAATTATATCTTTTTAGAACGAAAATTAGGAATGCAAAACTTTGTATTTTCCAAAAGTATCTCGATCGTAAGTTCAAGAGAAGTAGCCTTAAAATTGTTCCATTTTTGTTTTGTATTAAATGTACCATTTTTCTTCCATAAAATGGATTAAGTGGTTAAAAAATAAAATTCTTATATTTCTTTATATCATGGAACGCAATAGCGCAAATAATACAATAATAATAATTATTTACACTGGAGAAACCAAAAGTAAGAAAACACTGTCAAAGAACAGAATTTGTATCAAAATATATTAAAAATATAAGTACCTAGTATAACAACATACTAAAATGGTAAACACTGGTATATCGCCACGATTTGGTGGACCTCGTTTAATCATTTTTTTCTCCTCTTTTCCCTCCAAGCAGTTGGTTTATTAGCATACTCATTCATCGAGCACTCTGTTGGACTTTATGTTGTTGTATTTTATTTCCAGATTAACAATCTCACCCTTAAATTTTATATGAAACTGATTATTGAATATTAAACATATCTGTATATTGATCCATCAATAACTTACCGAATATCAGTGTAAGAAGTTCTTTGAAGTGTTTAAATATTTCTTTCTCTGGTCCATTTAGATTTTAATTATTTCTAAATTAAAAAAAATTATATTGCAGAGCTAACTCAGCTAACCTCTTTATCATTATACGAGAATATTTGGAATTTTCATTCATTGGAGTCAAAATTTCGTAAATTGGGTATCGAGTAAGGGAAGAGTCGCTGCTATAATATTAATAATACTCTTAGGAAGGTGTAACAAGGTAATTAAAAACTTGTACTTACCTTAAAATATCTTTTAAACTACACACAAACAGAACATTTATATAGAGCTTCTGAATGATAAAACAATAATGGCTGCTAAACACATACCACTCCTAGAAAGGAGAAAGGAGAGAGGACACATAAGATATACTTGGTCGGTGTATCTACGCTGAGGCTATCCGCGCATGCGCACCCCTTCATTTCATGCTAGAATGTAGACACAACAGTACACTATTACAAAGTGTCTATATAGATATTTATTTTATGTGTATACGTCACATTTTTACAAGGTGTGTACTAAAGGCAAAACTATGATACAAAGTATCACACATACATATGACTTATACATTGTATGTCTCATATACCGACGTCAGATTTCATCATTTTAATAATTATTTGTTACGTTACAAAAAACTCTTTAGAATCTTGAGTGCATACGGTATACAATTAGTAAACACTGTATCACACAATTCTATCAATATAAACCTGCGTGTATCTCATATGTATATGTTAGAACTAGATGAACACTTAGGTTCACTTTAACATATGTTGTTTCTCATGTGTCTCCCTTGTAGAAACGTAATTTCATTTGGACGTGTTATATGGGAAAGTGTTCTGGTGTTTCCCCATTTTCCCCACAGAATCTGGATTCTGTGGGGAAACACCAGGACTGCATCGGTTGTTTCTCAGCTTCAGCCTACTCAGATGTTCGTTAAAGAGGCAGTGTCAGAAAATTTCTGAGTTCTGTCTTCCAGGTTTGTCAGTTCCGCTTTTAGTTGGTTACCGCTTGGAAAACAGAATGGTTCTAGTCCAGTTAGTGGAGTGTTCACTCCTTTTCTAGCTATATCATTTACTTTTTCATTGCCTTCTATCCCTTGGTGAGCGAACATCCAGAGTAGGAGGACTTTATTTTCTTTGTCTAATTTGTTCAGCTTCTCTAGGCACTCTTTGGCAAACTTCGAATTGATGGTTACTGAGTTGGTCGCGTTTAGTGCTGCTTGATATCGATATTTCCTGTTTTCGATAGTTCCTAGCTAAGATAAATTGTACGCATTTTTTGAGAGCGTAGATTTCTGCCTGAAGGATGCTAGGGTAGGTGCTCATTGATTCGGAGTATTTAGTTTTCAGCCTAAATACTCATATCCCTGTCCCTGCTTTGGTTATGGAAGCATCAGTATACCACGTTATGGTATGGCCTTTTGTATGCTGAGGAAAGCACAATAGAAATTGCTAATGCTCAACACGAAGAAGTACCGATTTGATTAAAGAAAATATAAAACTCTAATTTCTAATACTATTTTCTTTAACCGTCAAAACAAAGATCGTTCTTATGTCATCTTACCGTTTGCTGTAATTGAACTAGAAGGAGATGCCAAATCTCTAAATTGTTTCGGAGGTGGTAAAGCTATATCGTCTTCGTATACGCCCGATGGGTTAGATTGATTAATTTCACAGCCTAAAAATCACAAAAAAGTAAAAA
Source organism: Sitophilus oryzae (assembly GCF_002938485.1). Lineage (NCBI taxonomy): Eukaryota > Metazoa > Arthropoda > Insecta > Coleoptera > Curculionidae > Sitophilus > Sitophilus oryzae. The sequence goes on from NW_022146407.1 coordinate 271,680, forward strand.
ACAATGCACTACTGAATCTATGTCAATCTTCTATTAAATGTATTAAAAGATAGAGCACATCATTACATAATAGTATTGAAAGTTTTGTCTGCGTAATAAATACAGAATTTCTGATCAGGATGGCTTTATTTACAAAGAGCTGCATTTCAAGTATCGTTAATTCGAGACCAATCGGTGAGAACGGTGCTTGCTGTGGTTTGCAGTACTCATAAATATACAATAGTTGTATTATACCGGCGCCTTCCACTCAAAGAGTCGCATTTATCATTTTGAAAATTTTACAGTAGATTATTACAATAATTTCAACAGTCCAAAGGATTGAAACTGACCCCTCAATCTATACTAATATATAAAATCCTTAAGTGACTGACTCACTGATTAATCACGATCCTGCTCAAACCACTCAACGTAAGAAGCTCAATTTTGGCATACAGGTTGATTCTAGGGTATAGAGGTTCGATAAGAAGGAATTTTTCGAAATTCCAGTTCCAAGGGGGTGAAATATTTTTTATTTAAAAAACGGCCAAGTTTCCGAAAAAAAAAACACTTAAACACGTATATTTTATTTTGTTTTTTACATATTTTAAGATTTTTTAAAAGTGTATACAGGGTGTTTAGAAAAATTTGGTCATTGATTAATCACGATCCTGCTTAAAGCGCTTGACGTAAAAAGCTGATTTTGGAAAACGGATTGACTTTAGGGTGTAGAGGTTTGATAAGAAGGGATTTTTCGAAACTCGAATTCTAAGGAGGTGAAACCACCCCTCAAAATTAGAATATTTTTTATTTAAAAACCGGTGAGTTTTTCGAAAAAACTCTAAACACGTATATTTTATTTTGTTGTTTTACATATTTTAAGATTTTTTAAAAATTTATATAGGGTGTTTCATAAAATATGACCATCGAGTAATCACGATTCTGCTTAAATGCTTGACGTTTAAAGCTGATTTTTGGCAAACGGATTGACTGTGGGGTGTAGAAGTTCGATAAGGAGGGGTTTCTCGAATCTCAAATTCCAAGGGGGTGAAAATACCCCTGAAGTATTACAATATTTGTTATTTAAAAAACAGTTAGTCTTTCGGGAAAACGCATGGATACACATAATTTATTTTGTTTTTTTACATATTTTGAAAATTTTTAAAAAATTATACAGGGTGTTCCAAAAAGTTGGGTAATTTATTAACCACGACTGCTTAAACTGCTTGAAAGCTTATTTTTGGCAAACGGATTTTTCGAAAGTCAAATTCCAACGAGATGAAACTACCCCTCAAATATTACCAAGTTATATAATAATATCGCCATATTGTTTTTTCTCATGCTGACATAAATGTGAGAAAATTTTATCCAGTTTGAATGTTAATGGAAATTCTTGCTTTGCTTTATCATCACCGTTACAAATGATTAATTCGACGCGAACGAAGTCGCGGGTACACGCTAGTTAATAATAAAGGAACGTAATTTTCTAAACAATATGAACTGATCTCAGACACACCTTAAAACTCATATATGACAAATAATGATGAAACGGTGAACGATGGTTGAACAGTCTTTACTTTTAAAGTCCTATCGACTTTTTCCAAAAAGTAAGACTGAACTGCGTAGTCAAAGATTCCAGTCCCCAAAGATGCAGTGCCTTCAAAAACGCAATTCCAGTATAAGCACATATTCTCGCAAGCACATATATAAGCACATATTCCGCAAGCACATATTCTCTATTCCGGAAAGGCCTTCTCACAACTATCCACTTAGGAATGCGGAGCACGATATTTATCTGCCAACCCCGAGCTCAGAACTAGTTAAGGGCTCAATACTGTACAATGCCAAGAAAATGTACAATCATTTCATGTACAATTATTTCGAATATCAAGTCACTTTCATTCTTTCCCGCATTTCGCAAAGCTCTGAAATCATACTTACTGGAGAGAGCCCTATATGCGGTAAACGACTTTTTTGTTGATGTTTAATCATGAACAATTTAGAATTTTAATTTTAATATTTTGATCATCTCACACACTGGTTAAAGGTCTAGTATTTAATATTTTATAACTCTTGATTTTATGTTATTATAACATGATTTTATCCATTTACAGTTTTCCTTTTGTAAAATTTTCTAGATACGCCCGTGTTCTGCAATGTCCATATATGTTTTATTTGTAATTTTATGACGTAATTTTTTTTTTATTGATTTGTATTGTATGAAATTTTTTGTATTATTTGTATATTTGTTTTTGTGCTTTTTTTGTTTTGCTTTGTCGATGAAGCTGTTTTGGCTTTTTGTACAATAAAGCGTTGTTTTTCTTTTCGAATCGGTTCCAACGGATGTAAAATTGTATTTTTCTTCGTGGAGAACATTTTGAAAAGCAATACCGTTAAAAGTTATGTAATGTTTTTTTTTCTACCTCTATATGCAAAATATAAAAGACAACCCTCATAAATCACATTAAAAGACGTTTTTTTATTTCGCTCTACTGTAAAATGTTAGTTACGACACTTACTATAGAAGATGACGATATGTATATCTTGCGAATGGGGTTTACACCAAAGACATCTAACTAAAAGGAAACAAAACAATTTACATTTTATCGCGATCACGAACCGTGTTCCGCAAAAATCAATGATGACAGATTTACGCGGTATGTCATAGAATACGGTTCGAGTTCCAAATGTTATTATCGTTATTAATGTTTTTTGGGTACCTATAGAAACGTTAAACTAAATATTTGTATAGGTATATATAACTATAATTAATATACATAGATTGTGCCAGGATTATACCTTTGAAATTATTTTTAGTTTTCTAATTAAATTATATTAAGGAAATTATAGGAAATTACAATAACGAGCGGCATCGCTGTGGATTCATCTTTACTACGAAATTGTCGAAATCTGTAGGAATTTACGCAGACATTTGACGTTTTCATTTGTTTTCAGTCAACTTATATTTGACACAGGGGGGTGACAGTGAAATAGGAAAATTGGAAACAGTCATTAGTGTCATTCCTGTCATTCTCCTCACGACAAGTATGGCCGCCTAGACAAGGACAGCATTGTTTTTGTCTAACTATTTTCTAACTTTACAGTTTAGAATTGACAGATTTCAGTTTCAGAGACAACTTCAGATTTGTTCTAGAACAAATTCGAAAATATTCGACGCCATTTTAATTCATTCCGTTTACTTTCGTTTTGGAAGTTCAATTTAATATTTCGGTTGAAATTTATAAATATAATGGTATTAAAGTATATAAAATATATATTACATGAAGAATCCTGGAGAAAACGACGTTTCTGCAGTAGTAGGTATGTCCCATGTATATGAAAAATAGGTAGTAAATAAACACTGTTTTTACATTTTTTAGATGCAATAAAAATCATGTTATAATATCTTTGATCGGCGATTTTTCTGAAAATGGAAGCAATTTACAGCAAGGTAAGATCATTTTTAACTATAGCCAACATTATTTATCTCCAGTATGTGCGATTTATTGTCAATAATGCAATAAGACTGATAATCTGATTATGTTATCCGACTAAAAAGTCTCTTTTTGCTTCTTTTTGATTTATAAGCCAGGCCTCTTTGGGAATAATGGACGCTTTTTTAAACAGTATATTTATATTTTATACCTATTGATATTTTTACATTGTTAATTTTAGTATAAAAAATTGTTTTTCTGTTTTTCTGGTTTTTGTATAAGGCTCCCGTTTTCATGTTCGTGTGTCCGTTTTCTGTCCTTGAAGTCTGCGAATACGTGTGTTTATTTACAAATTACTGTAAGTCATGCTTATACCTTAACTAATTTACGTTAAAAGTACATATAATTAACTAATTGGTATTGAAACAAATACAATCCTCTATATTTATATATTTATTTACGTTGTTCCATATTTCAAATAAAAATATGTGAATAAATAATTTTTGGTTTTATTTACAAAAAAGTATTAAGCCATCATGTCCTTATCATGTCAACCTGTCAATTGGAAAATTAGTTCTCCAGACGACAACGAAGGCTTTCGGTGGCGTATCGTGTTTCCACGATTTAACACAGAGTTGACACTTCTTTCTAGTTAATTATTTTATGATTTGACAGCGCGCGGTTGTGAATTTTGTGCGGTAGTTGAACGTTTTGGTAGCTTTTGAACAACTTTCTAATAATTATTAGTGTTTATTGCAAAGAAAACTATTTAAAGTAGTTCTTAACTATCTACGATGGTTCGCCAGTGCATAGTTTGTAAAAAGGTGGACTATTCTAACCCGGAATTGATATTTCGACGGTAAGTGTCATTACGTTTTTTTTTAACTTTAGCCATGCTTACACGTACACGTATTAAACACGTACCTATATTTTCTTATTTGTTGGCGCTTTCGATTGTTAAATTAGAGTTACCGTCAGTTAGACCTCAGGCAAAAATAGTTATAATGGAAAATTGGTCTTAGGCAATCCCAATCAATTTTTGATAAAATTCATCAATTTTTGATAAAAAAAAACATTACGCTACTGATAGAGCCAAACGACAGAAAGATAGACGAAACTCAACCGTGTTGTCATATTTATGTACCCATCTCTTTTTAACTGTCATAAAAGTGTCAAACCATGTATGATTCTAAAAAATTGAGTTTTATGAATGGATTGTTCTGTTTACCCATTCAGATGTCTTTGGTTTTAACCATGTATGCTCTATCTTTTTAATCTAAGGTAATCAACTCACCTTTAAAAATAGATATTTCGGTTTTCTTTTCCTTATCTTTACTCACTTCGTTTGTCAGAGAGGTATTTAAATAAATTTTATTCGTTTTGTCCTTAACTCTTCTACTATCGCATTTTTTACGCTCACTATTATTCACTTTGGTTAATTTTTTCGTTTCTGCGGTTAAATTGAATAGCTTCTTTTGTAACTTATCTAGTTTTGATTCTAGAGCACTTGTGGCAGGATTTGGTATCTCAGTACTCGAAGCGACTGAACTGCTCCTAAAAGAAAAGACTTGAATATTATAACAGCAACGTGTGTTTACCTGTATAGGGTGAGTCTTAAATAAGTGCAAATATTTTCAGGGCTGGGAGATTTCGATAAAAGCAACATACTTTCTCTTTACCGTTTTTCAAATAAGTCCAAAATAACAGAATTATTTTAGTTTGAAAATTTCCAAAAAAATATGTTTTTTGCTTGAATTTTGAGAACCACAGGATCTTTTCTGGGTTTTCTTTCTTTTATATTTAATCCGCTACCTATGTTGCCATATGATCGAGAAATTATATTTTAATACTAAAAACTAAAAAAATTTCCAAATTTTATTTCAATAAAATTCCAAATTTTGAAAAAAATTTCGCGAAAAAATCCTCAAAATCGTTTCTCTCGGGTCGAAATATACTAGCCCTTAGACTCGCCCTGTATAAATATCTACAATATATCGGCACTTAATACTGACAACAACCTTATACTGACAACCGGAGACTATTTTTTTCTTAATGACAAACTAGGTAAAAGAAATACTTCTTTCACATTTTATTTATAGTTTTATATATCAAATGCTAATACTTAGCTATTTTAAAAATAAAATTTCGAAATATTTGTATGTTCATGGTCATTGGTTGTAGCAATCAAGCCATCAAAGAGTTATCATATAAGTCACTTTTTTCAAATGAAACCCCATAGTTTCTGATACATCTTCATATATTTGAGCTGAAGGGTTTTGATCATGTTTCTCATAATTATGCTGAATTGTCTTGGCTAAAACTTTTAAGCCTAACTGAGTATCACACATTAGTTCTTATTCTCAAAATAATAACAAGTTCAAAGAGAGAAAAGTTAAAATTCAGTCTTGTGAACATCAAGAAGTGAGCATCAAAGAACTTTATTACAAAATGTGCATAATATGTTTTGACATGATTATCAGTTTGTTGTCATTATTTCACCAATATTCCGTAGATATAGAAATATTACGCCTTTTTTGATTGAACAAAATTTACGTCTCTGCAAAAATGCGTTGTTTGTAGTGGTGGGCAAAACCGATATTTTTAAATAAGAGTTGAAACTGTTACTGTTACTTACATATAGCAGCTGTGTCTATCTATTTACATGTTTGTATATTTACATGTTTATACATTTACTGTTTCCTTGATGGTGTTGTATCTTGTTTGGTAAATGCTATAAGCTAAATAATTAAATTCTAAGTCCACCGTACACCGCGATCGACGGACACAAACGAAAAATCTATCATTTTTCAACTCAGCTTATCTCGACCGCCGGCCGTTATGCTCGTAACTGGTTAAAAAACAATGCATCTAAAATAGCTGATTATTTTCTATACGTTATTCTCAAACCTGGTGCGAGCCCAACATCGACAATCGACCGATGCAGCAGCGTTACTTTCCCACTCCGGTTATCTCGACCACTATGCGTTATGCTCGCAACTGATTAAAAAAGCTGCTTATTTTATATACTGTTATTTTTAAGCTGTTAATAACTCAACACGGACATCGACCGATGCAGCAACGTTCCCCACTCCGCTGTATCTCGACTATCGACGCGCCATGCCACCGCCCGTTATCGACGGTTGTTGAAATAAAAGGTTTTTCATACTAGTTGTTTTTTGGAATTGCTTCGAGCCGTATAGAATTTCGTGGCGATGTAGAGCGCCGACTTCGTTTCACAAGCGGTCGATCTCTAACGGTTGCGTTATGTTATTTCTAAATAACTGTTATAAAATAACAGATAGTTAAATAACAACACATCTCTAGTTGTTTGTAAGAGGGCATCAAATTTTAAAAAATCAAACACATTTTTTAAAGCATTTTAAGACGTCTGAGTAAGATTTACTCCCGAATACGAACAAACGGTAACACACGCTAGATGTGTTTTCGGCTTTAGATTTCCTCCTGAATCCGAATGAACGTTTGCAAAATGTATTCACGCCTTGAGATAAAGATTTCTATTAATAGTTTATAAATAAAAAGACATGAAGAACTTCATATTTACGTTAAGTACTAGCTTCAAAAACTAGCGTCTGTCTTACCTGGAAGTTATCCAACCGCTCTGTTCGCTGGTGGACGACGAGCAGCTACTGTAGTACTTCATGCTCGGATACCTGTACTTCTCCTCCGACTTCGGACTTAGATTAGGCAGTGATTCCGTTCCGGAAGAGACGAGCAACGGGAACATTTCTTCGGACAGGCACGAAGTACTGCGCACTTTGCGCAACACCCCGTTCAGTACTTGACTACTACTAGACGACCCTGTTTTCTGGAAGAAGGTTTGAGACAGGCTCTCCGTCGAGCTACTGGTCGAGCCTATCTCGAATATTTTTGATTTCGAACTTTGATTATCTTTCCTTTTTTTAACACTATCGCCGTTGTTTAAGGCAAAGCCGTTAGAGATCGCGGTGAGATTTTCGGTTTTCCTCGTTTGATTTCGCGTTTTTTGATTTATCAGCGAATTGAATCTCTTGTCGTCGTTGGCAGGTTTCTTTTTGGGCGAGAATGTTTGCATGGATGTTGATCGAGGAATGTTGTATAATCCTTCACTCGCTGTGTGACTTGCGGATTTTACCATTACTCTTTCATTTTCATTTTTCTCCACACTTTCTTTCTTAGGCATGCCTCCAGAACTTTTCTTATACTTTTTACTGTGTCTGATATTAAGCGATCTAAAGTTATTAATCGGACATTCGCACACCCGCTGTACAACGTCCGGTTCGTTCGCTTCAACCTCCAGAAAATTCCCTCTATCCTGCTTCAAACTATACTCGCTAGCGACATTTTTCAACGTCTGTATCTTGTAGAAGCGGGACTGCTGTTGCTTATCGACATACTTCTTTTGGCTGGAGCTCGTTGTGTTGTTTTGGATGTTGGACATGGATATGTGAAAACTGTTATTGGATGCGACTTGGAGGTGATCGAGGGATTTGCTGTGCCTAGCTGGGACGGTGTTGCTGAAACACTCATCCCATTTGTAAAGGCCGCCTATTTTCTGGAACTGTTTTTGCGGTTCCCAGACGTCGATGCCGCACGAACAGCTGGTGTTATCGGTTGTTTTCGATCTCTTAAAATTCGTTGGTTCTAAGATATCTAAAAATGAATTGACTTTACCGAATTTCATTTGTAATATCAGAAATATAAATTTTACCTTGGGATTTGGGAGCAGCGTACTGCTCGTAAGTCTTTTTGTCGTAATTAAAGGGGTACTGATATTGGTCTTCAAATATAATAGGCATTGATGCACAATCTCCATCTAGAAAACTGCAGTGAACTGGCAAAGGAGGCAAAAGCTGCATATACTTGGACCTAGATAAAAAATAATACTGTTTTACTATTTCTAATACATCGTTAAAAACAAATATAACTCATAGTTAAACACAATTAAATTATGTCAACATTTCATAGTTATACAGGGTCGCCGTTATGTATAGAAAAATGGCGCCTAGTGGTGAAAAGACGTGTATGAAATTTCATAATAGATATTATGAAAAAAACATTTTTTCTCAAAACATTGACACCATGCATCTCGAAAACGAAAGATATTTAAAAACTTATATTTATGTGAACTGTTTACCTTAAAAACACGTTTTTAATAAACAATGCAGACGAATAATTACTACTATTGTATTTTAGGTTTTTATTTTTGTATGTTGTTTTTAGTTAATGTCTTAATGTCTCCACTTCAGCTATTTTGTGTTGAAATAATATTTTGAAATATAAATAAATCAGCTTAAAATGAGTATTATCTTATTCTATATCCCCTTATTTTGTTCTATATTCCTAAAATCGGTTCAATGCACAGCTAATAGACACATTTGTTCTATATCCAAATCTAAAATCACTTATATCTTTTAAATAAAGCTTCTAAAAGTAAAATAAATACATATGTTTGAAAGGCTTTTATATTACCTTTAATTTGTATGTTTAATAGAACCATTTTGGTATATAGTGTTTACGGATATCCAGTTTAAACTTTAAACCTTGTTTTCTCAGTTTCATTGAAATGGTCTATAGAACAATCTTATTCTAGGGTGACGATTTGACATCTATAAAAAGACAGGGGCACGAGAAACCCACCCCCACCCCTACAAAAGTTTTAGTAGAAATGTTTGCAATTTCAATGACGAATTAATTTTATGTCCAAAGGTTTATGTAGTATTTACTACATTTTTTGTCCTTTGTAAAAACATGCAAATTCGCATAGTTTAATGTAATGTTTAATGTTAATTAAGGTCACTAAAGTTTTTTTACAGAATATATAGACAATAAAACTGTAATGTAAGTATGAGGAACAACAGGTTGTGAACATCAGATTTTTTTTAAATAAAAAAAAACAAATTTTAATAAGTGCATAATATGTTTTAATATGATTATCCTTTTGTTGTTATTATTTCAATGTTATACAACATAAGTGTCTCAATATTCCATAATCATGAAACTACTACGTATTTTTGGAACCAAAAGTAGTTAATTTACCTCTATGTTTTGCTAGAAGCTTTAACATTACTTTCACAAACTACCTTAACCACAACATAAATTATTTTAATTAATCATAATTTATTTTTTATAACCACAACAGTAGAACTGTTTTGTAACTTTGACGACGACTGAGTTATTTGATTTTCGAAAAAAATGTCCTAGTATTTACTACATTTTCTGTTTCTTGTAAGAAACGTTATTTGACACAGGTTTTTAAGAAAAAAATGTTTTTGAAGCTGACCCACAAACATTTGTTGCAACATCAAGCATTAAAATCTAATTGGCAAAAATATGGAATGTTAAGTAAGTGCCACAAGTCAAACCAAACCAACCCCCCACCCTAACGAATAAAAGAAGCACTTTTGTATAGATATAAATACTGTTCAATTAACTATTTTGTGGCTCTAAAAATACGTAGCAGTTCACGGAATATTAGGACACCCTGTATATTAAAAAAATCCTAAAATAAAATTCCATATAATAAAAATATTCTATTATGACTTTCAGCCTTAGCCCACGGCCACACAGAAAGCGTTTTTAGCGTTTTGCGTCTCAAGCGCTTTTTGCGATTTTACCGTTATAAGCGCTTTTTTCCATTTGTGTTCAATAAAAACACACAAAATACGCGGCAGGTCTGCAGTTTCTATTAAGATGTCCATTAGGAACGTTGCAAGCTCGTGGATTCCCGGCCCGTCCAACAATCAATCCTGTGAGAAAGAGATAGGCGAGGTCGGCGCCGTTAGCGCTGAAGAGACGAAGATAGAAGACGCTGGGATTGAATTGTGGACGGGCCGGGGCATATATTCGGAGATAAACACAATCTACTGCTAGTACCAATGGTGTGTGTAAAAATAATAATTATTATTTGCCATTTATTTTACGAATTTTAGTTTATATGTGTATAGTTTTTTTATGTTGTAGTGTTGTGGTTAGTACTATAAGTTATAACTATAATATAATATAATAAATAATTATAATTATATAATAGAATAGTAAATATTTCTAGTTGCTAATGCAATTTTAGGACATGATTTATGAAACATTATGGAGTGAAACTTCTTTACGCGCGCTGGGAGTAAAAATTGAAGGCCGTGACATACGAGCTAGTGAGTCGGCCCTGACACACAAGCTCGTTGTAACGAAATGTGTTAAGGGCTTAGAAATACGTAGTGACGCGACGTATATTTGTGAGCAGTCCACGTGTTTATCAAAAATATTGATTATTTAATACAAATTTTGAAAAGGTGAATAAAATTATTACGTGTAAAAAAAAACATTTGATACACGTAAAAAACTTTTTTTATTACTTTACGCGAATAAAACTGTTACACGTAAAAAACTCTTTTTTACGCGTATAAAACTATTTGTTACTGATAGAAAACTATTTTTTACGCGTGTAAAACTATTTGTTACTGGTAGAAAACTATTTTTTACGCGTATAAAACTATTTGTTACTGGAAAAAACTATTTTTTACGCGTATAAAACTATTTGTTACGTATACAAATATATTTGTTACACGTAAAAACTATTTTTTTACGCGTCAAAAACTTACTGTTTCTGGTAGAAAACCTTTCTTACGCAAAAAAATATATTTGACGTGTAAAAAACTATTTGTTACACGTAAAAAAGTATTTTTTACGCGTCAAAAACGTTAAAAAACGACGCGTAAGAAAATATTCCTTTAATTTATTACTTTTTCAACATTTTAAACTACACTTTTTCAAACATTTCCTTCAAATTTTTGAATTTAATAAAATCTTCCTAAACAGTAGATGTTCTTTATAAAAATATTTTTAGATAATATCCTAAAATGAAAAAAATGCATACTATTTAATTTATTTTTATTATATTATTAAATATATCGTCCGCCTATGACGGGGACTCATCTTAGAAAACGCTAAAGACGCTACAGAAAACAAACTGATTTGTTTTCATTTGCGTTTTTGCGAGACACGCCGAACGCTACACGCTTTTGGTGTGGCCACTGCTATATAATCCTGTTATTTTATTTTAGTCGCTAAAGACGCTTCACGCTAAAAACGCTGTGTGGCCGTGGGCTTAGGCTGTTTAAGTATATGACTATTTCTAAAAAATAAAAAGTTATGCTACCTTTTGAGCAACTCCGTTATAACAAGGTACTTGTGGTATTTCGTCTCGTAACAGTCTAACGCCGACTTTCTCGGATTGTAAACAAGGAAAAACAGCTCGGCAAACCGACGCACTCGAAGATGATGGTGTTTCCTGCTTAGGAACTGCTGTATGGCGATCTTGCAACTGAACGTGAGCAAAAAATAATTCCAAAGTTTGATGTTGTCGGCGCAGAGCTCTTGAAGATTCGAAGTGGGTTTGTAGGGGTTTCTTTTTAAAAACTAAAAACAAAAAATCATATTTGTATAATACCGTGTAAAATTTTGTTATTTTCATGTACAGGGTGGAGCTACTACAGAATCTTTGAAAAAATCTTTATAAAAGGATTATACATAAGATGTAGTTGTATTTTGAGTGTACAGGGTGGGTCAAATTAATATAGATAGACGAAAATTAATATCGGTATCTGGAGCTCAATTTTCATCAAAAATATGATGATGAAAACCGCACATCAATATTTGTTACCGTTTCGAAGTTACGGGGTGTTTTTCAAAAATGTGCATTTTCAAAAAATCGCTGTAACTTTTTTGCTATGAAACATTTTTTTATTTCTATAAAAACAATTCCAAAGCACATTTTTACGTAGAATTTAATGGTTTAAGTATAATTTTTTTAAAATTAATAATTTAAGAGTTATCAAGAGAAAACTTCATTTTTTATTTGGGACACCCTCTATATTTTTAATTAACTGAAAAGAATTTAAAATTAACTTTCCAAAAATATAGCACACTTGATATTTTGTTATAATCCCCTTCGAAATACAGAATTTTTAAAAATTTGCCACTTTTAATTAGTAGGCTTTGGACCCCTTATTGATGATATGCCCTTAATGGAACTCGAAAACATATTTTTCCAGCAAGACGACGCACCGCCTCTGAACGCTGAAGTTCTCAGCAAATTTTTGCAGCCCATTTCAAAAATAATTGAATAGCTAATCAATATCACAGCCGTTGGCCGTCGAGGCCGCCTGACTTTGTGTCCATGGATCTAATCCTATGGATATATTTGCAAAAAGGTTCCTTATTCTTCCTCATAATCTAGACAAGAATTAGAAATACTTCGCAGTTATGAGGGGGTATTCACCCCCACTTCACTCATTACCAACTGAACTAAAAAAATTAGCCCCAAACTCCTTCAGACTTCATTTTAAAATAAATAACTGATAATGCATCCTCTTGCCCCATGTCTTGCAACTAGATCTTACAAATATTGTAAATGCCTTGTTGATTTTTTTTTGTTTAGGTTAGGTTAGGTTAGTTAGTAAATTGATGGCTATTAAGATTAAATTTTTATTTATAGTGTATATATATATTTTTTTTCTAGAATAATAGTAACTCGACTGATATTAAGATTAAATTTTGTATTTATATAGTGTATTTTTTTTTCTTCTTTAATGTATTGTAAGTTTAACAGTTGATGAATAGGAAGTATTAATAGATCAAGAGAGAGACCATAAACACATTACTTTATATATTATTAAAAAAAAACGGGAACTGGACTAGATCTTTTTTTAATTCTTTTTCAGTTCCTTTTTGCGTATCAACAGAATTAATATTTATTTGTAAAAACTTATGTAAAAATGTAATTGATACTGCAAATAAACATATTATTATTATTATTATTATTAAAAATATACAGGGTGTCCTATATAAAAAATCAAATTTTCTTTTGATAAATCTTAAATTATTAATTTTAAAAAAATTATACTTAAACCATTAAATTCTACGTAAAAAGGTGCTTTGGAAATGTTTTCATAAAAATACAAAATTTTCCATAGCAAAAAAGTTACAGCGATTTGTTAAAAATGCATATTTTTGAAAAACACTCCGTAACTCCGAAACGGTAACAGATATCGATATGCGGTTTTCACCATCATGTTTTTGACAAAAATTGAGCTCCAGACACCGATATTAGTTTTTGTCTATCTCCTATAGAAAAGGGTGTTTCCATTTAAAAGCGTCGAATTTGACCCACCCTGTACTTATATTTTCATATTTTTGTATTTTTCTTTAAAAAGGTATGTAAATTTGGTAAAGTATAAACGGGATATAACCATTTTAGGACAAGCAAAAACTTGTATGAAGAGTGCATTTTTCTCAAAAAGTTAATAATAAAAAAGTGTTTACTCTACCATGTAAAGACAACCCGGGGACATATTACTAGTCTCTAATAATAAACGCATGTTTTGAAAATGAAAGAAAAATGAGACTTTTGCGAACATAAGTTTGGTTTGGTACGGATACGGTAAAAGTTTCCTGTAAATATGTATATCATCCTATATATACTGGGTGAATTTTCTACGATGTTCTCTATGGATAATCTAATCTAATCTTGGAAACTACTGCAGATAGAAAGTCGGTTAAATGGGGAAAGAATAGCAATTTTCTGGGGTCATAAATATGCGCCTTTCAGATTTTTGGAAAAGTTCATGGCTTCTTCAGACATTTCGAAAAAAAAACATTTCGGCTATTTTAAAAATTTTCCCTAATTCCATTATAATCTATTTTAGACAAAATGTTTTCAGACAAAAGTTGTAGATAATCACATCCTTTATGAAACTGTGTTCTCCGATTTTTTTTCTAAAGCCTGTCATTTTTGACATATGACACAAACATATGTTTTTTAAATGGAAACCATAGTTGGCCATGACTTCATAAAAACGCCATTCTTTAAGCTTTTGAGCGATATAAGCTATAATATGTTTTTTTCGAAAAATTACTGAGTTATAGCCAATTCGTATCATTTTTAAACAATTTCACTTAGTTAGCCATGGAAACAAGTTTATCGTCGTTGCTCTCAGAAATGTCAAACTGTCACATCCAAACTTTGTAAATTAAAATAAACAAAAATTGTAAATATGAATTTTTCAAATAAAGAAAAGCGAGTAGGATTATTGGTTCAACTTTTCTTGGCCATACATTTTCGAGGATATGTTGACCGGTGAACGTTTTACGCTTTTTAGAGAACGGTTTTCAAGACATGTTAAAAAGTTAAATTTAGAGATTCGCGCAACAATAGAGTGGTTCCAACATGCAGTGGCGTAGCGTGGATTAATATAGATGTGGGCAAAGTCGCATCATAGAGGCCGCTTTGCTTTCGTTCCCTAAATCTACAAATTAAAATAATCTTACCAAACATGCTTCGACACGACATATCTACTCTAATGGAGTTTGGTAGATTAGGCACTAAAAGTTGTAGTTCTTTGTAAAGCTCATAAGATTCTATGTCTGCTTTCCCATTTTGAAGTACTACAATTAAAGCATTACAGTGCTTCAAAAGTTCATTAAAAGAACGGGGAATCCCAAGTTCATAGACAAATCTTATTTTAGCGACTCATTAACTTGAGTCACCAAGTTTAAATATGCGAAAGGCTACCGTGTGTTTTTAAAGCGCAAAGCTAGGAATTATGTTTCGTTGTTCTTTCATGTTCAGAAAACTGACGAGAGTGGCCAATATTTTTTAAATTTTTATTTTATTTTTATATTAAAAAGGGATTTTAAGTTTGGTGGTATCGCATTTAAAGAGGCCTCGCGAGGCGAAGCCTTAGGCGAGGGCCACTTCGCCCACGCTTAGCTATGCCACTGCCAACATGACTCTCATTATGACACTCCTCCTATAATAAAAGAAATATTAAAAAATATTTATATCATAATTATGCAAACTCAGGAATAGGAAGAGTTGGACCAATTGCCTGGGCCTCCTCAATGATCTGACCTATCCGTTTTAGATGTTCTTATGCGGTATGCTTAACAGCAAGGTTTACAAAAGAACTTATGAATTAAGAGAGGCACAGTTTTTTTCAGTTTTAAAAAGATGCATTTATAAACAATGGCGAATTTTTTAACGCATTTTATAAAATAACTTAAAGTGTATGTAGTGATATAATTTTTTATGTTTTAGTTACAAACTAAAAATAAATAATGCACAGCAATGGAAATTGTAAAGAACCATTTAATAAAATTTTCTGTCTCTTTATGAGTTACAAATCATAACAGAATAAGAATACCATACCAACTAAGTGAAATTACTCAGGAAAGATGGTAATGGGCTCTTTCACTATATTTTGGAATTAGCATAATTGAATAAAGCAATTAATTCTAGAATTTTCTGTTATCTCACTTTCGAAAAATTTGAAGTCGTTCTTAAGAAAATAAATAAAAACAAAAAAGCCCAGAATAAAAATCCGCACTTTATTTTTAATACGTCACACCTGGCATGTTGAAAAGCGGCAACACGGCTGCGGCCGGGCCACCATGCTGACCCACCACCACCTCCACACAAAGCCATTCAACCAATATGGCGGAGATAGAAGTGCTTTATTTGGCGCGTATTTTAAAACCTGTTATATTTCCAAATTACGGCAATTTTCGGCATTTCACAGGAATGTCGGGTTAGATTACGTAATATTTCAATAATTTTTTAATATACAGGGAGTCTAAAAAAGTTCTCTACATGAGTATGGATTTTTTTGTATTATTACTTTTATGAAATCAGTTAGTTACTTTTTATAAAAAGGTCTGCTTTCTCAGAAAATAGGTACTGTTAAAATATTCAAACTTGAGGTAGCATATATAGGGTGTCCAAAATAATCGGAAAAAGAAATAACCAGAAATATATGACAAAAAATAGCAATATAAACTAAATATTCAATTGCAAACACTTACCTACCATAGTTTACAATTTACTGAACGTTTGATAAATATATATTATTATGGACAGTATAGGAAGTTACTTGTCTTAGTAAAAGCCTTGGTAAATGCTCTTAGAATTATAAACTGCACTGACTTGGGTCAAAAAATATGGAATATTTTTTCTATGTTTTGCAGCATTACACGAATGGGAATAAATTTAAACTATAATAGGTGAGGATAAATAAAAAATATAATATGTGTTTCAAGATTTTATATAGAAAAAAAACTAAACTAAACCAAACTTCCGCTTAGCTTAGTTTTCTTTACTCTTTCTCTTTACATAGGGCTTTGTCTTTGTGGTAAAGACGTCATTCCTTTTTTTTGCATAGTTCTTCAATAAAATATTGGATATTCTGAACAAGATGGATTAAATAATAAATTCTGACGTATGTGAGGGGCAATTGTGACCTAAAAAAAGACTTACATCCAGGCCATTTATATTTTCAAATGCCAATGTTGTCAATATCTTTCTGTGATCTTTTTGATGTAAAAAGCTTGATTCTTCTTTCAATATTTTACTTATAGTGAGGTAAGTGTAAGCAGTAGCCATAACTACATCCTCACTAGGGTAACAGAGGCTTTGGCCTTTGGCCTTTTTGAGGTATATTTAATGCCACTTCTTACCCGAGAACTACTAGTAGGAGTGAAATTATCTCTTTTAATAGCTGTCAACCATTTTTTACGAAGCTCGTCATTTTTGGGGAATATAAAAGCAGAAACCTTGGGACCCCCTCTATAATTCCCGTGACACTTTGGAACAGAGCATGTAAAAGGCATGCTACAATAAAATATTAATACCTATCTTTTGATTATTGTAAGTAACCATTATGCAGGTAGTACTATGCAGACTGGCGGCGAAGGCTTTTTACTCATTTAGGTGTAATATCTTGATAAATACTTCTAATTCTTACCTTAAAATAATTAATAATAGAGGAGTACGACAAGCACAAAAGTTTGAAGTTCCCTATGTGGAATGTCTGGTTTGGATTTTTATTACACTGTTATTTTATCATAATTTTCTGATCACACCATCTACTGAACACTAAGAACTAAACAAACGTGTTGCAGAAGCACAACAAACTAGAGATAATTAATTATTTCTGGTATGCAATCGGAACGAGAAACCACTACCGGCTTTTCAGGTTAAAGGTAAACAGTTTAATAATGCGCTGCCTTCGCCGCCATATTTGCCTTGCCCATATCATGTTGATTAGCTTTGAGTTGAGGTGGTGCTGGTCAAATCAAATCGCAATGTTGCCAGTTGTCGGCTGGCGCACGAGCACGGTTCTGCAATGTGATTGGGCGTATTTTTCATACGTCATCAATTGGCACTTTAAAATTATTTCAAATTAAAGCAATTTTGAGGGCCTAAAAAAAATTATTCAATGTCATGGAACTACTTTTTTTGGATAAATATACTGAAGATAGTCTTCTATTTCAGATTTTGTCCTTGAATTAGGTATTTTATTTTTTGTGAAAGAGCCCATTGACTATAACTCAGTAATTTCTCGAAAAAAAAAATTATAGCTTATATCGCTCGAAAGCTTAAAAATGGCACTTTTTATGAAGTCATGGCCAATTATGGTGAGAAGTGTCTAGCCCTAGCAGTCAACTATTAAGCTTGACCAATCAGGTTGGTGGTTAGCCTGGGTATTTGAAGGGTGTTAATTCATTTGTGTCTGTCAAAAACTCTAACGTGATTGGTCGGGCTTAATAGTTGCCTGCTAGGGCTAGACACAAGTATTATGGTGACCGTTCCATTTAAAAAAATATATGTTTGTGTCATATGTCAAAAATGACAGGCTTTAGAAAAAAAAACGGAAAACACAATCTAATTAAGGATGTGATTATCTACAACTGATTATCTGAAAACTTTCTGTCTAAAATAGATTATAATGGAATTAGAGAAAAGAGATGATTTCCGAGATACCCAAAGAGAACATCGTAGAATACTCACCCTGTGTATCGTATTCTGTAAAAAATAGAGAGAAATTCTTTCAGAGAAAATCTAGAGAATAGAGATGTCTTGGAAAAGTGGGCCAACCTGTATAAACTTACTTTAGTGCTGTCGTAATCGTTGTACTTAACAATAAGCGTGTCGTAGTTGTCCGACACGATCTCCTCTCGTTGCAACAACAAAAATTTATATTCTTTAATGGTAGTTTTCAGATTATTGCTGGAATCTAAAAGAACGTTGTAGGCTTCTAAGTGTACTTGGGAAGATTCGTTTATCTTATTATAAAACTTTTGACTGCTCACTTGTAGGACGGGATCGGTTAACGTAGTGCAATGAGCCGTGCGAATTTTGCTCCAAGATTTTGATGATTTCGGTGCACTGAAATAATAAAGAAAAAATATATGTAATAATCGAGTTAGATGATTTGTTAGAGAAGTAATTTATTTTGAATACATAGATTATTCAGGAAACAGTTTGTCTTATAAATTGTAATATATACACGGTGTACCAAACTAAGGGCTGGCAAAGGTTAGTTTTAGGTCGAGATTTCCATATGTAAGAAGAGTGCAATGCGTATATAATGTACTGAACAAAAAGAGAACAGTAAAAACGTTGCCAAATGTATAAAATAAACCGAGAAACTGTGCACATTGCTAAGAGACGTGGAAGCGGATATAGCAGATTCGTTGCGGTCCGCGCGGTAGACCGGTGCGGTCCACGGAATCAGCTCTTGAAATTTTAGTGAAGGATGTACATTATGAGTTCAGCTTCACGATTTAAGTCTCATGACACTTTATTTGCTTATTTATTAACGAATCATTGTAATTTTTCCTATAGCTTGTAAATTTTTAAGTGCAAATTAGAAACACTTGCACTTTTGAAAAAAATAAGTGGAATTGAGTTGGTGTTCGACATTGGTCGCGCTATTAGAACTCTGAATTCAAAAATCGATATCCCGAAATCCATTAGAAATAATTGACTGTAGTTTTGTTCAAAACCTTTTTTAATATTTATGCTATACAGGGTGTTCCAGAGAAAAGTGCAAGTATTTTAACTGGTAGTATAGTTCAACCCCAGAAACACCCCTATAAGGTTTTTTTGCGAAAAAAAAATTTGAAAATTCGGAATTTTTTGAAATTTTTTTTGGATATTTTTTAGTTTTTATTTTAAAAAAATAATTTCTTGATAAAATGGCAACATAGGTAGTAGATTAAATTTACAACAAAGAAAATCCCGAAAAGATCCAGTGGTTCTAAAAATTTTAGCAAAAAATCATTTTTTTTTGGAAATTTTCAAAGTAAAATAACTCTGTTATTTTGGACTTATTTGAAAAAGGATAAGGAAAAAATATGTTTCTTTTATCGAGATCTACCACCCCTTAAAATCCTTGCACTTATTTCTGGGACACCCTGTATTTTCTTTGTAGACAGTATGTGAAAATCTTTATAAATAAAAAAAGTTATGCTAAAAAAAAGCTACGCACTAAAATAAATAGCTTTTTTCTTTTTAATTTTTGGAATAAAAAAAAACAAGCCTTACGAATTTTTTTTATTTAAACGTCTTGTAAAAGATCCGAATTTCAAAATAAGAAAATACGTTTCAATATCTAAAGTAGTTTTTAAATTATCGCGATTACTGACGGTTTCTCGTTAAAAAAATGGACACCCTAACGATTATCCTTATAATTCCATTTCAGATGCTCAGAAACATATCTTTTTTCATATTGTCAAGGTCAAGGGCTAAAATGTATTACTGGTTGCCTGCACAACCGCAACGTATCCGCCAGAAATTAAAAGACTTTTTCAGGCGCCATCTTTTAGTCAAGTCGAGAAGTAAGGGAATCAGACAATGGAATTGTCTGGTATGAAGAAGTACGCTTTCCGAGAATTGGGGAAATTTCGAGAAGCAGTCAATAGAGTATATAAGCCGGAGCCATCGACAACTGGGAGACAGTTTTGAAATTTGAATATACCGCGTGGAAATTGAAAATCGGACAATTTGGTGAAGGAATCTTATAAATAGTTAGTTTGTTGTGTGTTATAAGTTAGTAATTGTGTATAAAGTGAGAAAATAAATTCGTTAAGTATTTTATCGTGAGTTTAAATTAGTGGACCCACGGAATCCGGTGTCAGAAGTTGGTGTCGGAAGTGCGAACAATTGGTGTCGGAAGTGCGATTCAAGAGGATTTTAAGAAGAAATTAAGTGGATTGGAAGATTTTTAGACCGAATTAGAGTATTTTTATGGTTGGTACAAGGGAACAAGCGAAGAAAATGGAGGAAGTAAGCAAACTATTAGGCGATTTTATGGAGAATATGAGAAGAGAAAAGGCAGAAGAACAAGAGAGCTGCGAAAAGAGAAGAGCAGAAGAACAAGACCGCCTACTGAAGATTCTGGAAAATCAAGACAAAATTTTCGAAGATTTGAAAATTCAACGACAACAAGACAAAGAAGAACAGGACCGGCTTGAGAAAATTTTTAGAAGATATGAAAATTCAACGACAACAAGACAAAGAAGAAGAACAGGACCGGCTTGAGAAAATTTTAGGCAATTTAGAAAGTCGTCAGAAGAATGAATGGAGGAAATTTTAGAAGATATAGAAACGCGCCGCCAAAAAAGAAAGACTAGAAGATCAGGACCGTCTTAAGAAAACTTTAGAAAATCAGGAATTTCGACTACAGAAGAATTTTGAAGACCTGGAAAAACGACAGGAGAACCATTTCCAAGAAGTCGTAGAAGATCTGGAGGAACGCCTTCAGCAGAAAATGGAAAAATTAGAGATGGACATACAGAAGACCAAGGTACAAGCAAGGACACCTGGCGTCTCTGGAACTGCGAACCTCAAGGCCCCGACCTATGATGGACAAACTACTTGGACAATGTACCACCGCCAGTTTGAAGCAGCCGCTGCTGCCAACCGATGGACTGACCAGGAGAAAGCAGCGGCACTCGTCATCGCGCTGCGTGGCCCTGCCCTGGAATTGTGCTACAAACTATTCCTGCAGCCCAACAGCAGGAATACCAAACTTTGGTTGCTGCACTGGACAGAAGATATGGCGACCAACATCGACGCCAACTTTACCAAACCCAGATCAAGACACGCCTGCAGAGGTCCGGAGAGAGTCTGCAGGAATTTGAAGCAGACTTACGTCGGCTGGTACACCTAGCGTATCCTGAAGCAACGGAAGGATTTAGGGAGGAACTCGCTGCTCAGTGTTTTATCAGCGGACTGAGGGACAACGAGTTACAGAGGGCTCTGCAAATATCCCGATTCTCTACCAGCAGCGAAGCACTGGTCAGGGCGCTGGAAAGTGAAGCTGCTTTTAGCGCCATCCCTAGACCGAAGATAAGATCAGTAACGGTCGAGGAACAGCCCGAAAGCACTCACAGGGGTTTGGAGGAGATGTGTAAGAAAGTCGACAAACTATGTGAGCTACTAATAAACAAGAGAGTCAACAACACCGGAAGATCCCAGGACATAAGGTGCTTTAGATGTGGCAGGAATGGCCACATCAAACGGGATTGCCGCGTCCAAATGCGATCCCGTTCACCATCCAGAGAACGTAGGCACCAGGAAAACTAAAATCAGTCAATACTAAGGGGCGAGTATTGACTGGGGAGAACAGAGCCCCCAGGATTTTTTCCATTAGGAGTCTAGGAAGAACCGCTGACAGTTTGGTGATCGACGAAAGTCAATGGAAAGGGAATTCGAATGACTGTGGATACTGGCGCTATGGTATCGTTGGTGCGGGCTAACTCAGTGCAAGGATTGAAGCTGATGTCTCTGGGAAGAAGAGTGTGTTTACGTACAGTTACGGGGGAAATGGCCGTTGCACGGGGAAAGGCTATCGTCGAACTGAAGTTAGGAAATTTGAAGTTTCAGCATAGCGTCTTAGTGGCAGATATTGAAGATGACTTCATCTTGGGCATGGATATGATTCGTCAACATGGATTTTCGTTCGATCACCAGAGAAATATCTTAAATATTGGATATGAAGAGTTCATGTTATCTCCAGACGAGGGACCAGGCAGAATGGATGTAAGATCAGCGGAAACTGTGGTGATACCTGGTAATACCGAGAAGATCGTATTCGGTAAAGTGGAGAAAATCGCTGGGTGCTGTGTTGGACTGGTAAAAAGTGGCGACAAGAAACAAGATAGGTACTTAGTAGGAAAATCATTGGTGAACACCGACAAGAATATACCGATCAGAATTGCGAATGTTTTCCCGAATTGTGTCAAGATTCAAAAAGGTGACAAGATAGCCATCTGCGAACCTGTAAGAAGTGTCACCCGATGTGATGAAGTGTCGTCAGCTGTTACACAAATGGCATCCAAAGAAACATTAAAACATCTAGAACAGCCATGGGATCACCTAACATCTGAGGAGAAACAGAAGGCTAAGCAGTTCCTGCGAAAGCATGGCAGTATTTTTGAGAAAAATAACAGTGGAAGAACGGATTTTGTGAAGCACCGGATTAATACTGGTCATGCTCAGCCGATTCGACAACGTCCTAGAAGGGTGCCCCTTTCCAAACAACAAGAAATGGAGACAATGGTAGATAAGATGCTAGAAGATGGAGTTATCGAAGAATCATCGAGTCCATGGTCATCTCCTGTTGTTTTGGTGACGAAGAAAGATGGTAGTACACGATTCTGCGTGGACTATCGGAAGCTCAATGACGTCACTAAGAAGGACAGCTACCCACTGCCACGTATAGACGACACGTTAACCACACTGGCAGGTTCGTGCTGGTTCTCCACTCTCGACTTAAAGAGTGGATACTGGCAAGTTGGTCTGGACGAGGAAGACAAAGAAAAGACGGCTTTTTCTACAGGAAACGGACTATACCAATTCAAGGTCATGCCGTTTGGATTATGCAATGCTCCAGCCACTTTCGAACGTCTCATGGAGGTGGTGTTAAGAGGATTAACTTGGAAAACGTGCTTGGTTTACCTCGACGATGTATTGGTTATGGGAAGAACTTTTGAGGAGCATTTGCGAAATCTAGAAGAAGTCTTCGGCCGCATACGGAATGCTCACCTGTACTTGAACCCGAAGAAGTGTAGCTTATTCCAGCGACAAGTGGAATTTTTGGGCCATGTAGTCTCAGCAGACGGAATTTACACTGACCAGAAGAAAATCGCTGCAATCAAGGATTGGCCTAAACCTCGCGACAAACATGAACTTAGAAGTTTTCTGGGTTTATGCACCTATTACAGAAGATTTGTCAAGGGATTTGCCAATATAGCTGCACCCTTACATAGACTTACAGGTGATGAAGTCGGCTACGAATGGAACACCGACTGTGATGTAGCCTTTGGAAGACTTAAGACGGCTTTATGTTCAAGTTCTATTCTAGCCTACCCACAACAACAAGGGAGGTATATCCTGGACACAGACGACAGCAACATCGGCATAGGTGCAGTGCTATCACAAGTGCAAGATGGCGAAGAACGAGTGATAGAATATTACAGTCGAGTTCTATCCAAACCGGAAAGGAATTATATTGCTGCAATGTATTATAAAAAATTATTATATATACCTATACTGCAAGAAATTTGTTTTCTGTTATAATTTGGCTTTGCCTGAAAAAAGCCTTTACCATCCTTTTACTATCGATAGTTGCGCCTCGGTGGTACAAAAGTACTTCCATTGCACGCAGGCCGCCATCTCCCGTTCGGGACTTAATATCTAACCGACACTTTCCGACAAGTCAGAATTAACTATCTCTGCGCTGTGGTTGTCATTTTGTGGATCTGCCCAAGTTCACCTGATGATGGAGTAGGACTCCGAAACCGGTAGTGAGAGCAGGTTGATCCACATTATGACAAACACAGCGTAAAGGCTCAAATTCTATATCAGCAGTTAAGTGGCAAAGAATCCCTATATAATTTTATTATATATACCTATACTGCAAGAAATTTGTTTTCTATTTTATAATTTAAATTTCATATATGAATTTTTTAATATATGTTTAACATGTGTTGAAAATCTTAAGTCAGTATCGAAATATAACCCCAAATTGCTGCAGCTGTTCGTAATATTAAGGATACGGTTGTGGTTGTTCATTTTCACGCTTCATCCCGCTTTTTCATTACCTTCTATACCTGGGTGGGCTGGCACCCACAGTAGGAGGACCTTATTGTAATTGTCTAATTTATTCAGTTTCTCTAGGCATTCTTTGACTAACTTCGAATTGATGACTGAGATGACCGCTTTTAATACTGCCTGAATATCGAATAAGATGGCATTTCTGATAGTTCCTATCTAAGATAAATGGCGTCGTCAATGTCGACAGTAATAACACAATTAAAAAGAGTCAAACTTTGGTGTTGGAAACACTGTTAAGACAGGTTTAGACGTTAATAACCATCATTAGCTTGTTCTGAATTGTCTATCGTTCAATCATCAAAATCCGATGTCAAAATCAAGTTCAAGAAATGATTTCTTGTGGATTATTATTATATTTAAAGAGATAATTGTTTATTAATCAATACAATACAGTAAATTCATGAGGTTACGTAATATTATAGTTATCCGCTTAGCGATAAGTTGAAGCCCTAACTGGATAACAAACCTTCCCTTCGGTTTAAAGTATATTTTTAGAAGTAATCTTTATGAACACTGGTTTTAAAATACTACTGTTTAATACGATTATACCAAATCGTTTAAAATTTAGACAAGAATAATTAAAGTAAAATTGTATGAAAGATTTTACGGTGTGCGTGCTTCTTCATATATTGAAAATAAATAATCCGAATATACAGGGTGGTCCAAACTGTATTCCGGAAAGAGCATTCCGGAATTTAGCAGTATATTGTGCAGATGAAAATATGTAAAAAAGTTCGTATAAATGTATGTCCTAAAATGCTTAGTTTCGAAGATACAGGGTGTAGAAGTTTCATTTTTATTTCGATTTTTTCCAAATAATTTCTGAAGTAACATCAATATTTGGATGAAAATTGGTGTCTGATTGTTTTTTGGTATGAAAAATTTGATTTTGATGTCAATATGGCTCCTACTTGTAGAGGGCGCCACCTACATATTTTTAACTGGTTTGAAGAGTAATAACTTTTCGTCCGTACCTGTATAAAACTAATAATTAAAAAAATGTACATTTACGATGTTTTTAACGTAAAAAAGATCTCTTAATAAAAATCGCTACGAGTAATAGTTCTCCAGATATTTGAAATCGAAATTATCAATACCTGTCATCATTGACATAAATTAAACATGTTGACTAAATAGTTAATAGACGGAAATCATAAATTTCAAATGTTTTTGTGCCAAACCATCATCAATCATCATATTTTCGAAGAAAATTTTATGATTAATTTAAAAAAATAAAAATTTTCCAAATTTATCTTTTTAGTCAATTAACTATCTACTGGAAGATAAATTTCTTGCAGTTCTTAGGTATATAATTAAAATTATATAAGAGTTTCTTGCCTTGAACTGCTAATATAGAAATTAATTCCACGCTGTGTTCGTCATAATGTGGATCAACCTGCTCTCACTACCGGTTTCGGGGCCCTACCCCATCATCAGGTGAGCTTGGGTATTTCCACAATATGTCGAGCACAGCGCAGAGTATATAAACACGACTTGTCGTAAAGTAGCGGTAAGATATTAAGTCCGCATCGCGAGATAGCGGCCTGTGTGCAATGGTAGTACTTTCGTACCACCGAGGCACAACTATCGATAGTAAATAAAGGCTTTTTTCGGCTAGCCCAAAATATATAATGGAAAATAAATTTCTTGCAGTTTTATTATGACAAGTCGTATGTATATACTCTGCGCTGTGCTCGTCGTTTTGTGGAAATACCCAAGCTCACCTGATGATGGGGTAGGGCCCCGAAACCGGTAGTGAGAGCAGGTTGATCCACATTATGACGAACACAGCGTGGAATTAATTTCTATCAACTATCTACTCAACATGTTAATTTTTTGTCAACGACATGTATTGACTATTCCCATTCTAAATATCTCGAGAAGGGTTGCTCGTAACGATTTTTACCAAGAGACATTTTTTACGTAAAAAAATACGAAAATGTATATTTCTACACTCAGCAGTTCTATACAGGTACTAACAAAAAGTTATTACTCTTCAAAACAATTTAAACTCATGTAGGTGGCGCCCTCTACAAATAGAAGTCATAATGACATCAAAATCAAATTTCTCATGTCAAAAAACTATCAGACACCAATTTTCATCCAAATATTGACATTGCTTCAGAAATTATTTGGAAAAAATCGAAATAAAAATGAAACTTCTGTATCTCCGAACTAAACACCCTGTATCTCCGAAACTAAGCATTTTAGTACATACATTTATAAGAAGTTTTTTACTTCTTTTTATCTGCAGAATATGGTCCCGAAGTTTCCGGAATACAATTCGGACCACCCTGTATATTAAGATTGTGAATTTAAAGTATCATTAAAACCACTTACCAGCTCTGCATGTAACGTAATAGACCTTTTCTGGAATAAGAAAAAAAAAAGATTTTGTATTTTTTTATTAAAATAGAGTCACTAAAAGCAACAGTAATATTTCAATTATACTAATTCAGGACAACATGATAACAGAATAAGATTACCAGTTTTATTAGACAAAACTTATTTAATGTTAATGAAATAAATTAATTAGAAACTACGATATCTATCAAGCAATTCAAAATTTCCTCAAAAATGAATTAAATTAAAAAGCAATTCAACCCTAATACATCCTTCTAATTGAAAACCTTTCATTATATCTGCATTTAGAATGATAAAGGAAATCAAAAATTACAGTTTTTTGTGTGTGGTCCCACTGTACTTACTTCATTGATGGTTGGTGCAAGGCAGTAAGTGCGGCGTGTATAGTGATGGATACGGCTGACAGATGAAAGTAATCGAACACAACGGGTAAATGATAGTGTAGTCCCTCGATCGATGAAAAGTTGAGCTGCAATGTTCGAGATGACACTAGAGCCATAGAGTTTGGTGAGGTGTCGCTGAACCACAAGTCGAGTACTATCGCAAATTCGGCTCTTTCCAACGATTCGCGCAGATTATTGGCGTCGACCAACATGTGGCATCTAGAAAAAACAACATTTAAATTGTAATTACGGTAGTAATATATGATTAATAATAATAGCCCCCGTATACCGTGTGGTGCATCATAACGCGGGACATAGGAAATCCCATGTAAATTTCGAAAAGGTAAAATATTATCTCCCCAGATGATTTTATGCAAAAAGTGCATTAGACTTTATTTAAGAGGCGTTAAAGTTTTTTAGTTTGAAAGTGTGGTTAATATTTTTCTGAATTGGAATTATCATCTACAAAAGAATTAGTTGAACTGAGTTGAAGTATTCGCGGTGTACAACTTCTGTTCGACAGTTCATTACTCCACCACTAGCAGGCCTCGCTCATATCACATACATCCACAATAATCCAAGGGATAATCGAAATATTTGTAACACAAGAAACTTTATTAAACTATACCCAAGTAGCAAAAAGAAATTCTAAAAGGATTGAATGATTTTATAACAGTCGAATAGCGTTGTCTTAAGGACTGCTTGATTTTATTAAGCGTTTGGTTTCGACCATTCTGTTTTTTAATAAAAGTTGTCATATTAAACTATTTTCTAGTAGTTTTTACAACGTATCCTATAACGCATTAAACGATAATTTCTTTTGGTATGATATAACACTTAATAAGACAATGCTATATGATAACATACATATTATTTTATTAGACTCTTATACCCACCATGTAAGAGTTCTATAATATTCATATAACTAGTAGTCACAAGATCATATAATAGTTACTTAAACTTGTCTTATTAAAGTTGTATTACGTTGTATGATAGAACGTTTTATTGCGTTAAACTACGGTGCTGTATACAACACAGTTATATAGCCTTATATGATAAAATTGTGATTAACAAAATAAATTCGCTGTAATATCTGCATTATAAAACTGGTAAAGTACAATATAACCTCATTTTAAATTAAATGGTATACCTAGTTATTTATTTAGTTATTGTTGTTGTTGCAAAAGTAATATCTACGTACGAGTATAGTCAATCACAGCTATTATGAATTCTGGACAAAGTTGGAAAAAAGTTAACAAACGCAGTGGTAGTTATAAAGAGCATGTAAGAAAAAAACTCCTCAAAATTACGGCAAATAATCCCCAGAATTCCCTGGGTTCTCAAAAGCCAAAATCACTCGGGTTGTCTGGCTTCTTCAAAGCATTGTTGCCACGTTGGTGTAAAAGTTTTACTGTAGTAATGTTTGTATTGTTTTATTGTTGTTTTCCAAGTCCTTAGGTTGCCGCTTTCACGTCGGGCATGCATGAAATGCGTTGCGCATGAATCCCATGAAAATCTGATCATGTTTGTTAGTTTACATACCTAATCAAATGAGATTTGGCAACATCTATTTGTCACAAATCTCAATATGTCCCAAAATAGTTCTATAGTGCCTGGAAATTTGCGTAATGATAAATATTTATCCTATACCGTTTTATTTTACAACAAAGACTTATTTAAGGGATTCATTTATAATAAAATGGTTGCATTATAATTCGCCATGTTTAAGGCAGAACTTTATATGTCCTATGGCCGCCATTATATGAAGCAAAATGAAAAACATCAAAATACATTGTAAAATGTTATTTTTTGACAACTATTTTGTGATAAGATTCCACATACAGTAATAAAGTGTTTAATTAAATAAAAACAAGAATTTTTGAAAAATTTTATTTTATTTTATTGTTTAAATTTATATGTAAACCTTAATCGAAATTAAAGCGCTTTTAATTTTTGCCAAATACATACCTATAATCTAGCAGTAAAATTTTCGGCGCAACAAAAATTGTCCCTACTTTTCTCAAACCCTATTAATGATTTTTATATTACATATTTGTTGTACCTTCTGGCTCTTACCCGCCATTTTCATTGTCGAGTAAAAGTCTCCTTTTAACAATCCATATCCTCTAGATTCATTTTACGACACGCTTAAAATATAATTTGTCTCTAATTTTCTTCGGTAAAAATAAAATACTTGTACTCGCTAAATGATCAAATGTTTTATTGTTCTGTTTCTTAGATGTGACCACGTAATACACAATAAAACTAGTTTTATAATAGTCATATAATGCTGTGTAAAATAGTTGCATAAGAGTTGTATACCCTTTTTATAGAACTTCTATACTACTAAACGGTTGTATAAAAATGGGCCTTTTTTGGTTGTAAAGCTATCATATTACGGTCATATAGCACGTTATATGAATTGAGGTATCCTATAAAAATTATCACATAGCTGTTTATACAACCTTTATAAAATAAAATTTGCTACTTGGGTAGTAATTAATAATTAATAAAACGTTTATATAATTCCCTATTCCAGCCAAACAATACCCCAAATGATTGTGAAATTCACGTCTCACAATACAAAACTGTTAAGGGGACAACCTTTAGCATTACACAAAGGTGTCGTTTTCAGTCCATCTAAATTTCTGAATTTAATATGCCCATAAAGACGGTTTTCCAGTGTGCTTCAAAGGAAGAAGTCGTTCGGCGAAAAAGCCAGTGGTCTTTTGCTACTATATCCCCAATAAACGGGAGTCAATGTCTTTCTTTTCTTCAGCATGAAGAATATTCAAGTCATTGTTATTTTCTTCCTGTTCAATTACTTTTGTCTTCCCACTTCCATGTGCTTAATACCTTAGTGCCTTTAGTTTAAACCTTCGGTTTATTCTTTAAACTGGTGGCTTATTCGGTATAGGCTTTTCGGAGACTGAGCTGCGACTATAACTAACACAGCGGGAATACTATTACCAGCAAAATGCCGTTTAACCATCGTAACTTTTTCAGAAGTTGCAAAATTCATAATTATTTTATACAAAATTACTCTGTTTGGTACCTTCAAATTTTTGTAAACAAAATGTGACATCGAATTTGACAATGACACAATCACATTTTTGCTGGTATTTTAATTGTAACTTTCTCTGGGCCGTATTAAAAATTTTACTAATTTGAACGAACAGTTTTATACGCGTAAAAATTAGTTTTTACGTGTAACAGTTTTATTCGCGTAAAATAAGAAAAATAATAAAAATCGTTTTTTACGTGTAACAAAAGTTTTTTTACACGTAATAATTTGATTCACTTTTACAAAATTTGTATTAAAATATCAATCTTTTTTTTAAACACGTGGACTGCTCACAAATACATGTCGCGTCACTATGTATTTCTAAGCCGTTACCTGTTTTCGTTGCCTCTAGCTCGTGTGTCACGGCTTTGAATTTTTACTCCCAGCGCGCATATTAATTATAACACACAAATAACCATAAAACTATAACGTAAAAAATATATACACAAATAAACTAAATTTCCTAAAGTAAATGGCAAATAATAATTATTATTTTTACACACACCACTGGCACTAGCAGTAAACTGCGTTGTGTCGAATATCCAGCCCGTTCAACTTTCGATCCAAGCATATATTTCATTTTTGTCTTTTCAATGCTAACCGCGCCGACCTCGCCCATCTCTTTCTCACAGGATTGATTGTTGAATGGGCCGGGAAATCCACGAGCTACTTACGAGCTTGCGACGTTACTAATCGACATCTTGATAGAAACTGCAAACCTGCCGCTTCTTTTGAGTGTTTTTAATGGACACAAATTGAAAGCTGCAAACGGTAAAATCGCAAAAGCGCTTCACACGCAAAAATGCGTTGTGTCACCGTGCTTCATTTCCCTCGTATAGTGGACACATAAAAGTAACAGTTTCGAAACATGCGTGTCCCAATGGTTGCACGAATAAAACGCTGATACGTAACTGTTCCTTAAATGTGACAAAATATTGCTCAATGGGTAGTATTATCAATAAATCATCATAATCAATATTAGGCGATGCAGGAAGGTTTTTGGACTACGGGGATATTGCTGGATATGATTTGACATTTTTTGATTTTATTTTTTTCTCTATTTTTGCATCCATTTCAAGGAACTAATACTTAAAATAAAATATAGACTGAACTATTTACATCTCAACGCGGTCAAACAATCTTTTTTGTACACATGTTTACTTCTGGGTACAGTCGACCGAGCCTTCCTCATCCAGCCTATGTTGTCACGTTTTTAATATTATCAATATTTTTTTTCTTGTTATACACATATATTGAGATATTAATACTACAGTTTAATAAAGTAGGTTTTAATATTCCATAGATGTATTAAATAGTCCTTATACTACTAAATTATAAGTCGGATACTGTTTAAAAAGGATAAGTTCTTTACAATATGACAACACCGATTAGAGGCGGGGGAGTCTATTCATTCCTTTATTACCTTGTAGTACGCGTCGCACGTGTGCGGTAAAGCTTTGTTGCCTCTATGTCCCCGGCTGTATTAACGCATTTTCTTAGCTTGTAGTCCTTAATTGTTTATTTTATTGACTTTTTCTGTTCAAGAACTATAAAATATGGTTCGCCAGTGCCAAATTTGCAAGATATTTGACTTAAATAATCCATTTAAGTCTTGAAACGACTTTCGACCGGCAGGCAACTCTCAATTTACCCATTGGGAGTCAGTGGCGTTGTTGTAGAAAGGCGCTTATTTAGATAATATTTTAGTAAAATGTAAAATCTGAATTTTGAATTACATTACATTATTTACTTACTTACATTGTAACAAAATCATAATTATAACCCTGTTAATAATTAATAATGTTTTTATTAAAAATATATTCCAGTTTATTCTAAAATTATCTTCAAAATCTAAAATAACATACAAGAATTTTAAAATGATATTATATTATGAAACAATATTTTTTAATATACCAGGTCGTCTCAAAAAGTGTCTCCCACCCCTATAACTTTTTATTTTTCAGATAAAAAAACAGATTTGTATGTTAGTATGTATATGACATAAATTAGGATTTATTGACGTATTCAGTTGTTTTTGGTCTCTTCCTATTTCACCGAAATTATTACATCTTTTAATTTTTAAAGGCACCATCGGTATATTGCTACTTTATTCGATAAAAAATGACACTCTGAATAGAATGAAATATGTCAACTTTTGACATTGTCGCTTAAAAACAAATCGTATTTTAAATTTCAATCCGGGGTGCCATGGTGTTAAAAACACTAAGTTTTAATCAAGGAGCCTTGGAAAAATAGTTTTGATCGTATAATAGATTTCGTGTCTTGTCTAGGGCGGTTTAAAGATGTACAAATCTTATTTTTAATCATACATATTATGTCAATTTTTTCAAATGGAACAAGGGTGACTTATTAGCATATTTGGAAAAAGCATTTTTTTATGAATATATTAATACCACACACTTGGTATTTCGAGTCAAATTTTCGTTATGAACCGCGTGTTACAATTACAATTAAACCATATGCGAAAATGTCAAAAGTTGACATATGATATGTCATTCTATTCAGAGTGTCATTTTCTATCGAATAAAGTAGAAATATACCGAGGGTGCCGTTTAAAAATTAAAAGTTATAGTCATTTCCGGTGAAACAGGAAGTGACCAAAAACAATTGAATGCGTCAATCAATCCTAATTTATGTCATGTACTAACATACTAAATCTTGTTTTTTTTATTTAAAAATATAAAAAAATTATGGGGATGAGTCACTTTTGGGACGCACCCGGTATAATAAAGACAGTACCGAGTTAAATAAATGTAGTTTTCATTTTATCCACTTCCTATCACCTTCCTTGCTTTAATGGAACAGATTTATGTTTTCTCTAATTTACATAATAAGACATCACTTAACCAGAAAAAAAATTACATCATATTTTTTTTTCTCTCCCTGTCGCCTATTCTATTATATCTGTGGAATAGATCCTCTTTTGATTAATATTAGGGGTTGTAAATGTTTGACTAAAATTAATAATTTATTATTAATTTCAAAAAATACGTAATTTCGATTATAAAATTTCTTCTATAACGTGTATTTTATTATTTTTATCCTTTTTGGACTCTAAGACGTTTTTAACTAAACTTTATTTCAAAAACCTGTCCTAAATCTTAATAAAATATAAAAAGTTTAAATACGATATATTTTAATTTAATTATAGCTTCATTAAAATAAAAAATTTACTCGGCTATGATACGGAGAGTTCAGGTTTACTTGAGAAACGAAAGACAGTGTTGTGTTTCTCGGCAGAGTCGTCAGGGAACGACCGTTACGACAGAGACAACCTATCTATCGTTCGTGTCGCACTCGTTATAACCTAAAACAATAACACAACAATAACAAGACATTGTCTGACTGCATGTTCCAGCTATTTATGAATGAGATGCTCTGTCTATATTTTATTTTAAGTCTATGATGTAGATATATTTCGTCATTTTCGTCATTTATCTACGTTCAATGTAGTTCCTTGAAAAAGATCAAAATGTGATCGAAACGTTGGAAAACTATTAAAGATATATAATAAATAATACCAAATACCTAGAAAAAGAGGGTCAAAGAGGTCAACAAAAAATAAGTCAATCATATATTGATATATTATGAGAAACGGAAATTTATTAAAACATTTTTATTGCCACCGCATAAAAGTTAAAATATTTTCCTGAAATACATCCTACTACATACTTTGGATATGCACTTTTACAAAATTCCTCAGTTTTTTATTATAGGAGCTACAGATGCCCGACGTACTGTTGAAAAAGATCAAAATGTGATCGAAACGTTGGAAAACTATTAAAGATTAAGTTATAATTCTAATTGAATTATATTATTAGAAATATACCAAATACCTAGAAAAAGTTAACCATAAATATGCAAAAGAGGGTCAAAGATCTCAACAAAAAATAAGTGAATCATGTATTGTTTTAAATATTATTTAGTATTCTAGAACTATAAATATATGATTAATAATTATTTAAATTTAGCGACATAATTTTAATTAGATTTTTTTTATATTTGACTGTCCCGTATGTTATTACACAAAGCTATCAAATTCGTATTCAAGAAAGAAAAAAAACCAAAAAAAATAGAGTGAATCCAAAGCATTCAAAATATACTTATAGCGTATTTTGATTGCTAGAGCTTTATGATGAAAACTTCAACCTTATTTCAAAAGAAAATCATATAAAACAATTTTATTGACAATGTCGCAAATTGTATGCAAAGGCCGTCGACCAACTGTCAGTCAAAAATTCAATAGCTACATCGGGCTTCTGTAGTTCCTAGAATAAAAAACTCAGGAATTTTGTAGAAGTGTAAACGTAAATTATGTACTAGGATGTATTTTTGGAAAATACTTTAACTTCTATAGCGTGGCTCAAGAAGGTGTGAGTGGATCGGAATGATTTTTTTTTTTAAATGGAACACCCTGTGTATCATTGCAAATCAGGAAATGGATTGTAATCAATACGCAGTTTTTTATTAAAGCCGAATAAGACGTCGATGTAAAGCAAACATGCACAGATAAACTCACCAGTAGGTGGAATAACGGAAGAGTTTTGTCGCAAAAAGACGAATCTCCGCGTTCCACAAACGCTTCCGGAAATTTCGGCCGATATTGGCGGCCAAAGTGGCAACGGGGGAGAGGAAATGGCGCGACATCTGCAATAAGACAGGATTAATTGGGATATTAGGCGACGCAGGAACGTGTTTGGACTCCGGGGATATTGCCGACGGTAAATGGGGGAAACGACGGGATAAAATGGAGGAAAGAGTGACTGGTGTGCGGGTAATACCTACGTGATTACGTCGAGATTGAGTAAATACTGTGAGATTTAAGATGGTCTAAAAATAATATTTCGTGCCGTATCGAAAAGGACATCATTATTCAAAATGGACATTTTTTCTCTATTTTGCATCTTTTTCAAGAAACTACATTGAACGTAGGTATGTTTCGTCATTTTCGTCATTATCTACGTTCAATGTAGTTCCTTGAAAAAGATCAAAATGTGATCAAAACGTTGGAAAACCATTAAAGATTAAGTTATAATTCTAATTGAATTGTATTATTAAAAATATACGAAATACCAAGAAAAACTTAAAAAAATGTACAAAAGAGGATTAAAGAAGTCAACAAAAAATAAGCCAATCATATATTGATATATTATGAGAAACGGAAATTTATTAAAATATTTATACGTCTTTGCTTTCATTATTTTTTTAAACTTAATTTTAAATATTAGTTAGTATTCTAGGAAAATAAATATACGATTAATAATTATTTAAATTAACATTAATAATAATTTAAATTTAGCGACATAATTTAATAGAGTTACTGGCGTGCGGGTAATACCTACGTGATTATGTCGATGAGGTTGAGTAAATACTGTCAGATTTAAGATTTTCTAAAAATAATATTTCGTGCGGTGTCATACACAATACCGCTATTCAAAAAGGACATTTTTTAGCTATTGATTTTATTTTTTTCTTTATTTTTGCATCTAGTCAACATTATAATATACACTCAGATGCAAAAAACGCAACGAAGAAAATGTTGTTCAAATTTAAAGTGTTACTTTTGTTATTTTCAGCCCTATTTGCATAAATTTAGCAAGCTGTAATTTTTAAATATAAAAGTGATCTATATAAACTGGACGTTTGACAATTGACTGTTGACAGATGGATGTCGCGGTTGTCGCCTGTCAGTTACTTTGCGCCTTCACGCCTTATATTAAAGCGCAATTGAATCCTTAATTTTTAATTGAACATCTCTTAATTGTTCCAATTTTCGAAATAAATATCAGGCGGCTTAACCGCTCTATAAGAGTCCTCTTCCCCCCTTTTTTGTGGTTGACTGGTCAGCGATGCTTCACGGTGGAGTTCATAACAACACGAGCCAAATTTTTTAATGTTGTTTTTATGAAGGTCTCTCTTTTCTGGTACCACGTTAAGTAAGTCTTTACTCTTAACTTTTAGAACAATAATTGTCTAACATGTATTTCCATTTTAGTGTCCTGAGGAAGGAATAAATAAATTCCGAAAGCTTGATAATTAACAAAGTGTATTAATTCTTTGTCAAACCCTTCCGACTGCAACCCCACTAGATCCTAGATTTTCTTTCTCACTAGTCAGTCGAGACTACTTTCTGCCTATTTTAATAATTTAGTTTATAAAATATGGCTTAAAATGTTTAAAAAACTCAACATCCCAGAAAATTGTTTTATTTAAAACAGTATATTGTTTTATTAAGAGTAAAAATGATACTTTCTGCGGCGAGTCATTTTTACTTTAAATAGAACATGCCATTTTTTTTAAACGTCACAAATAATTTTTAAACAATTTTAAACGTTTCAAATAATATAAAAATATTTAAAAGTAATACCTTGTAAGAATTAATATATCGAAAAACTATGGTTACGAGCTCGTTGAATTTGACACTTTATGTGCAGTTTAATATTATATTTTCGTTGTATTTTCGTATTTAAGCTACACTGATGCCCACTTGCACCGTTTGTATAAAC
Organism: Sitophilus oryzae; assembly: GCF_002938485.1. Lineage (NCBI taxonomy): Eukaryota > Metazoa > Arthropoda > Insecta > Coleoptera > Curculionidae > Sitophilus > Sitophilus oryzae. Next base: position 308,378 of record NW_022146407.1, read on the forward strand.
TTTGTTTAAAGGCTAAACAGTGATTAACTATATAATATTTCATTACAGTTAATCACTGGTTAGCCTTTAAACAAAGTTTATACAAACGGTGCAAGAGGGCATGAGCTACACACACACTGGTGCGATCAGGGCCGCGATCACGATGACGATCAGGGCAGCGATAACATGAGCGATCATTCTAGCACACACCAACGCGTTCACGCTCACCGCTGTACCTATATGTAGTGAGCTATCCTGTAGGTATACATATTTACATTATTAAAAATGTGAATTATGTATACCGAAAAAAAAACATTCTTAATTATTCTACAATATTTAAACTTAAACAATAAAAATGTATACATATATGTACTATCCGATCCAATTGCAACTCCAATTTTGTCTAAAACTTTATATTTTTAATTCTATTATTTTTGTAATTTGGATCGGATAAAGCATATAGAATTTTGTGTATTTTTACAGCGTTAATTAACTGCTCTGTTAACTCCATTTCCAAATTGCAACAAGAAAAAACACACAAAATAACCCAAAATTCCTATCAGTTCCTGATCGTCACCGCAGAATAGAACGCCGCCAGGCCGCATTGTCTCCAAAACTCGATCGCGCCAATGTGAAACGGCTCATATTTAGTCTTAAGCAACTTTCGGCTGCGACCGCATGGAGATCGTGATCGCGGCCGTGATCGCACCAATGTGCGTACAGTTTTATGCTTCGGCGTTAAACATTCATTAATACAGATATAGTCTGTGAAATGAATAACTTTGAATTTGACAGTTCCCGCGGGCTTTTCTAGTGTTAATTTTATTAGGTTAGCAACTTGCGGCCATGCAAAGGAGCCATGCTGACGCAATGCCGTCTCTAATTGAACAGCCTCTATGATATTGATTTTTGACGTCACGCTAGTTAGATACTACGGATTAATAAATATGTATTAATATATATGTTACTATAATAAATATATATGTTACTGTAAATGTCCGAAATGCGGTAAAACCTAGAATATGCTCGCTAAACCTAGGATTTACCAGAAACATTAACTAATTAGGTTAGCCTGGTTATTTGGAGGGTGTTAATGCATTGGTTAGCCTGGTTATTTGGAGCGTCTTAATGCATTGGTTAGCCTGGTTATTTGAGGGCTGTTAATGCAATGGTTAGGTGGTTATTTGTATGGGGTTGGTTGGTTTTTACTACCACTTGCTTTTGGTAAAAATCCTAGGTTTTACCGTATTTCGGACATTTACAGTAACATATATAAAATATATATTTAGAATATTTTATTATAGGATTATATTCGACACTATTTTTTCATATGACACAACACTGATGAAGGCTATAATGTTGGCCGAAACGTTTTTAAACAAAAAATGCAAAACAAATAAAAACTTAATCGGCGTTGAACCTAAATCTCAAAAATCAAAAATTTTAGAATAATTTTACATATAAAGTAATGGCGATCTTTATTTCATAGCCATGTGACGCCTTTTTCTATGATATTGTATTGTTGCAAATATAATTTTCGAACATAGATATACTTGCAAAATATGCATATAAATTTTGTGAATGTAAAAATAATACATAACTATTATAGATATTGAATGATTTTTGTTAAATTAAGATCGATTTTCAAACCCCAAATTTAAAATATATTTTACAGTTTACCCATTATCTTATGTACCTATTCATTATTTGTATATCGTAAAACATTTGCTGCATTTGTATGGTTCATGTGGTTTATTTACCCAAAGTATTTATTACTATAAATAGGTATATATATTGTATTTATTAACTGTATATTATGTATATTTCGATGTCATCATTTTAAAATACAAAACCAAAATACGAGAATAATTATGTTTTCCATGTATTCTACAACATATTTATTAATCCGTAGTATCTAACTAGCGTGACGTCATAAATCTCTCTCGAGGCTATTCTTAGAGACGAGCGATGTCTAATGTTAGAAATGTCAAAAAGCCCTGATGACATTTTACTTTTTTTGACAATTATGTCATTTCGTGTTGATTTTGCAGAAGATAAAGAACTGTCACTTGTTTTATTATTTTTTCCTTTTATTTCACGAAAGTAAAAAGAGCTACCTATCTGATTCGTTCAGGCACTCAATTTAAAGAATATCAGTAACTCTTTTGACAGAGTGATTTTATATTTGCCATGTTGGTAAAAAATAACGGTCAAAATTCAAAGTTATTCATTTTATAAACTATATCTAATTATATTCTAATAAAATGTTTATTAATAATAGGGCTTTAAAATGCGCAATTATATAAGTTCTGATAATATTAGTTGACTCTTAAGCCCCATACTTATTGTGCTCTGATTCGCACGCGCATAGTGAGTATAACGCTGTTCGTCAATATGAGTTGTAGGTTCATTTGGAAATTCGTCCATTGTGCTCGTGATATTTCTTTCGCTCAAAAATCGACATTCCGTTGAACCGCCGCACAATCCATCGCATGGATGCATACCTTTACCTCTGGAGCATATTTAGCAAGGAAAACTTGGAAATCTCTTAGAAGAGTTTGTATACTGGCCATTTCCGTCATTACTACAGGTTATATAACATATATTTAACCCATTATTATAGAAGCTATCGAAAAAATTAATTAACAATTTAAAATTACACTAAATAAAGCAAAGTAATTAAATAATATGAGAACTATTTTACTCACATAACCGGGCGCGTAGAGGCACGGAGTACTGCAACTTCTACAGTTGCCAGGTTTACGACAGAATTGCTACTAAACCAAAGACGCTGGATACGCAACTACTACGACCCAGAATATTATATCCCTAAATAAGAATATTTAATGGCACCACCGAAATACGTCCAATGGATATTTTGTTTTAACGAAATTAGTAATGCCCGCTGGAGGGTTAAAAGTTTACAAAGTATAAATAAGGAACAGTTGTTTGTTTATAAGTAGTACAATATTTTGATCATTTTCGAGCGCAAAACAACCTTTATCAATGATACTTGAAATGCGGCTCTTTATAAACAAATCTATTTTTATCTTCTAAAAGCTGTGTCTGTTAAATTCCTTATGATATTGTGCTGAAATAGATGTGCTGTCTTGAAATGCTCTCGCTATCGTTTCTATTTACCTGAATAACAAGACGTCCTTCAGGGCACTTCCTCGTTCCTGTACAGTATCTGGAACGGTCTGCGAACACCGTAATTCCCAAAAAGAACAATGGCCGACCAAGGCCGGTGGTCACTTCCGGCGTCGCCACCTCACTTCTGCCCCAATTTGGCGGAGACGCGTAAGAGAACAACGGATTTGGTACATGCTGAAATGTATACCGATAGTTTATTAAGGCCGTGGCCCAACATAGATGCACGCGTAGAGCGGAGCGGAGCGGAGCGGACAATAGAAAAACTTCGCCTCAGTCCGCCTGTATGTGGCCACTTTCATTTACTTCAATGTAAACTAATCGAAAAAAGTTAAGGATATTGTGTTTTCGCTATGAAGAAATTTTTTTAGAAAAAATGTGTTATAACTATTAATACCTATGTCGTTTGTGTTTAAAAAAAAATACTGTTTGTAAACATAAAAAATTGCACCCAAACAAATAAAAAGCATTATCATCAAAAATGTACATTTAATTTTTGTTTAGAATAGAACTTGTTTGCGTGTTGCTAAGCGGTAGTTTGCGATATTGTGGTTATTCTGTCATCGATAATATAAACAGACTTTAGAATAGACGTCACTTAACAATAGAGGAAGCAAATCAAGCCATTGGGTTGGTTTTGGGTTGGTTCTTGGCGGTGCGCGACAGATCGATATGGCTGATCGATTAAAAGTCACCTAAAGTCATAGATAAAAGACTTATACTATTAAATAGATAGGCAACTTATAATACATTTCAATTTTATTATACAAGGGCGCCTCTGGTAGATGGAGGAAGAAATACAAATGGAAGAGAGGGGTGCGGGGAAGGGGGGTTGTTTTAGTTAATTTAAAATAAATTTAGACATACATGTAAGAACACTTTGTGTGCTTTTAATTAGGTTGAACATATTATAAACGATAAATCAACTGAATTAAAAGCATACAAAGTGTTCTTATATGTCGGATATTAATTAAAAAATATATTAAAAAGACTAGAAATAGTATATATTAAGTTGTTACAGTTATAATTTAATCTTTGGCAGTTTTCAGCAAATAGCAGGCAGTTTTACATAATTTTCCTCCCTTTGAAGTGAATTGGAAACGGCTATATAATTTTGGTGTAGGCAAGAGTCCCAGTTTGTTTCCGTTTGGGACCTGAAATAATAAAAACAAATTAAATTAGATGTAATCATCTGCTGATCATGCTAATATAAAACGCGCGTCCTTAATTCCTTACATGCACCGTAAAAAAAATTAAATAACTGCTCTGCAAGTAGCATTTATTAGCAGTACTAATTTAAAAAATCTATAACTGTAAGTAGATATGTTCAATTTACTTACCATTGTATCCTTCGGAAACCAGGTGTACAACAATTAAACTCCATGATAAAAATAATTAGAGTCTATACAAAACACAAATTGTCCCACCATTTTTAAAAACATTGTCTAAAACAGAATACTGGCAAAAAACTCTGAAGAATTTAATTTTTACAATAATTCGACAAATCAAAACGAAAATCAAACCGTAAAATCACAACAAAAGCGTCTCTGAGTGACAGTTAAAAATCAAATTTTATTATTGTCAGATATTGACATTTGCATTGTTAATATTGACAGTTTTAATATTTTGCGCCTCTGCATCTTGGAGGAAAAACTATTTTTAATGAACCGTCATTTCCATTTAAGTTTCTCAGCCATGCCTAAAGTGTAATTTCTAGGCTTAAAACCCGATTTAATGAGACTGGATCTGTCACGGAGAGGCATAGGGAGGGTCGACAAATGCTAGGGAGGACCGAAGCTTAATGAGAGGAGCTAGGATGGATCCTGCAAGAAACTACACGTTGCTCAGCCGGGACCTTTTGGCTGCCAGCAGGGTACGTATTAACCCTCGGACGGTCTTCCAATCGACCTTGGTCTACCCTTCATATGCCTCTCCATGACAGATCCAGTCTCATTAAATCGGTTTTTAAGTCTAAAAATTATATTAAATCGATCAGCCACATCGATCTGTCGCGCACCGCCAAGAAGCAACCCAATGGCTTGATTTGCTTCCTCTACTGTTAAAACGGCATAGGTATTTATAGCTATAACACATTTTTTCTGAAAAATTTTGTTCGTAGCGAAAACACAATATCCTTAACTTTTTTCGATTAGATTTAAAAGATTCGCGGTCCTCTCCGCTCTACGCTACGCTAGGTCGTACGTCTCATGTGGGGCCACGAACAAGACATATATTAATTATTGTAAATTATCAAAACGAGTATCAAGGTAGTTTTATTAGTTCATATATAGAGTCTTTATTATTTTTGATAATAAAAAATCAAAAATATACTGGATAACAACGAAATTGTTACAGACCAATATTTCATTGTTTTTTAGTTCTGTTGTTTAATGAGTTGTTAAATGTATTATTCTTTGTTGTTGATTTGTTAGTTATTAAGTGCAACATCTAAAAACTTACTATTTCATTGAATTAATCTCATCTGTTAGTCTAATTTATAATAAAGCAAAAAATTAAAAATAACATTGTGATTTATTAAAAATTTAAAAATTTCTCGAGATACTCGAAAAACTCAAAAAATTCTTATTGTTAATTCTCCTGCCTCAAGAAATAAAAAGGGTCGAGAACCAGAAACCCTATCAAAATTAATATTGTATCAAATTTTGTGTTTTTTTACTGCCTTAATTGAAGTAGTTTGAGGAGAGATACTAGACAGATACAAGAGATTGAAGAAATTTAAAAACAGGTTTAACTTAAGTTATATGTATAGCAAGATGTATTTGAGTAATTAATTCTGTATAATAAATTCTTTAGTAAAATACAAAAATTAATAGAAGTTTATCAACCAATAAAAACATTTTATAACATTTGAAGAACTAAGAATACTTCGTTGTTTTAGTGACCCCAAAATAGTTAATGTTATTTTTATACTATGTTGGATGTGGGTACTGAAAGTACTGAAAGCTGGAAAATGATAAAACAATTAAGACAAAATCAAAATAAGGACATAATATCGACAGTAACAATGGACAAATGGGAATCGTATTTTAAAACATTACTTACCGAGAACAGAACATATGAGACAGGCAAAGAAACACAAGAAAGGATAACAGTTGCCGCATCTCCCCTCACAATAACAACTAAAGAAGTAAGGGAGACATGTAAAAATTTAAAAAATAGTAAATCCGCAGGCCCGGGAGATATACCAGGAGAACTGATAAAATATGGGACGGAAAATCTGTACCGACATATAACAAAACTCTTCCAGATGTGCATAGATGGCGCAGAAGTACCAAAAGATATTAAAACCTCATATATCACGACGATTTTTAAAAAAGGAAATCGAGAAGACTGTGCAAACTATAGAGGCTTGGCAGTGACAAGTACATTAAGTAGAATATATGGAAAGATACTAAAGAATAAAATAGAAAATGAGTATAAAGAGATAGAAATAGAAGAACAGGCAGGTTTTTGAGCAGAAAGGTCTACTGTGGATCATCTGTTTGCCATAACACAGGTCTTAGAGAAAAAAACGGCAAAAGATCACATACATACTACTATATATAGACCTCCAAAAGGCTTATGACAGCATACCATTAAATAAATTGTGGGAAACGTTGGAAATAACTAATGTCAACCTATTTAAAGCAGTTAAGAACTTATACCAGAACACCACAGCTAGAATAAAAATACGAGACTCATTGTCAAAAAGCATAAAAATTACAAAAGGCCTCAAGCAGGGATGTTGCCTATCTCCTATACTATTCAAAATATACCTGCAACAAGCAGTAAAAAAATGGATGCTTAAGTGTAGAGGAATGGGAATCCCCCTAATAAATGAGGACACCCTATACACCCTATTTTTTGCGGACGACCAGATAGTCCTAGCCCAAGATCACGACGACCTTGAATATATGGCAAGGAAGCTGATAGAGGAGTATAAGAAATGGGGGTCGGAGGTAAATATCACCAAAACTGAATGTATGACTGTAGAGGGGCCACAAGAGAACATAGTCTTAGAGGATGGAAGAATTGATAAAAAACTGTGACAAATATAAATATCTCGGATTAAAAATAATTAACGATGAAAAACTCGACGAGGGTATTAAAGATCGAATAATGCAAGGCAGAAGGGCAATATCTATGTTGAATGGTGTACTGTGGGATCAAGGAACTTCTAAAGCTAATAAGAGTATAATACCGTAGTGAAAAGCATAATAACATACGGAAGCGAAGTATGGTAGCTGAAAAGCAGAACGGAGAACATGCTATTAGCGACCGAAATGGATTACCTGGAGGAGATCTGCTAGAAAATCGAAAAGAGAACAAATAACACACAATTGTGGACGACACAAGAACAAAAGCTGGATACGCAACTACTACGACCCAGAATGTAATATCCCTAAATAAGAATATTTAATGGCACCACCGAAATACGTCCAATGGATATTTTGTTTTAACGAAATTAGTAATGCCCGCTGAGGGTTAAAAGTTTACAAAGTATAAATAAGGAACACTTGTTTGTTTATAAGTAGTACACAATATTTTGATCATTTTCGAGCGCCAAAACAACCTTTATCAATGATACTTGAAATGCGGCTCTTTATAAACAAATCTATTTTCTATCTTCAAAAGCTGTGTCTATTTAAATTCCTTATGATATTGTGCTGAAATGAATGTGCTGTCTTGAAATGCTCTCGCTATCGTTTCTATTTACCTGAATAACAAGACGTCCTTCAAGGGCACTTCCTCGTTCCTGTACAGTATCTGGAACGGTCTGCAGGCACCGTAATTCCCCAGAACAATGGCCGAGCCAAGGCCGGTGGTCACTTCCGGCGTCGCCACCTCCACTTCTGCCCCCAATTTGGCGGAGACGCGTAGAGAACAACGGATTTGGTACATGCTGAAATGTATACCGATAGTTTATTAAGGCCGTGGCCCAACATAGCAGCACGCGTAGAGCGGAGCGGACAATAGAAAAAATACGTATCAGTCCGCCTGTACTTACTACCGTATGATCGAAAAAAAACGGCGTCCAGTTGGCTTGGAAATGACGATCGATGACAGTTCCCATAAAATTTTACATATAAAATGACAGCGATCTTCATTTCATAGCCATCGCTGACGCCGTTTTTATTCGATCATACGGTATTTACTTCATTGTATTTAAAAGCTTCACGGTCCTCTCCGCTCTACGCTACGCTAGGTCGTACGCCTCATGTGGGGCCACGCCATAAGACATAAAGTGATAAAACGACGCTCTAACCTAATTAACATCGATCTGCTATGGTTTTGATTATTGGAAAGTATCAAAACGAATATCAAAGTAGTTTTATTAGTTCATATACTAAGGGCTCGCAAAGGTTAGTCTTGGGTCGAGATTTGCGTATGTAAGAAGTGTACAATGCGTTTTATAATATACTGAACAAAGAGAGAACAGTAAATACGTTACCAAAGATATGAAATACTGTGTGAGAAACTGTGCACATTGCTAAGAGACGTCGAAGGTGATATAGCAGATTTGTCGACCATATATAGGAAACTGAAATGATACCGTCTGTTGGAGAATTCAGTGGCGCCATGCATCGGGTCGTTACACAACTTATGATACAATTTTATTTTATTTTACAGGAAACTTTACATTTTAACTACAGGTAACTTTAATTGCTTTGTCCACTCTAGCGCCATCTATTATCAATTTTTTGGAACGTAATTTATTTTTTTGTACAGAAATAGCTGATTTTTCTTCTATTTCCTATTTTTTAATAAGAATAAGTTACTCTAAATGCGACATCGCTCCATTATATCGTATTGTTCTGAAACAGATGACATTACATAGACTTAGAATTATAACTTATCCTCATCAAAAAATATGAAATAGATAGAAAAAACAGCTATAGTTAATAAAATAAAAATAATTAAAACTGGATATGTTTAATAATAATTATTAGTAATAACTTTATTAAAAAAAGTAAATAATACAAATTATATAATAAATAAAATTTCTTTTTCAGACGAAGGCTCGCACGGCACTGCTACTCTTAACTTGTTCATATAAATACAATAATAATAATAAATCAATACAATGGCATTAAATAATATAAAATACAACTAACATAGTTTTGTCGCGAACTTATTCGAAGCGCGGCGAGAAAACGTGAATTGGATCAATGATATCTATGTATAAAAATGCAGACCGACGGATTAAAGCGAAGTAACGCGAAGAATCAAAATACATGCAATTAATCCAATGACATTTTGGCCGCTCCGGCGCTCCGCAAAAGTTTAAAGCATGATGCGCACTTGAGCGAAGCGCGCCGAAGCCATATGCCATATGCGAAGCACTGTTTTTCGCACGCGATGGATAAGTAAAGTTGTTTTAAGCTGACCTTTTAATTTTTGTATTATGCGTACAGAAATATTATCTATGTGACGATTTGATAAAACATTGGATTCATAACATTAATATAAAAATGCCTTTTATTTTGCATTTTCCTCAATTTCTACCCAGGTATTGTCTCGTCTCAATTCATTATGATAATTTGGATTCTCAACATAACTCTTTGTAGCTCTGTATAATCATAATGAATGTTTCATCATCCTTGATCTCAGTAATTAAACTGAATTCACAGGTTGTACGATTCCTTTGCTATGCTTGAGATCTGAAACAAATAAATTTGTATAATTATGTGACACATCAAAAAAACCTCGAGTATGGTTTATAGGATGAAAAAATTAAAAGTGGATGCCGTTGAAGGCTCTAAAATCTCAACAGAAATTGGCTATGAACTTTTTATCTTAGTCTTTGAGTTAACACAGGCATTATTTTTTATAAGAAATAATTATGGTGTTTATATGCCTTTTAAAATAAGCAGGATTCAAAAACAATTGCTGATAAAGCAAATTTACATTTTTGAGTAGTATCCTCCACTTATTGTAATTTTTAATTCTTACCTAACTTGGGTGTAAACAACTGCCTGGGTAAATTCTTAAAAGAGGTCTTACAAGAGACAGATCTTACCTCACTCACAAAACTGCAACATCTGCACTCTGGAAGATTCCTGATTTGGGTTATCTGATCCTTTCTCTAAAATGATAGATACAATTTAAAAAATCTAAAACGATAATTTTAATAAACCAAATTCAGTTTGGATTAGTAATACATATTAATATTTTTAATAAACTTTGGAATATCTAATAATTGAATCACTCTCTGCCAAATTAAAGTAGCTACTGCCATAACTTGTTTATTTACAGCTCAATTAAAATATTTTTTGTTATAAAGTTGATATGATTTTTTTTTGATCTTCATTACTGAATATTTTGCGACTTTAATTTGGCCCACGGTGTAGGTACCTACCCTTTTCAGTTACTGTTTTTCTCAGGTAACAGTCCATGTCTAATACCAACGAGAGAGTGGTCTACCAACAAGTTCTACAACAAATGTTTGTCTTTAAATACAGGGTTTGTACCTGGATTGACATCACTGGATACCAAATTACCAGTAGGTTGATCATCTAAAATGATCATTTTAATTTTATTAGAACAAAATATCTGAAAACGTTCTTTATTTAACTAAATGCATATATACTTACTTTTAAGGTTTCGCACTTGATATCACTTTTGAGATAATGTAGGATCGTTCTTCGAGAATGTATGTCTTTTGGAAAACAACTCCATGCATGCCGGCATCGGAACAACACGGCCTGATTCCATTAATGTTTTTAATAAAAAGTTTAAACAATCACTAAAATTTCAGTAAAACTTTTTTCGATTTTTGACGGTGCATATTATTTGATTAAAACTGACTTGATTTGATTTGAAAAACGCTAAAAGTCATAATATTTTTCCTCAAGCGCGACCGGTGGTTCGTCACAGAACTAATAAATTTGTGTATAACTGGTTGCGGTGAAAAAGTCCTTTCAAAGATCTCAATTTCAGTTTCCCATATATTTTAGTTTGTATATGTTGTCGACTAACGGCTGCAGCTTGACAGGTCACAGTTGTGCCCGTTTTGAAAACTATCAAAGAAAATTTGAGGTTAGGGTTATAGTGCTGACAAAAACAAAAACACCCCAGGCACAACTGTGACCTGTCAGGCTGCAGCCGCTAAAGATTTGTCGCAATCGAGCGGTCGACCCAATCAGTACCTGTGTCAGTACTTAACGGCGCGCGGCATTCTAGGGTGAGGTGTTTATTATGCGTTCAGCTTTACGATTGCATTACGTCTCGTGATACTTTATTTGTTTATTTATTAACGAGTCGTTGTAATTTTCCCTATAATAAAAAAAAAAATTAAGTGCAATTTAGAAACATTTGCATTTTTGGTAAAAATAAGTGGAACTGAGTTGGTGTTCGACAATGGTCGCGCTATTAGAACGCTCTTAGAAATAATTGATTGTAGTTTTTTTTTAAACTTTCTTAATATTTCTGCTATATTTTCTTTGCAGACAGTATGTAAAAATCTTTATAAATAAAAAAGCTACACGATTGCTCAAAATTGCTATGCACTAAAATTAAATCCCATCCATTTAATTTTCTTTAAAATTTTTGAATGGAAAAAAACAATCTTATCTAATTTTTCTTATTTAAACATATTGTCAAAGATCCGATCTTCAAAATAAAAAAAAAGTTCTTAGGTTATGGCGTGTAAAAGTTATTCAGAGTTTTTAAATTATCTCGATTACTGACGTTTTCTCGTTATAAAAAAATGGATACCCTAACGATATCCTTATAATTCGATTTCAGTTGCTCAAAAACATATATAATGATTTCATCTAGTTATATTTTCGAAAAAAAAGTCGGTTTTAAAAATAAGCGGTTTGCTATCGTGATTTTACTTTACCTGATAGGGAAATGCGTACCGGCAACGCCGCAACAGCACACCGTTGCATTTCTCTCACTTCGACTTAATAAGATCCCTATGCGATTTATTTCCACACATGTAATTACCGACCCAAGAGTAACAGTTGCTAGCACGGTATAGAGTTTTTATTATTTTGGATAATAAAAAATATACTGGATAACAACGAAATTGTCACAGATCGATATTTCATTGTTTTTTAGTTGTGTTGTTTAATGTGTTGTTAAATGTGTTATTGTTTGTTGTTAATTTGTTAATAAGTGCAACATCTGAAAAGTTACTATTTCATTGAATTAATCTCATCTATTAGGCTAATTTATAATAAAGCAAAAGAATCAAAATAACATCGTGATTTATTAAAAATTTCTCGAGATACTCGAGAAACTCAAGAAATTCTGAAGAAATTCTCGTGCCTCGAGAAATAAAAAAGGTCAAGAACCAGAAACCCTAACGAGGATATATCAAAATTAATATTGTATCAAATTTTATGTTTATTTACCGCATTAATTGAATTACTTTGAGGAGAGATACTAGACATATACTAGAGATTGAAGAAATTTAAAAACAGGTATAACTTGGGTCGAGATTTCCGTATGTAAGAAGAGTACAATGCGTTTATAATGTATTGAACAAAGAGAGGACAGTAAACACGTTGCCAAACGTATGAAATAAACCGAGAAACTGTGCACATCGCCAAGAGACGTGGAAGGGGATATAGCAGATTTGTTGCAGTTGACCGGTCGACCCAATCAATACCTCTGTCACTACTTAAAGTTCTAGTGAAAGGTGTACGTCATGCGTTCAGCTTCACGATTTAATTACGTCTCGTGATACTTAATTTGTTTATTTATTAACGAGTCGTTGTAATTTTCCCTATAGCTTGAATTTTTTTAAATGCAAGCTAGAAACACTTGCAAGAAGAGTACAATGCGTTTATAATGTATTGAACAAAGAGAGGACAGTAAACACGTTGCCAAACGTATGAAATAAACCGAGAAACTGTGCACATCGCTAAGAGACGTGGAAGGGGATATATCAGGTTTGTCGCAGTTGACAGAAGTGTCTAGCCCTAGCAGTCAACTTTTAAGCTTGACCAATCAGGTTGGTTAGCGTGGTTATTTGAAGTGTGTTAATTCATTTGTGTTTGTCAAAAACTCTAACGTGATTGGTCGGTGGTTATTTGAAGTGTGTTAATTCATTTGTGTTTGTCAAAAACTCTAACGTGATTGGTCGGGCCTGCTAGGGCTAGACACAAGTGCAGTTGACCGGTCGACCCAATCAATACCTCTGTCAGTACTTAAACTTCTAGGGAAAGGTGTACATCATGCATTCAGCTTCACGATTTAATTACGTCTCGTGATACTTAATTTGTTTATTTATTAACGAGTCGTTGTAAGTTTCCTTTTAGCTTAAATTTTTTTAAGTGCAAGCTAGAAACACTTGCATTTTTGGTGAAAATAAATGGAATTGAGTGGGTAACCGATAGTGGTCGCGCTATTAGAACTCTGAATTCAAAAATCGATATCCCGAAATCTATTAGAAATAATAGATTGTAGTTTTTTTCAAGAACTTTGTTAATATTTCTGCTGTATTTTCTTTGTAGACAGTATGTGAAAATCTTTATCAATAAAAAAATTACACGATTGCTGAAAATTGCTATGTTCTAAAAGTAAATGGATGGATTGTTTACAATTTATGAATGGAAAAAACAACCTTATCGAAGTTTTCTTATGTAAATATATTGTAAAATATCCGATCTTAAAAATAAAAAAAAAGTTTCAATATCTAAAGCGGTTCTTGAGTTATGGCCTGTTATGTGTTAAAAGGTTGCGTTTTTAAATTATCCTGATTACTGACGTTTTCGTTATAAAAAAATGACACCCTAACGATATCCTCATAATTCCATTTCAGATGCTCAGAAACATGTCTAATGATTTTATTTAGTTATCTCTTGAAAAAAAAAGTGTTTTAAAAATAAGCGGTTTGCGATCGCGATTTTACTTTACTTGATAGGGAAAGGCGTATCGGCAACGCCGCAACAGCACACCGTCGCGCATCGCGTCGGTCGGTCGCATTTCTCTCACTCCGACTTAATAAGATCCCTATGCGATTTACTTCCACACATGTAAATGCCGACCCAAAAGTAACAGTTGCCAGCACGGTATAGCAATACGTATTTGAGTAATTAATTCTGTATAATAAATTCTTTAGTAAAATACAAAAATTAATAGAAGTTTATCAACCAATAAAAACAATTTATAACATGTGAAAAACTAAGAATACTTCGTTGTTTTAGTGACCCCAAAATAGTTATTGTTATTTTTATATGTTGGATGTGGGTCAAAATAAAACTCAGTTTTTTTAGTGATAGATCGACGTTTCGACAAATATATTTTCTTCCTCACATCCAACAAATAAAACAATTGGATTAAGAATTGTTTCCGTTACCACTAATATGAAAGTAGTACTAATATACACTTACCCTCTTTGGAATAAATCAACATTATAAAATTTATAAAGCTCCACAGAAAACTCTATAGTCGACTGCAGTTCACTCATAATATTTTACAATACGATTCTGCTACATCCCTAGAAATAAAACAAAAATAATTAATACATATCAACCAAGTCACATAGTTTTATAAGCCTAATTTTAAAATATTCATTTATACTTTTTTCACTGTGTAATGGCTTATTCATCATAGACAAGCAAAATATAAAGAAACTGTTTGTTACAGTGATCCGATCACAGAAAATATAATCAATTTTCCAAGATTTGAGAACATTACTGGCGTAGTTTCTGGAACAGACTAAAAACAGAAAAGTAGTATAAATGTCAGTATTCTACCCCGGTTTTCGGTCATTTCATTATTAACAGCTTATCGATTTGGCGAGTGTCTAAATCGGCTCTTACTCACGAGATATCCGATCTCATCCTGCCTCGAACCGGCGGCGGCCGACGCGGCGGCGTGAATTTGTAGTGTGTACATAACTTTACTCAAAGTACATACTCCGGAGTCGTTTCTGATAAAATAAATTAATAATATCGTATTACATGGCTAAACTTAAGGGTCCCCGAAGCCCTCCACCGTGCGGTGTGTCAATAGAATTTACACTGTTGCCATAGAACAACAGCACGACAGAGATTCCAGACGGTCACCCATGACGGTCTATCATCTACTTGCATCGTCTAACGTCGCTTAATTTCTTAAATTTATCTGGAAACTGTGTTTCACATAGCTGGGCCGTTGCCCTAGAAAAGTAGTGTTAAATGAATAAATATTTGGTGTGTAAAGTGTGGGAAAATGACCTTGGTTTATAAACAGTTTTAATAGATAAGTAAGAAACTAGAATATTTTTTTTAGATCTCGTTTCACATTATACAGTTTTCGACCGTGCGGCAAAAAATCGTACGGCTGTTGAAATGAAGAAAGGCATGGAATCTTTCACATTATACGTCAACGGTTTCCCATGTTTTTCTTCATTTCAACAGCCGTACGGTTCATTTCAACAGCCGTACGGTTTTTTGCCGCACGGTCGAAAACCGTATAATGTGAAACAGGCCTTTTATACCGTTGATTATATCGGGAGTTTTTTAAAAGGGGCTCACTCCTATTACTTTTATATTTTTTCAGATAAAAAAAACAAGATTTGGTATTTTGAACTTTTGATTTTTAAATGATACCTTTAGTAGAAAATTACATTTTTAATAGACACATGTCACATGTCAATTTTGACATTTTCCTTTAAAAAATTATATTTTAAATTTCAATCTAGAATATTTCAACAACAAATTCAACGATAATTTGACTCGACATGCCAAGTATGTGGTATCGATTTATTCGTAAACAAATGTTTGTCTTAAATATGCTAATGAGCCACCCTAATTCAGTTTAAAAAAAAATTATGTTATTATTAAAAATACGATTTGGTCATCTTTTTACCCACTAAAAAAGGACACGAAAAAGCATTAGATGATCAAATCTATTTTTCCAAGGCTTAAAAATTATTGATTTAACACAGCCATAACAAGCCATATAATAATATTCATTTTAAAGCCGAGAATCGTGAAGATTTTGCCAATGTGATCGCCAACCTCCACGAAAGAGACGGCACGTAAAGAAGAAGAAGAACACAGCCATGGCACTCTAGATTAGATTAGATTAGATTCTTAGAGGTGGCTTTCGGCCTGATCCACTGCGACCTTCTCAGATCTATTGTGGTCCTCTTCTGATCCTTAGATTACATTCCCCAGTCCTATTCTTTTCACAAAATTTAGCAACTTGGAGACTGAACCCTCCATGGAGCTCCTTGGCAATGGCCTATAATTGCCTTTTACCGGGAACCGCACATTTGCCAGGCTGTCACACCGACATAAAATGTGTTCTGACGATTCTTCTTCAGATTGGCAGAACCTACACTACAATGCCCTGTTAGTAGACCTACTACAGCTTTGACTGTCTTTCTGTCCTTGGTTATCAAGTCTACCGTAAATTTTGGCGAATATTCTACAATGAACCTTTTCACCTGTCTCTGCCCTGGTGAGTTTCTCCACCATTCTAGAGATTTGTTGGCCACCCATCGTTCCGTGGCCATTCTCGTGACCGCCTCTGCAACGCTGTAGAAGGGTTCTGGGCCTATGAATGGCATTGATGAGCCTTGCTTGGCCCTTTCATCTGCCTTTTCGTTACTCTTGTGACCCTCGTGCCCTGGCATCCAAGCCAGCGTAACAGTGCTACGTTCGCCCAAAGTATTCAGAGCACGCACACAGTCCCACACTAGTCTAGAATTGACCTCCGAGGATGGCTACAGAATGATTTGTTCTTTGTTCCCTTATTATTTCTTCTACACAATAGTGGATTGCCGTTATTTCTGCCTGGAAAATTGTGACATCCTTAGATAGACTTACGTGGAAGGATCTCCCTTGTTTCGGCCCTACTATCCCAGCTCCTACGCCTTCTGACGTTCTTGAGCCGTCTGTATACCAGGTTGCCTCAGCTTGAATGGGTAGACCTTTACTCCAGTCTTCCCTTCCTGGTATGGTTATATTAAATTTGTTGTTGAAGCTATACCTAGTAGCTGTTGCATCAATTGGTAATCCCAATACTTTGTCTGCTTTTAGCTCTTCGATTAGCTTCTGGTTAGCAGCACTATGCGTTTGGCTTATGTGCTGCTGACCGTGAATTAACCTGTGCATGACAGATCTGGCTTCGCCTTGGTACTCTAGATTGAAATGTAAAGAATTATTTTTTTAATTGAAAATTCACATGTCACAAGTTGACTTGAAGAATGACATATGATATGTCATTCTATTCAAAATGTATTTTTACATTTTGAGTAGAATGACATGACAATGAGAAATGTATTTTTATCAAATAAAGTTAAATATTGTTAAATAGGTGCTCGGTGGCGTAGAGGTACAGCTCACGTCTACCAATCTAAAGGTTGTGCGTTCGAATCCTACTGCTGGCATTTCATCAGCCGACTATTTTAAATAAAATAAAAATAGTTTGGGTACCGAGGTGTCGACTCAGCCTTAAATGAGTACTTGGGATTCACAATCCTGAATCCTTAAAAATCAAAAGTTCCGATTTATGTCCTATACCAACAAACCAAATTTAATTATTTATCTGAAAAAACAAAAAATTACAAGGGTGAGCCACTGTAGTATAACACCCGGTATATCTTCATTAGTACGATTTATTTAGTTATATTATTTTTGTCAAAGATGTTAAAGTTAACATGGCATCAGAAAAAATATTCGTAATTTTTTGTTGAGTGATTTCAGATTTATATAGTTCTTGCACTACAAGAAGATGAATTAAGAAGTAAATAAAAAAAAGGCCAAGAGAAAGTAGGTGGCAAATATTTGGAACAGCAGATCTAATGAATAGTTGTTTCAGACATTGTTTCCTTATTTGATAGATGACACGACAAGTACAACAGCCTGAAATTTATAAAACTAATATATTCATCTAGATTGGAATAAGTTATTTAATATCCTATATAAAGCAATTAGTAATACCTGACAAAACTTTTTACTCCTAGGTATTTTGTGTCGTCTAAACGATCCCAACTTTAATATAGCTTCGAACTTTCAGCCGCTTTACAATTCTAATCAATATTTTCTATAAGAAATTTGTTAGTATGCCACGTTAGATCCTCGATTACTTTGGCGATATATTGTGCTATACTTCGAAACTTGCTAGACTTACTTTTTATAGCATCAGCTACGAGCAAGTTACAGGTACGTGCAGACAACTTTGTATTAGAAAACTTTTAAATGTAGTGTACCGGTTGTCCTCTGAATAATTCTCATAAATATTAGGCTCACCATTTTTTTGTTACTAAATTCTTCAAAACAAAAAAATAGAAGTTATTCTTATGGCAGAGTTGTTAATGGGACAATCATTAAAGAGAAATAACAGAAACATTTTTATTACCCTGAATTTTTGTTAAAATAGTATTATTAAAGTTTTTAGCTAGTGATAATTTTTATGATTTCTTTTCTTTTGCTTTAATGAAAGTGTTTATGAAATAATACATCTAATACATGTATTATATATCCCAATAACGGAACAGGAAATAAACGCTTCCATAAAACAACTTATAAACAACAAATCGGCTGGCTGTGACGCGATTCCAGCGGAAATCTATAAGTGTGCAAGTAAAGAACTTATTGGTCACCTTAAGGCTCTCTTCGATGTCATATGGGAAAGCAGAGCGGTACCTCAGGATCTTCGCAATGCAAATATAGTGAATATATTTAAGAACAAAGGAAGTGCATCAAATTGCGGAAACTACCGAGGAATTTCACTACTGGCTATCGGAGGAAAAATTCTCGCAAAAATTATGTCACACCGCCTCACGGTGGGGTATTAGCATGAAAAAGGTGATCGAAATTCGAAAAAGCAAATGTGTTTAAGATTTCCCAAAAAAAGATAAATGATAAGTTAAATCATGTCTGCAATGAATGGCGTTGCTATGGGTGTGTTTAGTTGCATTCATTTGTTTCAACGAAACGTTAAAGTTGTTACTTCTCACAGATAAGAGGTAAATGGCTAAATTTTATGTCCAAAATTATAAATTGTTTTTGTTCTTGTGCTCTTTTTACGTTTATATTATTGTTTTGATTGAAAATGGCTCAGCAAGCTGCAGGTATGTATTCTACAAAAACGTATTATTAATTTTGATATTCTCTATACTAACGATTTTTTTTTGCAACTTGGGCGTTCAGAAAATTTGATTAAATTTGTGACATTTTTATTATACTTAGAGATTTAGTTGCGCATTTCGAAGAATTCAGCATATTGTATATATACGTTTTACTTAGTAAACATTGGGCTTTCATACAGTAAAATAAAATACTGCGACTTTTTGCGACTTTGCTGATAAAATGAGAAAAACATTCTTGGTTTTCTCTAATTTGCCAATCAGTGATATACTAATGCGAGGTGTAAACCGCGATGGAATTGTTGTGTACAAAGCGATCGCATTAGTGCCATTAGCAGTATAACACAATTTGGCATTAGTAGCGACTTTAGTGGTTTGGGCATTGCTCGCGGATCAGTCGTAGCATTAGTAGTATTAGTTGCGATATTATACTACTGATATTAGTGGCATTGTCCCTGGAAACACTGGAACAGTGATTTTTCTTTCTTTTTTTAGAATCGACGAATTATCCTTTATTTTGTTCATATTATTTCCTCTTTAATTGAAATTAGCAATAATTTATATAAGGTCTACATAAAAAAATTTCGATCAACTATCTGTGTCAAATACTCCACTGTGCGCCTGCCTGTGGGCGAAGGCTGTTTTATATAATTTTTGCGAGAATTTTTAATATAGAAAAAATCCTCCCAGAATCGCAAACGGGGTTTCGCACCAACCGCGGTACCGTTGATTCCATATTCTCTATCCGCCAACTACAGGAAAAAGTAAAAGAACAGTAGAGTAAACTTTTTGTTGCATTCATCGACCTAACGAAAAGCCTTCGACTCTGTAAACAGAGATGCACTTTGGGCAATTATGCAAAAGTTTGGAGTACACAACAAATTTCTTACTGTGTGTAAAGGCCTCCATAACAACAATAAGTCGAGTGTGTCATATCATGGGCAAATACAGGAGTTAGGCAGGGATATATCCTAGCTCCTCTCCTATTCAACATATTCATGGCAGCGGTCTCTATTACAGAGGACAGCAAACTGCAGGAAAGAGGAATGGGTGTTAGATACAGGTATGACGGCGGTCTGTTCAACCCAAAAAGACTCAGGGAAAAGTACGTATAAAATTCATCACAGAATTCCAATATGCTGATGACTGCGCTCTAGTTGAAAATACGTTACAGCAATTACAGGAAATGCTGAACACATATACCTGGGCATACGAGACTTTGGGCCTTAAGCTGAACATAAAATTAAAATCATATGCACTCCTCCGGAAATCATAACAGCGCTATAAAAATCGGAGAAGAGCTATTGGAATATGTATCGTAATTTAATTACCTCGGCAGTTTGATTTCGGAAAAGGCAAATATCGACTCTAAAATTCAGCACAGAATTAGCAGCGCCTCAAGAGCATTCCGGAAATTAGAGGACAGGGATTCTACAATCATGACTTGAGCACAAAAACGAAACTTGCAGTGTATGGAGCAGTAATAATCCCCACGATGTTATATGGAAGCGAAACCTGGGTGCCGTACCGCCGGCACACGAGCGCATTAAACAAGTTGCAACAGAGACATCTTAGACAACTGTTAAGCATTAAATGGTACCACCATGTCTCAAACGTATCAGTACTTGAAAAAGCAGGCTTCGAGAGCGCTGAAGTCATGATTACTAAATATCGCTTAAGATAGGCTGGGCACGTATGCAGGATGCAAGAAAACCGCCTACCGAAATCATGCGTTTGTATTATGCGTTTTTTTTTTCATCATACGATATATACCTTGACAAAGAATACAAAATAAATGATCAGTCGAATAGTATGACCTAAAATTACAAAGTAGATGTGTCTCATAAAACTACAAATTATGAAAGCAAATATAACAGAATATCCACACACACTTAACTGTCCGTTAAATTTCAGTTTATAGTCGTTTTCTGTCATATAATCGTTATGTAAATGTTGATACTCTCGCTGGGTCTAGAGTCATTTGCCACGAACATTACAACTGAAAGGAAAAGCTTGTTAATATTATGAAGCTTTTCGAGTGCTTAAAAGTTGATAAAATATTCGAAAAAGGGTAGGAAATAATATAATTTATTATAAAGAAATATATAGTGTATTAGTAAGCTAAAAATTAACGAAATTTTTTATGCGAGTAATGGTATACATATACAATGTGATTATAAAAAATATTTATAAATTGCAATAGAACGACCTTATTGGTATAATTTAATTTTAAGAATTCCTACATCATTTCGAAACATTAACTGAATAGTTAATGTATATTAGTTTTCAGAACTTGTCAAGTTATTTTTCAAATTTTTAAAAAATTGGTCTACATTAATACACAACGATAAAAATCACAATGTTCAAATTTGCAGTAGACTATGTAAAACACAATGAGTTACAACTCTTAAGGTTCATTAAAAACCTTGAAATTAGTGGAATAAATTAGTGGTTTCAATAAGAGTAGAAGTTTGTTCTTATAAATTCAATGTAAGCATTTAGAACGTCAAAATTAGTGGTAGTAATTTTGAATTAAAAACCTTAAATGCAAAAATGTCACGTACCTAAGACCACACCAGATAAGTCGGATTTAAGTTAAATAAATGTATTAAATGGAAGGGTTGGTGCCATCTAGCAATAGGAGGTTCGAATTATATAACTGATTTTATTCTACGAGTGTCTCATGACACTCGTAGGGCGGAACACTTCAGTATCCCTATACATATGTTAGAAAGGTCTCGAGATGGACCTAGATACTGGGATGTGAAGTTTTACAACAAACTCCCGGATGGGTATAAACTATTGTCCGATGTGTTTAAGGGTAGGGTTCGTGGCTAGTTACTTAAAAATCTACTGTATGATTCGAGGGAGTTTCTTTCAAGTGATATACATATTAATCTTACTTGATGGAAATTCCTTCTACTACAGAAGGCGGAAACTGGAAACTCCTACCCTATGTTTATATTACAATATATTGTTTAAAATAATTGTCATTGTGTACCCATTTAATATCGTAATTTTAACTTCATGTCTTTCGTGTTAATTTTTAAGGTAATTGTATTTTATATATGTGCTTTATTTCATGTTCCAACTATAACATAGACTAAAAAAAATGTTTATTAGTTTTAGTAAAATTATAGTATTGTTACATTTTTCGTCGGTTCCATGTGGATAGAAAGTCACAACTTATTTAAACACAATTTATTCTACAATAAGTAACAAAAACAATAACGATAAAAGACTTAAAGAACTATTTACAAACTATTTATAACTATTTATCTAGAAAGAATTTATTTTGAATATAGCGCGGCAACTGTACTCATCTATTTGTTTCTGTCCTCCTCAGGCCCCAGGCATGACTTATATACCCACAGCTAAACAGTTCTGAATAATCAACAGTTCTGAATAATCAAACAGTTGAATAATCCGTTAGACGTTAGATCATTAGGTGCATAGAGAAGGTTTAGAATGTTCTCGTATGTACTACTCCATTCCAGTGGGACTCGATTGTTCTCGAACGTTCGAATGAATCATTACGGTGTCTATTGTTTTTTGCGATATTAAGGTCATATGGGGGCGGGACATTTTAGTTACTTAGGTTATGCCGAGTCCATACGGGTCCGCAACAGTATTAAATCCCAATAACACCGTTTCTGCATGAAAATAACGTTTTTATTACATTATTATCAGAGGTTTTTTCATATAATAAACTATTAAATAAATATTGCATCATGTCTCGGTCTCGGTCTCGGTCTCGTTCTCGGTCGAGAATTTATTTTTCTCTCGGTCTCGATCTCGGTCTCGACTGAAAATCCAGGTTCGGTCGGACCTTACAAATAATGGTTCAGTTTATATATTATTATATTATTTCTTATTATAGTTGAGGGTTGGAACCTTTAGTGTTACACAGCAAAATAAAACACTAAATCACCACAATGCACCAAAACACTTTGGTGTATTGTGGTGATTTAGTGTTTTATTTTGATATTATTTCTTGTAAAACCAGACACCAGACCTTTTTCTTGTATCACTCCTTCTATCTTTTAATACTAAAAAATCAACGTCTCTTGTATGCCTTTTTTATTTATGTATTATTTAATTAAGCGTTGCTAACCGCTGGCATGTTATTTCATAAAAAATGTAATATGAATAAGATCATCACTGTCGAGCACAGTAACTTGCAGAGCTCCAGAAGAAATTAGCAAAAGCAACAGATATTCGGGCAGAGATTTCGGCGCAAGAAGGTAAGTTAAAGTAGAGTTGTGTCTAACATTTTCAATACAAAGTATTAGATAATACATGCCCCAAAGATTGAGTTGACTTTTTATCAAGGCTACTGCTCAAATATAAATTTTAAATCATATTTCTATCATATCAGGATAGCGTGAACCTGATATATCAGGTTCACGCTACTCAGAATACGAGAGTAATCTCAAAAGATTTCTTCCAAGGTAGTACTAGTTTAAAGCTTCAAACGCCAGATTAGAAATTCTTCAAGTTATTGTGTGTCAGTCTGTGACAGTCATTTTCGAAATAATTAGAATTAATGGAAGATTGATAAAATGTAAATTAATTTTTACTCAAGTGTCATTAGATTTCAAAGTTCACTTATTGTAGAACCTAGAGTTAGAACCTATTGCAGTATAGAGTTCTACGATAAAATCTCGTTATACACATTGCAGATTGTATTTGTAGAATTTTACTTAACTTTAATCTTACATAAATATTTAGATTGAACTTTAACATGTTTAACTCCATAACGGAAAAGCTGCTGTAACTAGACCGTTAACATACAAAAATAAACGAAAACCAAACGACCGATGCGGAACGTCGATCTTTGGCTTTGTTCGTTCAGCGACGTCAACTTAAAATTCGAGAAAGGTTCCGCAGTCAATAGGTTTTCTGAAGTTAATAAAAACTTCCAGTAGACGAAAATCAGTTAAGTCCACTTGAAAAACTCTGCTCGGAGGCAAACTGGCCGCAGTCAGCACTTTAAATATTAAAAGCGATTTTCTTTTCGAGTTTCCGTTGAAAATTCTCCGGTTTTTCTTTTTAGCCGACGGGAAATGTAGACGTTAACACGTCGTCGAGTTGTGTTTTTCATTTTTAAGTTCGTCAAACGGCGCTTTTCCAGCTTGAATGCTAACTCAATGTAATTAGGGCTTTAATGATATACCTAAGTAATTTATTTTTCGCCTGGTTCTAGGTTATGTATTCTCTGCACTATATGAATGATAAAGTGTGTAACATACAATGCATACCGCTACTACCGTGTAAAAATTTTGAAAATGTCAAATATTATCTCAGATGATTTTAAGTAATAATCGTAATACACAATGTACATAAATTGAAGAATTGAAATGTTAAACAAAAATTTTGTAATTTCCACACTTGATATACTCTCATTTTATACATCAATAAATCCTAACTTGAGAACTAATGTCAAATATTATTAAGTATCACAGTTTCGGCAGAATGGCAACGTTAAATGAAACTGAATATATCAAAATTAATTAAATAAAATTGTTTAAGTGATATTTTCAAAAGTCAATAACTCGGAAACGGTTGATTTGCGGTGCATTGTGTGTATTACGATTTTTGCTTGGAACTGAAGGAACTGAAATATGCAATAGTATATACAGGGAGTTCTATTTAAAAAATAAAACTTTTATGTACCACGACTTTATGACCGACCCTATATTCTTAAATTTATTACTCGCTAATAGATATTTAAAAATCCTATAACTTTTGTATTTAACTTTTTGCGGTACCTCCTATATTTTACCTAATAATCAACCGTTTCCATACATAACAGCGACCCTGTATATTATTATCTTATTTCTAGTAAAACTAGACACCAGACCTATTTCTTGTGTCACTTCTTGTATTTTCTAATATTAAAATGTTAACTTCTCTTGTATTTCCTTTGTTTTATTAATGCTTAAAAAATGTAATATGAATAAGATAATCACTATCGAGCACAGTAACTTGCAGAGCTCCAGAGGAGATTAGCAAAGGCAACAGATATTCAGGCAGAGATTTGGGCGCAAGAAGGTAAGTTAAAGTAGAGTTGTGCACTGTTCGGTTTTTATATGATTCAAAATAAAAAAATATATAAATTGTAAAATTAGTAATTTTTTAATGGCCATAATGCGTTCTTTCAAAATCATCGAACAACTAAATCATTTCCATAGATCCAGTGACGTACCGTGACTTTGAATTTTTAGATCAAAAACTGACAAATAATTTGTCAAAAAAATCATATTACAGCTATATGTTTTATTTTGCATAAAAATGTTAACTAATAAGTTAGAATAATTATATTTCTTTCCTAACTAAGTAGTTTTATCGGTAAATTTAACTAAAGCTAAGTACAACACAAATCTCAAATACGTGGACTATTATAACAACAAATACATCATAAAAGACTATTTTGGTAGCATTCTGAACGAGGATTCAAGTTAAACTTTTTAGAAAATAATTTGAAGGAAAAATGAACCTGCTCAGATGCTTGTACCGAGTAAAATCCTAGAGCTCTATGATTTGCTTTTATAAACTCTGGCACATGATGCAGAATTGCATGAATCTTTGGAGTTATCTTAATACCTAAGTTGAGTATTTCCAATCTAAATTATTCGATGTCATATTCAAAATGTTTGTTTAGTGCTTGACTAAAACAACTCGAAACTACTTGATTGAATGCAGAAAACACTGCAATATATTTATTTCCTAAAAATAAGATGTTTAGGTTTTTGCTTGTCAAAACTTTGAATAGGATTCTTTACCGGGCGATATCGTCTTCAAAATATCCACTTTCTTTAAAAGTTGTCTGACGTTATTTCCGTTACATTTTCCATAATGATCTAGTTTCAATCCCGCTTTTTTATCCATTCTGTTACAACATTGGTATTCTCCAACTCAAGACAATCAAATAGTTTTTGAACCACACCTAACAAAAGGTGAAGCTCAGGAGGGGGAATATACTTTAAGACAGGTGTTTCTTCGTCGCCAATGATTAAAGGTATGTTTATACAGTTTTCTAAAAAATAATTGCCCTTTTTTATATAGTTCATTGAACAACAGTTTAAAAAATACAAAAAAAAAATATTTCAAACAAAAACGCTTACTAAAATCTTTGGCTTTTGTTATATTTCCTCCAGATTGTTGCCATAAATTTGTATTTTCTGTAATACTTTTTATAGTTCTGAATGATCCTTTAATTTCCATTTCCTTTACATTTACATCACACCATGGGCAAGTGTGAGTGGATGAATTTGACTGAAGACCAAGGAGAATCATAATAAGCTTAAAGTCAGCGGCAAAAGTATAGGAACAAATTCCACATATGGACTGCAGATCTAACGTCTCAAAGAGGCTTTTAATGTTAGCATAAGATTCAGACAACTTTGGTCCTAAGCCAATTATGAATAGTTTATTAATTCCAGCACTTTTATATTTCTTGAAATATTCGGGATCATTTTCAGCAAAACTTTAAGTGATCCACCACCACTATCAATGCCAATTTTTAGATGAAAATCTTCAGGTAATTCTCTAATTTCCAAAATATATGATAGAAGACCAGATAAACCTGAGCAGTATACAAAAATTAATATTAACTGAATTAACATTTTTCCTTTAAATTATTTTCTAAAAAGTTTAACTTGAATTCTCGTTCAGAATGTCCAAAATAGTCTTTTACGATGTATTTGTTGTTATAATAGTCCACGTATTTAAGATTTGTGTTGTACTTAGCTTTAGTTAAATATAGCGATAAAACCACTTAGTTAGGGAAGAATTATAATTATTCTAACTTATTAGTTAACATTTTTATGCAAAATGAAACATATAGCTGTAATATGATTTTTTTGACAAATTATTGTTTCAGTTTTTGGTCTCAAAATTCAAAGTCACGGTACGTCACTGGATCTATGGAAATGATTTAGTTGTTCGATGATTTTGAAAGAATGCATTATGGCCATTAAAAAATTACTAATTTTACAATTTATATATTTTTTATTTTGAATCATATAAAAACCGAACAGTGTTGTGTCTAACATTTTCAATACAAAGTATTAGATAATATTATATGCCCCAAAGATTGAGTTGACTTTTTATCAAGCCTACCGCTCAAATATAAATTTTAAATCATATGTATCAGGTTCACGCTACCCGCTACTCAGAATACGAGAGTAATCTCAAAAGATTTCTTCCAAGATAGTAATAGTTTTAAGCTTCAAACGCCAGATTAGAAATTCTTCAAGTTATTGTGTGTCAGTCTGTGACAGTCATTTTCAAAATAATTATAATTAATGAAAGATTGATAAAATGTAAATTAATTTTTACTCAAGAGTCATTAGATTTCAAAGTTCACTTATTGCAGAACCTAGAGTTAGAACCTATTGCAGTATAGAGTTCTACGATAGAATCTGGTTATACACATTGCAGATTGTATTTGTAGAATTTTACTTAACTTTAATCTTACATAAATATTTAGATTGAACTTTAACATGTTTAACTCCAATAACGGAAAAGTTGCTGTAACGAGACCGTTAACATACAAAAATAAACGAATACCAAACGACCGATGCGGAACGTCGATCTTTGGCTTTGTTCGTTCAGCGACGTCAACTTAAAATTCGAGAAAGGTTCCGCAGTCAATAGGTTTTCTGCAGTTAATAAAAACTTCCAGTAGACGAAAATCAGTTAAGTCCACTTGAAAAACTCCGCTCGGAGTCAAACTGCCCGCAGTCAGCACTTTAAATATTAAAAGCGATTTTCTCTTCGAGTTTCCGTTGAAAATTCTCCGGTTTTTCTTCTTAGCCGACGGGAAATGTAGACGTTAACGCGTCGTTGAGTTGTGTTTTCCATTTTTAAATTTGTCAAACGGCGCTTTTCCAGCTTGAATACTAACTCAATCTAATTAGAGTTTTAATGATATACCTAAGTAGTTTATTTTACGCCTGGTTCTAGGTTATGTATTCTCTGCACTATATGAATGATAAAGAGTGTAACATAAAATGCATACTGCTACTAGCAAAATAAGTACCGTCTGGTGCATCGAAACACGGGACAAAGGAAATCCCATGTAAATTTTGATATAATCAATTCGATTTGAAATATCTCAGATGATTTTATGCAAAAATTGTATTAGACTTTTTTAAAGAGGCGTTAAAGTTGTACTTTCATCTAGAGTTTCGTTTTATTTGGAATAGGCAACAATTTTGGTAATGAGGCTATATTAAGCTGCGTATAAATATGTCGAGACGAGTGCGAGAGACACCCGAGACGAGTCACCCTCAAGCGGATTTGAGGTTGAATTTTTATAGATATACAAACCACATACAAAATATATTATTGAATAAAATAATTAAAGACTCAAAAAAAACGGCACTGGCAGAAGGCTCCGCCGCCGCCGCTGCCGTGCCGTTATCTCCAGGTATCTCAGTCGGCGTTCTCCAGTTTTTTTTAATGTAAACAGTCCGAATATAATTTAAATTTATCATGAATTCCTTTAATTTATCTGGCTTGTTTTTTTACCTATTTTGAAATTAAACAAACATATACAGGGTGTTTCAAAAAACATGTTCCATCTCTCGTGGGGAAGTTCCTCACGTAAAAATAAGATTTATTTTTTATATCAACCAATCCAATTCTGCTTTGATTCGTAGCTACAGGGGGTTAAAATAGGGTTCCCAACCGTCCTCTATTCCAGAAACAGTCCTCTTTTTGATCTGATTGTCCTCTTTTCTCTCACGTATTGAAAACTTTGTTACATACTAACTTCAAAATCTAAAAAATATTCGTTTATCGCCACAATGCTTTAAAGAATTGTTAATCTGTGTCTTTTATGTAATTTTATGTTTACTTACTGTTAGTTTATGTCTTGAAAAAAAGTTTGTTGACAATGGTTTGCTTTATTTTAATAAGTTTTGAGTATAAATATTTTTGTGTATTTTAAATATTTATCGCATACCGTTTATATAACTTTTTGGTAAATTCTCGACATTTGAGCGACGTTTCAAAAATGTTTCGCCTGTGCCTTTTTTTATCCTCTCGCCCCTATTTTTTATTTTCAAAGTTGCCAACCCTAGGTTAAGTGTTTTATCATTTTCTTCCAAGTGCTTTTAGTAATTTGAGATCGTTTGATGACTGATTTAGTTCTGATCCGGGTAGTTTTTTGTATAAAACAGTGCCACCATCGTCGATTTTTTTCGTTAAATGCGAATAAGAAAATATCCTGATTATATTCTGGCCCTATCCCTTATTATTTTTATTTACAAGCGATCTTAAGTTTATAACATATACATATATTTTATTTAATTGTTAACATTAGGGTAGTTTTACCAATTGTATATGTGTGGAATTCCACTGATATGTGTTTTAAGTTGTTTGTTAAATTTTTAAATTTTTTTTATTGTATTTTGCTCTCTTAACTTTGTAGTGTCCTGAAGATGCAAATAAATTTTGCGAAACGTCGACAAATTTAAAACAAAGGACTTTCCAATTAAAAAACACAGTATACTTAAATTTATTAATTAATTTTTTAAAATATTGAATGGTATCGAATAATACTTTAATATATTTATCAATATTTTAAAGTATCGATACTTTATATTCAATACAACCAATACCAAAATATCGATACTGCCTCAGTATCGCATAGCCCTATGAAGAATTTTGTGGGTTCGCCAAAGGCTCCACTGAAAATGGATAGCCGCGAGACAACGCCGTTCGACTGGGCAGGGACTCGAGGCTAAATCGCTCGGCTCGAGGCTATAATATGACGAATTCCGCTTGAGGTTGACTCGTCTCGTCCTCGTCTCGGCATATTAGTACGCCTTTTGGAAAGAATTTGCTATAGCCTCGTTTCATACTCGTTTCGGGTTTGTCTTGTACTTGCCTCGGCATATTTATACGCGGCTTTAGATAAAAAAGACTATTACTATAAGGTTAACAACTTAATCGATAATGGCCCCTACATAAATTTGAAAAAGAATCCTTTGTCTAAGATGGTAGCAGACGTTAAAAAACTCTAAAAGAATGTAACAATCTTATTGATCTTTCTTTAAAGAGAAAATTGCAAGTATCCAACCCCTCATTACCAAAATTGTATGCGTTGGCAAAAATTCATAAACCGGTTAAGTCTATGCGCCCAATTGTTTCGGCTGTAGGTTCTCCGACTTATAATTTGGCAAACTAGTTATCAAGGGAGTTCGAAAATTTACCTAATCATGAACCCTCTTTCTCAGTTAAAAATAATATTGAATTCATTAACAAAATTAAAAATATAACATTGCATGAAGGTGAAATTTTGGTCTCCTTTGATGTATCTTCGTTGTTCCCAAGTGTTCTAATTGCACATATACTTTAGCCTACTTGAAGGAATTACTGAACGTAAATGGTCTCGACAACAAAACTATGATTAAATATATTGAGCTTACATCATTATGTATGAAACAAAATTGTTTTCAATTTAATAACAACTTTTTGGAACAGCGGGAAGGTACAGCAATGGGTAATCCATTATCTCCATTTTTGGCTAATTTATTCATGAGCAGGTTTGAAGTGGAGGCTAAGAATCAGTTTGAGTATTTTCGAAGAGTATGGTTTAGGTATGTGCATGATATTTTTGCTGTTTTTGACACACATTCAGACACCATAGATAATTTTATTTCTAAGTTAAATATTCGTTTTCCTTCCATTAAATTTACACATGAAATTGAGAACAATGACAGATTACCATTTCTAGATGTATTAGTTATTAGAAATACTAATAATTGCCTGGAATTTGATATCTATAGGAAAAATACCACTACACGCAGATATATTCCTAATGAATCATATCACAGTGTTGAACATAAAAGGGCTAGTTTAAATTTCTTAGTTCATAGATTACTTAGTTTTCCACTTACCAACGAAAGATATTAAATAGAAAGAGATTACATTAGGAATATAGCTGAGTGTAATGGATATTCTCCTTCACTAGTTGATAAAATAATTAGAAAACGTAGGTATAGGTTAATAATTTCTGAAAATTCGACTTTTCAAGTGGAGAAAGATACGTCAAAATATTTTTCAATACCGTTTGATAGAGAGTTATCCCGTGGTAAAGGAATTTTTAAGAATGTCAATTATAAACTCGTGTATAATGCTAATAATAAATTACAACAATTATTAGGCAATCCAAAGGATAAAACACCTCCACTAGAAAGGTCGGGTATTTATGAAATTTCTTGTAAAGATTGTAATCAGAAATATGTTGGGCAAACTAGTAAATCAATTTTAACTAGATTTAAAAAACATTTAGCTCAGATAAGATATGGTAGACCGGATAAATGTTGCGTTGCTGAACATATTGTTGATAAAGAACATTGTATAGATCTTAATAATTTAAAATTAATTAAACAAGTCTCAAATTACAGGCAATTAGATGCATATGAAATCATCAGAATTAATAAATTTAAAGATAGTATGAACAGAGACAACGGTCCAATTCCTTCAAGTTCTGTGTTCCTACTACTCTAGTGGCGGAAATCTAATTGTTACGCTCGGTGGGCTCTGACTCGGTTGGCTAGATCTTGCCACGCTCACTCGGTGCTAGGTGTTGTAGATTGTAGTTTAGTTCTTAATCATCTGGTGATGATGCTAAAATGGTTAGCGAAACGCGCGTCCGGTGTAAAAGTAAAAGTGTTTTGGTGTATTGTGGTGATTTAGTGTTTTATTTTTCTGTGTAACGCTAAAGGTTCCAACTCTAATCTCTTATAGTATGTCTATTTATTTTTTTGATTATGTAATGAGCGCTTTGTTTACTCACTTGTTTCGTCGAACTGCTTGAATCTTAAATTATTTTTGCTTTTGTTCAAATCGATATGAGAAACTATGAACCTATAAAATGTTCATGTGGGAGTGTTTAGTTCATGCGGAAGAGTTGAATATCCGAGAAAGTTGAGTTGTTGAATATTATTACACCCAACAACGCCCTAATTACGCTCTCCTTTACGCATTAGCATTTTTTCGGTAATTTTATTAACATTTGAAATTGTCACAACACAACACGACGCCTATTTCGAATTATTTTTTACTACCCGAAACAGCGTTCCATCATGCAAACCTCGTACCACGATTAGTCTCAATAACTGCACTAGCAAAAAACTAAAATACTTAAATATTATGACAAAACCACGATTTGAATATTATTTTAATGCGATCAACATCTCATTTCATCTCTATTTTAATGCGATCAACGATAATTTCTGATTTCTGCCGTAGAGTGCGCTGCGGTCGGAATTTGTTGAAATCAACTGAAATGCACCAAGCCTATAGGCTATACGCATGGTACAAAGAAAACAAGGTATGATCGATAGCGGCTCCATTTTCGTTGAGTTTGCGCATACCACCTGTGACGTCATACACCATACAAAAAAATATCCATATTGTTCAATTGCCACTAATAAAAAAATACCTAAAATAGAGAGAATTAGGACATAACCCCAAAAGTTATGTCAAATAATCGAGTTTGACATTTGTAAAATTATTTTCATGTCATCTATTTCACAATTTGAAATTTGCGCGCGGAGCTTGCCGACCAATGGTGACGTTTAACGTTTATCACCTGTGACGTAGTTACCAACCTGCGCAATATCATACCTTGTATTCTTTGTATCATGGGCTATACGTGAATCATATACGTCATGACAGTGTAAGAAGGATATTTACCTCTGGAACATTGACTAGTTAAATATCATAAATATTTTTATCAAAATGACGTATATATACGACAAAATATAAAAATATATATGAACCATATTTTAAAGGCCATTTTTCATCAAGCCTTGAATCTCTCCCCATTCTCTTGTTCTTTCAATTTCGCTTAATTGAATTTTATTTTGACGGCGTCGCTTATTTCATATCAGATATACCCTCGTCGTAAACATCATTAGGCGACCTTTTCAATAGAGATATTTTAATAGCTAGCGATCGCTACTTCACCTGCAATATAATATAAAATGGCAGGACAAGCGCCCCATTTCTTGAGTAATAATAAAATTAAATTGTATCGAACAAAAAATCGATCAGCTTTATGGCATTAAGGAGTGTTTAGTTCATACGCCTCCTAAGAAGCAATTAGGACAATTAGTTTGATAAATGTTTACGTAAGCTATTTTCTAGCAATATTTATCTCCGAGTACACTGCATCTATCTTCTTATTGTTGACGTTATTGAAAATAAGCAGTATCGATTCTCGTAGACATATAGAGTGTCCCAATAGTTCGTGGACATAGAACTACTGTGTATTTTTGGAATCAAATGTGTTCACTGGACACAATTTACCTCTGTCCAAAAGTGCTTCGTTTGTCCGCTAGAGGGCATCAAACTTTAAAAAAATAAACACATTTTTACAAATATTTTAAAAACCGTTATTCCGATTTGAATGAGATTCTGATTGTCTATGTTTTGCTAAGTGCTTTAACATTTAGCTTTCACAAAAATCAAGAAAAAATACGGGAAGGATGAAAACTACCCCCACCTCTACATAAATTTTAGTATAAATATTTTCCAACGCTATCGACAACAGATTTTCTTTTCGTAAAATGGTACCTCTAGTATTTACTACATTTTTTGTCTTTTGCCACATAGTTTTTGTGAAAAAAACTTTCGAAGATTATTTTTCCAAAGCAGACCTACAAAATATACAGTGAATTCCAATATTTCGTGGACCTAGAACAACCACTTATTTTTTGGATCAAAATAAGTTAATTGCACATAATTTACTTTTTAATAAGTGCTTCATTTGTCCGTTAGAGGGCATCAATCAAAGATAAAGCCGAACGTTAATTAATTTAAAAATTATTAATTTCTTTAAGCTCTCATAAAGCTTATTATCAAATATAATTTGTGATGCTAACATAAAATTCCATATTTTCGCCAACTAGATTATTACAGCGTAATAGTCCCGGTTTGGCATACATCCTGATTCAAGAAGGGTTCGTGTCTGGAGAAAGCCTGGTATTTTGATTCGCCTCCAAAATGTTCAGGAGGTTCACTCTTACAGAGGAGGAACAATAATGGTCTGGGGTGGAATAAGCATCGATGGCAGAACTGACCTCATTTTGTTGGAGAACTTTTTAACGGGTAGGTCATATGTTGATCAGATACTTGGACCTGTTGTCATTCCATATGCGGCAGCTATAGGTCCCAATTTCCTATACATGCATGACAACGCCAGACCTCATATAGCTAGGATTTCAATGGACTTCTTGGAAGACAAAAATATCGATATTTTACCATGGCCACCCCAATCTCCAGATTTAAATCCCATTGAGCATGTGTGGGATATGTTGCAACGAAGGGTTTTACGTATGGGGATACCAAGGGACAACAGAAGAAATTTTTTTTAGCTCTACAAAATGCCTGGAATGAGATAACTTGATTTTGAGCATGCCCAGGCGATGTCAGGCAGTTGTGAATAACAGATGAGGTCATACAGCTTATTAAATAAACATTTGTGATACAATAAATAATGTTTTTGCTACTTTATTAGCTAATATTTTTTTACGTTTTTTTTTCAAAAGTTTAGTTTTGGATGAGAATAAAACAATATTTTGTATAAAATTATTTTATTTTATCCCACAAAACACTAAAATTTTATAAAAAGACAAAATCGAACAAAAATGAGTTAAAAAAATATCCCCAGATTTTGGGGTTGTGTGTATTTAAATGCATATTTTTGCTCGATATTTCCATAAAATATTAGATCGAAAAATGAATGAACGAATAAAAATAAAATATACATTTTTTAATTTTCTTTTTTATATTTTTTATTATTTCTACTATCTACTTTCTGGGTTGTTTTTCCAACTCCTTCGTTTTTTTTATTATCAGACGCCCTTCTCAGCCTCGGGCAAAGAGACGAATGGATGATATTTTTTTTCTATAGGCTGACCATCTTTCCGAATAAAATTTTATTCATTATTTCATTATTTACTTTATTCAACATAGGGTCTTATTAATTCCTAGTAGAAAAAATAAAGTGAAATTAAACTAATAATTAATTGAAGAATAATATTTTTACGATAATCGCAAAACATTTTCCGATCCACGTCATCAGTCATATCGAAATTGACACTAAAACCTATAAACCTGACTAAATAAAATTTTGGTTAAAAAGGGGTTGGTATCTCTGTTATTTGTGAAGATAAAAGGGTGCGGTTTACACAAACCTGTGCCAATTTTTTGTCAAACGGAAAATGCTGTCAACACAATTTTCATAGCCCTCTTCGTTTCTGAGCTACAGTGTTTTTCGCAATTTGCAATTTGGGACAGCCCCCGTATCTCCGTTATTATGGATGATATCGAGAAGGTGAAAACTGATTCTTGTAGAACTTTTTACATACAATACAGTGGCGTAGTCTGTTTTCTACGAAAAAAGATATTTTTGAAAATTTGAACTAAAGTTATATTTTTTCAAATGGAACACCCTGTATGTTTATAAATCATATGATCCGCTTTGCTATGAGCTTCTCAAAAATATATATCACTCTTTATTAGTTTTCACTATTTACTGCAATATTTAAAATATATTATTTTCTTATGGCCGTGATAAATAACAAAAAATCAAAATGGTATTTACTAAAATAGCCATACACATATTAAAATTTTATTTGGAATTGATAAGTATATTTTACTTTTGGACTGTTATACCACTGAATCTCTGAATATATTTTTCTTTTTTTATAACGGGATCGGTTTGCAAATAGGCTGTACTTAAACTGCCGTTAAACGGTAGCTTACTAAAATGCCGTTAATAGGTATGACGTCGTTGATGTGACGCACTTGACGGCTTTATGAAATATAGGAATTTTATAAGGACTAACCAACGCTATCCACCCCACCAAAAAACCAACTTACGATACGATAACTTTCAAATTTACAAATAGCGGTAGAAAGTTAAGTATTCCTATATATATAAAGAATTTATTAGTGGCTCTCAAGACAAAAGAAGAGACAGATAGCAGTATACTTTTAATAATTCTTTAGTTTCTTTTATTTATTAATCATGGCCAACTAATAAATATGATCTTGTAATATATTTTTTTTTTAAATATTGCAGTAAATAGTAAAAATAAATATAGAGTGATATTTAGTTTTTAGAAGCTTATGGCAAGCCAGATCATATAATTAATAAATATACAGAGTGTTCCATTTAAGAAAACATAACTTTAGTATCTTAAAAAAATATTCTTTTTGTAGTTATAACAGACTGCGTCACTGTATTCTAAGTAAAAAGCTTTTACTGTAGCTACAATAAACAGTTTTTACTGTAGCTCAAAAATGAAGAGGGCTATGAAAATTTTAATGAAAATAGTGGTACAGGTTTGTGCAAACCACACCCTTCTTATTCACTAATATCGGAGATAACGTTTGATTTCAACCAAGATGGGACACCCTGTACATATTGTTTGGGTCTTAGTTCCTATCGTGTTCACAATAGGATTTATATATGATTATATATACAGGGTGGGCCACTGAAAACTTACAATGGCTATAATTCTTAAACCAAAAAAGATATGAAAAAAATAAAAAATACCGTTTCTATGATATCGAGGGGGAATACATGTGACGTATTTTTTGAACCACCCCGACCTACCCCTTAGGCGGCACCCCTACTCACTTGAAAATCTTAAATGGCAACACCCCACTTGGGGCGCCTTTTTGGAAAGCCCATGAAAAATGCTAAACGATCATCATAAAGTCTTTAGGGTGAAATTGAAAAACTACCCCTTACACGAAAAATTAGGTGGACATTAGAGAACAACGGCATACGGTCGAATCGGCCTACAAACACGTAAACGTTTACGTACGCATGCGCATTTCTTATATTTTTATTTTTTATACACGTAAAAGAGTCTATATGTCTACGTCTACGTGCCAGCAGCGGCCGACTCGACCGTATGCCGTTGTTCTCTATTAATGAAAAAAGTGATTTTTTCAGCATAAGTTACAAATTGGGGCCCAGCTTAATGAGGCACATGAGGTATTTTTCAAACCACCCCGACCCACCCCTAGATGCCACTCACTCACTTCTAATCTCAATTTAATACAATCTAAGAAATGTAGGTGTGACAATTTGAAAGAAATTTAAAATGATAATTTATTTTAACAATTGCTCAAAATGACAGCCGTTTTGTTCCATACAAAAATACAAACGATTTTCAAATTCTTCTCTCACTTTTTGGAAAGTTTCTCTCGGAATATTTCGACATGCTTTATTTATCCTCTGCCGCAATTCTTGCAACGAACCTGGTTTTGTCTTGTAGACTATGGATTTAGTGTAACCCCACAAGAAAAAGTCTAAAGGAGTGAGATCAGGTGAGTTTGGCGGCTACTCGATTGGACCCTTTCTGCCAATCCATTGCCTTGGATAATATCTATCCAACCGCCGCCTTGTGACAATAGAATAATGCGGAGGGGCTCCATCTTGCTGAAAGTGTATGAGGTCTTCATTAAGAGTTAAATTTCCTTCCAAATCTCTTTGATTTTCAACCTCATTTGCAATGGCTGGCTCTATCAAATTGTTCAGCATTTCCACATAAGCATCACCAGTCAAATTTCCGTCGATGAAAAATGGACCTATAATTTTATTGCCTAGTATTCCGCACCAAACATTGAGCTTTTGGGGATATTGGGTGTGTCCTTCAACAACAATATGCGGATTCTCATCGCTCCAGTATCTGCAGTTCTGCTTATTCACAATTCCGTTTGAAAAATGATCACTCATCACTAAAACAAATATTTTAGTAAGTGAAGGTTCCCTTAGAATTTCCTCCGTCATTAGTTCACAAAACTGAATCCTTCTATCTGGATCGTCGTCGCCAAGTTCCGGCAGAATCTTCATTTGTAGGGATGGAATTTTTGCATTTTCAATACTCTCCTGACGGATGTTCGAGGTATACCTGTGATTGACGCCAACTGGCGTGTTGATGCTTCTGGATTGACCGATATCTGACCAATAACTTCCATCTGCATTTCTTCATTCAGTACCCTGGGCCCTGTCCTTGTTTTATTTTTAACCAAAATAAAAAAAAAAACTTTAAAATCAAATCTGTAACATAAACGTGACTTACGTTTTTGTCCGGTTTCTCTCATTGAAAGCACGGGGCCGTTCTCAAATAACACATACCTTCAGCACCATAAAGAAAAACTATTTAATTCTTTCTTCCACAGTATAAACCATTTTTTTTTAATATATTAAAATGTATTATCATAAAATACATAGCATTAACTTATTTTGCAAACGATTGAAAATCGATAGAAGACAGTGCAAAAACGCAAAGATATGCCGGTTTAAGATTCCTGTTTGTTGAAAGTAAAAAAATAGATGATAAGGAGGAATTTGCGTTATCGCAAAATTAGGCTGTAAAAACATCTTTGTGTTGCCTTTTTTATTATCTACATTAAAAAATGGCATTGATGAGATTGGAAGTGAGAGGATGGCACCTAGGGGTGGGTCGGGGTGGTTTAAAAAATGCCTCATTTGCCTCATTAAGCTGGGTCCTCCGAATTGTAACACTGAAAAATTACTTTTTTTCATTAATGTCCACCTAATTTTTCGTATAAGGGGTAGTTTTTCAATTTCACCCTAAAAACGTTATGACCGTCGTTAGCATTTTTTCATGGGCTTTCCAAAAGGCGCCACAAGTGGGGTATTGCCATTTAAGATTTTCAAGTGAGTAGGGGTGCCGCCTAAGGGTAGGTCGGGGTGGTTCAAAAAATACGTCATATGTATTCCCCTTCGATATCATAGAAACGGTATTTTTTTATTTTTTTGATATTTTTTTTGGTTTAAAAATTATAGCCATTGTAAGTTTTTAGTGGTCCACCCTGTATGTTACGGTTAAAGTCCGATGTCCGGTTAATGTCGACATTAACATGTTAATGTTTGGGTTAGGTTATGTTTTTGGTTGTTTTGTTGTGTGTTATTCTCGAGATTAACCGGGTAATGTCGACATTAACCGGATATCGGACCTTAACCGTAACATATATATGCATAATATGATATTCTCCAATGGTGGCAGGCACCGGCGGAGAATGCACCGATTTTATAACTTCTAAGACTAAATATATCATGAGAAAGGCATTGGAACATTGGCAAGGGGGGCAACAATTAATGGTCACAAAATTACCAACCTCAGACTTGCAGACGATACGGTCCTTCTAGCGGGGAACGAAGAAGAATTACTGCAGCTTCTAAAATTGGTTGAAGACGAAAGCGAAAAACTTGGACTTGAAATTAATCCCTCTAAAACAAAAATTATGATTATCGACAGGCAAAACAACAACAAACCTGATGTAGTGAGCATTGGTCGTCTTGAGGTTGTAATAAAATATACAGGGTGTTTCAAAACAAATGCGAAAAACTTCAGTGGCTGATTCCTTGTTCAAAATAAAGGGTAGTTTGCTTCATAAACGTTGGGTCAAAAGTCAACCATTAGGGAGATATCGCGGTACAAAGATGGCGGAAAAATAATGTTTTTATTTTTTATCTTGAAAACAAAGAGAATAAACTAATGAAATTTTTTGGAAGCATTACTGTTATGAAACCACACTTTCTGGTAATTTTTCACTTTTTTAAAATAAGTGGAAGGGTTGGAAATAAACTACCCTTATGATTCTTGTTAACGAGAATTTAAGAAAAATCTTATCAAATACATGCAAAAAAAAATTTGGATAATTTAGTTTGTTTAGACACTTTTTATCTCTTGTGTTTTGGTAAAATTCACCGATTTGAAATTAAAAAATATGTAAAAAGTGTAAAGCATTACAACCATGGGACAAAAATATTTTTGGATAAAAAGAATCTAGTAGGCTGCTGTCAAACAGTTTTATTTCGTAATAATATCGTTACATTTTCTTTTGAACGATAACCTCTTAAAATTATTTACCAATTTTTAATTCTGCTTTTTAATTCATGAAAGCACGAAATAATAAAAAAGTACATAAGTAAAAATAAAATGTTTTTGTCCTGACATGGGGTAATGCTTTACATTTTATTTTTTTAATTTCAAATAGTGAGTTTATCAAAAAAATATAAAAGATAAAAAAGTTTCTAATCAAATTAAACTATCCAAATTAATTTTTTTGCATGTGTTTGATAAGATTTTCTTTAAATTTCATTTTTTTTAATAATTAAAAATTATGGTAGTTTATTTTAATCCCTTCCACTCATTTAAAAAGAGTGAAATACCAGAAAGTGTGTTTTTCATAACAGTAATGCTTCCATAAAATTACATTAGTCTATCTCTTTTCGTTTTCAAGATAAAAAATTAAAACATCTTTGTACCGCGATATCTCCCTAATGATTGACTTTTGACCCAACGTTTATGAAGCAAATTACCCTTTATTTTGAACAAGGAATCAGCCCCTGAAGTTTTTCGCATTTGTTTTGAAACACCCTGTATATATCTTGGGTCACTTATAAACAACACGGAATCGTTAGAAGGGGAAATAAGAAGAACATTTGAAATGACAAGAGTGGCAGTGCGAAAACTTTTAAAGATATGGCGAGACAAAAACATATCTAAACACTTAAAAAAAAGGCTTGTTCACTGCCTAATATTTCCTATATTAATGTATGGCTCCGAGTCCTGGACGATGAGACAGAAATAGAAAAAAATTGACGCAACTGAGATGTACTGTTGGCGACAAATGCTCAGAATTCCCTGGATTGCCCGGCGAACCAATGAATCTATAATCCAAGAACTTAACGTCACAGAACGCCTCTCAACTTTTATACAGTCACGTATACTTAAAATATTTCTGTCACATTATGAGGAGGGATACTGGCTGTATGGAAAAACTCATTTATACAGGGCAAGGTTCGGGAAGAAGACCAAAAGGCTGCTCGCCCTCCAGCTATCAAAGATCACCTATAAGCCACTGCACACGCTTGTACATGAAGCACAAGACAGGGGAATTATGGAGACAAACTTCACACATCACCTAACCACTACATTCCTCTTATAGCAATAAAGACAGAGAGAGAGAGAGAGAGAGGGTAGCATTTTTCTACCCAGAAGCTCATTGAAAAATTATTGTTTCTGTCTCACAAATTTTAGAAAAGCCACCATATTGCCGATGTCGGGGCGTGTTTTGTATTCGCGCCGGTCGGCGCAATTTTCATTATTTCCCAGCGGGGAAACACCGGCGAAATCGACGTTATTTTGCCTCCTATAAATTAATAAAACCCTATGTGACCATAAAACTTTATTTGGGAAGACGGAAAGACCGTAAAAGTAAAAATAACAGCGGTTCGTCTGTCCGCTTTGGGCTGGGAAGGGCACCATATAAAAAAAAAACAAATTATTTTTTTTAGTAGATATTTTTTACCTGAATAATAAAAAAAGAAAAAAAGGGAAAATTAAAAATACATATTTTATATTTTGTTGCTGTATTTATAATAATAATAATAATAATAATTATCATAAATCATAAATGGTCCAAAACAGATCTGAAAATTTAAATATTATTCTGACAAGAACTCAGTTAACTAGATTCCGACAGCTGCATCCCAACTCTTACAAGGAGAGGCTGACCATTGAAAGAAAAGAAGGAGGTAGGGGCCTGACAGATATTCACGAAATACACAACAAACAGATTAATTCACTAGAAAATACTTTAAAGAAAAATACCTCATTACATCAAGCAGTAAATATAGCGGATGCTAACTACACACCATTAAATCTTAACGCAGAAAATATTCCTGTTTCAAATATACTCACATTAGAGGAAAAAGAAAAACAAATGGTCCCAAAAGCAACTACATGGAAAACACTGTCATATTATGAACAACCCCGACATCGATAAAGAACTGTCATATTCATGGCTACAAAAAGGGCAACTGCAACCGGAAACGGAGGGATTCATTATAGCGATACAAAATCAAGTAATAACAACGCGCAACTACAGGAAATACATAATAAAAGATAGGGCCCAACAAACGGATACCTGCAGGCGTTGCCACCTTCAAAGTGAAACAATAGAGCATATTACAAATGGTTGTAAAATACTCACTGGTACAGAATACACTCTAAGGCATGACTTTGTTGCGCGTTTTATACATCAAGAAATAGCAAAAACATATAAATTTATACAAGAAAAACAGCCCTATTACAAATACACGCCGCAATCTGTCTTTGAAAACGACACTATTAAACTCTACTGGGACAGAACGATCCATACTGACAAGACAGTAACATGCAATAGACCTGATATAACGTTAACACTAAAAAAAGAAAGTAACATTTAATAGAAATCACTGTTCCGAATGACAACAACATAACAAAAATGTTTATAAAAAAAAAAAAAATTAGCAAATACATTCCACTAACACAGGAAGTAGAACGAATATGGCAACAAAAGAAGTTAAAATCCTACCATTTATTATTTCTAGCACGGGCCTCACACACAGGAAATTTAAAGAAAACCTCGATATTTTGAATTTAAAAGGTCATATTCACACACTTGCTCAAAAAGCAGTAATCATTAAAACCACAAACATAACCCGCTCCTTCTTAAAACAATAGAAACAAAACAAAAGAAACTCTGATAGTACTTGGTAATGAACACCCGTCTGTCAGAATATACCACCAAGAGTGAGAAAAAAAAATAATAATAATAAATGGCTTTATTAAGGAAAAATAACAAAATACATCATACTCCTTCTTCAGGCAAAGTCTAGCTATGGCTACTCTACCTTGTTCAAAAGAAAAATAAATATACAATTACATATAGTTAGTACTATTTGTATTATAATAATTAGTGAATCAGATAGAATATAACTAGAAAAAAAAAAAATATTTATAAAAAAATAAATTAACAAAAAAATCATATATTATGACAATAAAAAACCAAAAACGATGGGAAAAAAAAATTGTTGTCAATATTTCTAATATGATTTTATGGAAAATAACTTGTCAGTGGCTTTTTTTACTCGTAAAAGATGTTACTATAAAATAACAAAAGCAACAAAAAATTAAAGTATATACAAGTTGCTACAAATTCGAGGTACGAGCACTGGTATCTCGGTAACCGTAATAGATACGAACATAGTTAAATTGGGGTAAAGTTGCGCTTTGGGATGTTCACCAAGATGCCATCAAAAGTTTTAAAAATATCAAAGGCTTGCTGAGTTTTTGGAAAAAACAGTTTTTTTTTTTATATCAATTTTTATTTTTCTGTCGTTACTACAATTTAGAGAAAATCGAAAACTTATTGCACATTCTCATAGCCGCTTTATTAAGGATACCACAAGTATTTTAAATTTCATTTTAGCTGATAATTTGTGAGATACAGAGGCCAATTTTTTTTTTTTTTTAAATACGGACCTGTTTTATTTTAAGTTTTGAAAGAACTCGTTCTTCTGAGTACAAATGATATGACACACTTTATACTTTTTTTTGATGGCATCTTGGTGAACATCTCAAAGCACAACTTTGCCCTAATTTAACTATGTTCATATCTATTACGGTTACCGAGATACAAATTCTCGTACCTCGAATTTGTAGCACCCTGTATAACTAATTAGATGGTCAAGGTTTTAATAAACGTGTCTATTAAAAAACTAGAGTTCTCACTCAATATTGTAAATTTCATGTAGAAAATCTTCTTTAATATATCACTTGCTATTTGGAGACCCTGTAGAGCAAATATTTTTTAAAGAATGTAGTAAAAAGCTACATATCCAAAATCTTCTTTATAATACAAATTGTCGTTCTACTTGAGGAGTCTCGTAATACAAAACTGAAATGTCAAAACGAATGACAATGTCAGGAATTAAATAAATACAGGTGGCAACTTTGGTGACATTTTTTACAGCAGACCCACAAAACATCCCCTTTAAAACTTCGTCTATCATGTTAACAAATGAAAGTAAATAATAAAGCGCCTCTCATGTTTGTTCGCACTCAAAAAATTTCTATTAATGCCTGTATAAAACGCTTACTTACATTGCAATAAAACTTCCACTTTTAGTTTTGCAATCCAAACGCAATATTTCTATTTCACAAATAAAAATATCCGACAACACTAAAATCACTGAAACTTCCGCAGCTGACAACGAAAACTGAAAAATATAACGGCACTTTTTGTTTTGGACCTGCATATTAACATTACGCTGTACTATTATGTGTTTGTTGTTGAAATAATATAAAATATCTAGTATAACTTGTAAATTTTATGTTTTAACATGATTTTAACTACTTTTTGACAATAACTAACTTTTGTTACCAAGATGACATTTTAGACAGCAACTGACATATATGTCATACTATTTGAATCTTAAATATGTATGTAATATAATTTAAATTACTATAATGCAACTTTATACTAGAAAACATTTATACATTCACAAAAATACAACAAAGTCTAATAATATAGTTTGAAAACAATGAATATTGAATTAAAATTGAAAAAGTTAACTGCGACCCCTTGTGTCAAAATTAGATGA
This sequence comes from Sitophilus oryzae, assembly GCF_002938485.1. NCBI lineage: Eukaryota > Metazoa > Arthropoda > Insecta > Coleoptera > Curculionidae > Sitophilus > Sitophilus oryzae. The sequence continues at coordinate 353,047 of NW_022146407.1, forward strand.
TTAAATTTTCGCAATTTTTACACCATTTGATGATCGGTAGCGCCTCTAGTGTTTGTTCGGGCGGTTGGGCTTTTACTCCCGCTTATGGCCATTAAAGAAAATGTTCTAAAGGGGGATGTTTTGTGAGCAGACCTAAATAACCAGCGGGTAATATAAATTCCAGTTAGTCAGCTCGGCGGCGCCCAATATGTCTATGGTTAACAACTAGGGAATGCAATCCCGCAAATGCTGGATCCCGCATATGCGGGATCCCTCTGAGATTCCGCGGGATCAAAGTTGCGGGATTTACCGTGCGGGATCCGTGGGATCAACACATTACTCCTGGGTAACCGAATCGATCTCGATTAAGATTATTTAAGTAATTAAGATTTGCCCGCTTCCTTCGGGCCGATGCGATGACGCTCGGAACCCGAGGAAATTCCCATACAGCAGGTATATAAATAAGTGAAATAAACAGGCTAGTTGTTAGATTTCTTTCTGGCGTATGTGCGTAAGTAAAGAAAAGCATTTAACTAGTACTTGTGGACAATTTGAGTGTAAATAATTTTATTGCACATAATTATTGGGCCAAGCAAAATTTTAGGAGTAAATTTAAAGTTGAATATCTCTTGAACTAAAAAGATTTTGGGATACGGTTTGGACCAGGTTTTAGATGAATCTATTGTGATTACGATACTGATGTGGTTTTCGAAAATATAGTTAGCGAATTCTCGTATACAGGTGTTTATAAGGTGTGAAAATTTGATTAAGAATCTTTTTTACCGCAAATTTACAATTTTTAAAAAATAATTTTACAGAATACGACGAATCTGTATTGAAATTAGAAAAAAACCTCGAAAAAACAATTTGATCGGTTTTTTAATTTTTTTGTTTAAGGAAAATACGGCGTTTTTTCAATATGCATTTTAGTCATACGTATGGCCCTAAATGGTACAAAAAGCTTTGTACATTCTGCATATGCCAAAAAATACTGATATAGACTGTATCTAAACGCAGATAACTAACACAAGTTAAAAAAAACTTCAATCAGAATAATATTTTTATTTATAAAATAAGTAGATAAATTATAATAAAATAATTTAAGTTTGATATTAAATATATTTTTCGAACACCCTGTATACATTGGTGTCCAAATTTCTGTACAGCTAGTTTAAGATACACGCTATATCAATATATTGTGGGCTTATGCAAAATGTACAATGTCTTTTATACCATTTAATATATGACTATTGTTTGATCCCGCAATTTTGCGGATCCGCAGGATTGATTACTTTAAACCCACGCGGGTTTGTGGATGATATTTTGATGCGGGATTGCATTCCTATTAACAAAAATGAATTTAAAAATCGCGCCACCGATTACGTAGCTAAAGGTTTAATTGGTATCAAATTATATAAGTATAAGTATAAGTTAATGCGATATTAATGCGTTAAGTTTAAACAATTTTGTAGGAAGACAAATCTGAACAGCTGTTCCCAAAAGTTACTCCAGAAAATAAATCCTCATCAGAGGGGATTTGCCTTAAAACCGATTCTCTTAATGTAATAAGTCACGACGATAAAATTACTGCAACGCTTAATTGAAGCAATTTATTTCGCCAGCGTCAACTGTTTAAAGTCCAGTTAAGTATTTTAGGAATTAGCTCAACAAAGATAAAATTTGTAACTTAACCTACCCCTAATGTATTATTTGATTTACTAAATCTGATTTAAAATATCTGGAATTTAAGTATACTCACTTTACGAGATTTTTTACGATTGTGTATTTACTTACGTCCATTCGGTGTTTAATTATTAATCACACGCTCTATAGTTCATATCAAATAAACTTTTAGTCCCGTGATTAATCTTGACCGGCACAGCGTTGCCCACTTTTACATATTTTCTTTTAAACCATATATTTTAGGAAAAATAATTATAAATATATACAAAGATGTTATCGTGGGGACTATATTAAAAAAAAAGAAGAATAAGAATTATTAGGCAACCTACAGTAAGATTAGCCACGAAACATGGCTAAAATACGACTACCCGTAGACACTCAGTGTTTCTACCTTCCGGCTTCATATATATGGGAAGAATCAGCAACGATGATCTAGCGATCCTGAAAAAAGAAAAAGGAGAACAAACGAGGCACTAGGCACCATTTGCAACCTGGTTAAGCAGTAGCTCACAATTCGCAAGCGTTACTACCAAAAAACCGCTGCGGAGGTACTTCAACATACCTCGCTGCTATCACCTTGGCACAGAGAAAACAATAAACAAAAGCAAAAATTTTAGCCATGTTGTTTACTGTAGGTTTGCCCAATAATTTCATTCTTCTTTTTTAATATAGTCCCCACCATAACATCTTTTCTTTATTGTTTTCTCTGGGCCAAGGTTGTAACGTTTTTTAGTTCGTTACATGTCTTTTTTGTATATAATATATGATGTCTGGGCCTATCATCACCGGATTCCGTATCGTTCAGGCCTGATAATTAATTTGGCACGCTTGGCGTAATTTTACGTTCCCTAGTCGCCAACCCTGCTATCGTTTCACTGTTCTGTGAGGCGCGCGCTGTCAAGATCCTTGTTATATATCAAGGCGCCTCTCTGCGTTTTAACCTCACTTTGTTTTTGGCCACGGTTGCAAATCCTGCTTTTAGAAATGGCAATTTAAATGTTGCTGCAAAATCTGAATCAGCTGCCATTTCGAAGCTACAGGTAAAAAGATGAGTTATTATCTTTTATAGATTCGATATTATTGAATATTTTTTAGGGTAGAGTTTTGGATTGTCCCACCTTAACTCGTATTTGTATTTTGCTGACACGTTGGTGTACTTGTGCTGTTGTCCTCCAGAATGTTAAATGGAAGAAAGGACAGTTCTTTTGTTTATTATTGAGCCCTCGGAAGTGTTTCGAGGTAGGTTTATTTGTTTATTAGACCTTGTTTGGTTTTAAACAAGAGTTTCGTATTTTTTGGGTCTTATGGACGGACTATTTACAGAGTACGGGCATTATCCAAGGCCCTAGTAGTATCCAAGGTGCGGGTATTGTTCCCCTGTACCGTTATCTTATGGAGGGACTGTATCCCAGGTTATGGTCCAAGTTACGGACATTATCTAAGGTCCTAGTAGTGTTCCAAGGTACCGGTGGTGTCCCCATATTGCCACAGTATGGATACAGCGTAAAGCCCCATGCTGCTTCGCTCCCATTTCTAAGCCTAGTCAGTAGCTACGGCTGTATTGTTTCATGGTGTCCTCATTCTGGCCCCTTTTGTTTGTATTGGATGGCTCAGTACAGAGATGCGAGACCACCTCACGCGCTGCTACTGTTTGAAGCAAGGTTACATAAAAGAACAGCTAAGTGTAGATTTAAGTTCTAGTTTTATATTTAACATCTAAAACATTTTTCAGTCTTAAACAATAACGTACATTTTAAGTAATATCATACAGACTATGTTTAGTGGTTAGATTGTTAAGAACATTCATGTCGATTTAATATTTAAAATATGATTTAGATCTTAGTTTCATTACATTACGTCTTGTAATGGTATTAATTTCATAGATATTTAGTACAACTCTTAACACCATTTTTTTTGACATATAACCACTATATATTTATTAGAACTCTACAATGTCATGTACCAGCAAAGAACATCATGAATAAATATAGTCATTAGTTTTTAAGTAATATACAACTGTGTTTTCTTTCTCTGTACATGCATGGCGCCCAATATCTGTATTTTTTGGTTATTGTTATTGATTAGTTTTTGTCTCTAGTGAAATACCTTACTGCTCTCCGATGAAAAGCTGCCGTTCGCATTGACGTGTTTAAAAAAAACGCTACAAGGTGATAGCGGCGAGGTATGTTGAAGTCCCTCCGCAACGGTTTTTTGGTAGTAGCGCTTGCGAATTGTGAGCTGCTTAACCAGGTTGCAAATGGTGCCCAGTGCCTCGTTCTCCTTTTCTTTTTTCAGGGTCGTTAGTTCATCGTTGCTGATTCATCCCGTAATGATGAAGCCGGAAGACAGAAACACTGAGTGTCTACGGGTAGTTGTATTTTAGCCATGTTTCATTGCTAATCTTACTGTAGGTTACCCAATAATTTCATTCTTCTTTTATAATTATTCTGCCAATTTAGAAACGATAATAATGGTTTTTATTTTCAAAAACAGATTTGTAGACTACAGAATTTGTAAATTATCTACAAAGAAAAGAATAAAATATGTAACGAAATTCGAAATATATAAGCTACAAGAACCACATTTATTTAGATCAATCGCTGATTGAAGAAACAAGAAGATGCGCAACCTTATGGGCGATTTCGTGGCACAAAACCTGTCCGAGATGTAGCTGGCGTTACCGGCGTCAGCCTGTCCGAGAATTCCGAGATTTAGTTTAGCACCGCGAAGTTGCGGGCCGATAGTCGTTTACAATGCAGCGGATAAAGAATACTGTGCCGTAGTTCTGCGTAGAGGCAGTGTTGCCAGAACTACTGATTAATCCATCATTAAACAATTTCTTTGTTTAATCATATAATATTTTATATGATTAAACAAAGAACGGCGTTAGAGTTGGCTTGGAAGTGAGGATCGCAGTAAATGTCATCAATCGTCATTTCCCAGCCAACAAAACGACCATTTTTTGATCATACTACATATTCAGTACCTATAATAGAATTTTTATTTTTGTTGTAAATTCTATGTTTAACACGAATAAATTTTCAATACATAAACGCGGATTTTTCATTCAAAGATATTTTCGTCAAACGTATTACAGATATTACACATTTTAATATGGCAACACTGTCGCTTTCAGATCCACACCGTCTTTGATGTGCTTTCGTTGGCCGATTTAGAGAAAATAAGTTGTTTATGCGTTGACCGCAGTGCGATTGGTGTCTCCACCGTATACCACTTGAGATGTCGCGTCAGGGTAAATCAGCCTTGTCACGAATTCGCCCATTAGGTTGCGTATTTGCCCAATTCTTTCAATCAACGATAAAACGCTTTGCTGTGTTGAGAGTGAATGGCTTTCATGGACTAACTTATACCTACAACGTACCTTAACAAAAGTAGCAAATATAGTAATGCAATAAAACCAAAAAAATAAAATTAAAAAACTTGTAATTTAAAATTAAAATCTGTATTTTCTGCAGGCGTCTTAATACCGTATGATCGAGAAAAAATGGCGTCAGCGATGGCTATGGAATGAAGAGCGCTGTCATTTTATATGTAAATTTATATGGGAAATGTCATTGATGTTCATTTCCCAGCCAACTGGACGCCGTTTTTTTTTCGATCATACGGTATAATATATTTTTTTAATATTATAAAATGCATTTCATAATTAAAAGAAAATTGTTATGTCGAACTTCAATTGTATATGTAGTTCAGGGCCGATACATTGTTTTACGAAAAAAAGTCACGAGTAAAAAATTGAAGAGAAGAAAATTTCCTACCACATAGGTAAAGTACCAAAATTATTAGAATTTCAGTGGCGCAGGTACGAATTTAATTTAGGAGGATTGTTTTAATAACCCACCATTCTGTGTTTAACTTCAAATGAAAGCATTTCTGAGATAAATCTCGAGATCAAAAAATTTATTAGGATATAAGTTCCTATAAAAACGATCTTTTTAATAAAGGTAAGATACCAGTGGCGGAGATAACTTTTTTAAATGTGCGTTTTTCACATTCAAAAAAAATTTTTAAAAACATTGAATAAGAAAAATTGCAGTTTTACAAATAATTTCTTATGAAATAGGTATATTGAAAAATTTACACGTTTAATAACAAAATAAGAAAAACCTTAGCTCAAAAATAGGATAACTTATATTAAGGATAGTCCTCATTCACTTCCACATTTGTTGGGTTCATACATGTAATGCCATTTTATTGACCACATGCCATAGTGCAGGTGAGTCCCATTCGCTTGCATGTACAGGGTGGGTCAAATTCGACGCTTTTAAATGGAAACACCCTTTTCTATAGGAGATAGACAAAAACTAATATCGGTGTCTGTAGCTCAATTTTTGTCAAAAACATGATGGTGAAAACCGCATATCGATATCTGTTACCGTTTCGGAGTTACGGGGTGTTTTTCAAAAAATATGCATTTTTAACAAATCACTGTAACTTTTTTGCTATGGAAAATTTTGTATTTTTATGAAAACATTTCCAAAGCACCTTTTACGTAGAATTTAATGGTTTAAGTATAATTTTTTTAAATTAATAATTTAAGAATTATCAACAGAAAATTTGAATTTTTATATGGGACACCCTGTATATTTTTTTAATTTATTGAAAAGGACTTAAAATTACCTTTCAAAAATATAACACACTTGATATTTTGCTCCATTCCTCTTCGAGATATAGAGTATATAAAAATTCGCCCGCTTTAAATAAGTAGGCTTTGAACGGCACCGGCTGTAATGCAAAAATTCTAGCTGTGAGCATCAATTAAAACGAAAATAATATTTGCTATGAGAGATGCAGAATTTTATAACAATTTAAAATATATTTAACCAACATCAACACATTTAAACTATATCTAATAAAAATAAAAATAAATAGCACAACAAGACATGAGATTTTGCTACAGGTGTTCGACATATCGACCTTATATCTGTTATGGACAGACGGGGCAGTTTTTGAACATTTCTCGCGGAATTTATTAACTCAGTAGGGGTGAAAGATACCCTTTCATAACTGCTAAGTATTTTTAATTCTTGTCTAGATTATACGGAAGAATAAGGAACCTTTATTCGCAAATATATCCATAGGATTAGATCCATGGGCTCTAAGTCAGGCGGCATCGACAGCCAACGGCTGGGATCTTGGTTAGCTATCCAAGTATTCTTGAAATTGGCTGCACAAATTTGCTAATAACTTCAGCGTTCAGAGGAGGTGCGTCGTCTTGCTGGAAAAATATGTTTTCGAGTTCCATTAAGGGCATATCATCAATAAGGGGTCCAAAGCCTACTAATTAAAAGTGGCGAACTTTTACAAATTCTGTATTTCGAAGGGGATTATAACAAAATATCAAGTGTGCTATATTTTTGGAAAGGTAATTTTAAATTCTTTTTTCAGTTAATTAAAAATATAGAGGGTGTCCCAAATAAAAATCAATTTTTCTGTTGATAACTCTTAAATTATTAATGTTAAAAAAATATACTTAAACCATTAAATTCTACGTAAAAAGGTGCTTTGGAAATGTTTTCATAGAAATACAAAATTTTCCATAACAAAAAGTTACAGCGATTTGTTAAAAATGCACATTTTTGAAAAAACACCCCGTAACTCCGAAACGGTAACAGATATTGATATGCGGTTTTCACCATCATATTTTTGATGAAAATTGAGCTCCAGACACCGATATTAGTTTTCGTCTATCTCCTATAGAAAAGGGTGTTTCCATTTAAAAAGCGTCGAATTTGATCCACCCTGTACATGCTTTTTACAGCCTCCCGAAGAGCAATTGCAATTTTTTTTCTCTAAAACCCATATAGGAGCAATGGGCTGGTCTGAATGTACTGGATTAATCTCTCGATTTTTCAGATTCCAAACCCAATCTTGCGGTGGTAAATTGTTATTTAACCAAGCCTGTACCCTGCGATATTTTCAGATCTGTCTTTTCAATACTATAATTATATAACATATCACTATGGTAAAAATGTCACTGTTGTTTTTGATGACTATAAAGAGATACAGACCAAAATTGTGGAGCAGAATCGCAGATCTGCAGGTAAAAAAATGGTACCAATTGAATTTTTCTCGAATTTATCTGCAGTGAAGGTATCAAAGGCAGTTTTTTTGCCAAACAATACCAATAAAAGCAACTTCATTCGTGCCCTGGGAAAAGTATTGTTGGAAAATGGAATCAATGTTAAATTCGCTGATGGTGATGCCGATACCCTTCCCTTATTGTAACTACAGCGGTCGATTCGTCCGGGAAAGGTGTCAAAACCAAATAAAATAATTGACATATCGGCCTTACAACAAAAATTGGGAGATCTGAAGAATGTGATTCTTAGCGTCCACGCTATATCTGGTTGTGACACAACGTCTGCTGTGTTCAATAAAGGGAAGATTGATTAATTTAGTGAACACCATCCAGGAGAAAAAGTTATGTGGGCTATTAAAAGAATTTTATAATCCCGATGCTACAAATGAGAAGTTAGAAGAAGTTACATCTCAGTTTTTTATAGCAGCATATGTTAAAAACTCGACAAAAAAAGTAGATTTGGATAGTGCTTTATCAACAGTACGTCGAACTAATCGAAGTCTTAATACCAACTTCAACTTGGCATCATTACCACCTACCTCCAATAGTGCGAAATGTCATGGACTTTTCTTATTTTGTTATTAAACGTGTAAATTTTTCAATATACCTCTTTCATGGGAAATTATTTGTAAAACTGCAATTTTTGTTATTCAATGTTTTTAAAATGTCAAAAACGCATGTTTAAAAAAAATATCTCCGCCACTGGTAACTTCTCTTTATTAAAAAGATCGTTTTAATAGGAACTTGTATCCTAATAAATTTTTTTGTCTCGAGATTTATCTCAAAAATGCTTTCATTTGAAGTTAAACACAGAATGGTGGGTTATTAAAACAATCCTCTTATATTAAAGAATTCACCTGCGCCACTGAAATTCTAAAAATTTTGGTTCTTTACCCATGTGGTAGGAAATTTTCTTCTCTTCAATTTTTTACTCGTAACTTTTTTTACTAAAATTCGTAGTTTTAGAGTTATTGAAGAAAAAGTAAAAAAAGGGCAATTTTTACCGCTTGTAGGGGTGGTTTTGGGGTGACGGGCTCAACGGTTCATCGCTTGGGTTTCAGGTTGTTTAAAGATCTACAAAATGAAGCTCCATGCAAAATTGCAGCTTGTCTCTAATTTGTTGAACCTCGGCCTGTATAGGCTCTGGGCTAATGTCGGCGTCTAAAAGTAAAATTTGTCATTTCTTGAAATGCCTAGTCAACTCAAGTATTGGCACGTTCCATGTAGTTTCTCCGTTATTATGTGGATACTGATATGTAGATACTGAGATACTACTTAAAAATATATTTATTTAAAATTAATCATTTTGCACATTTATAAATACTTAATTCTTATTATAGTATAGAAGACTATAAAACTATTATATCTGGATGTGGGTATCGACTTTTATGTTTATTTTATTGATATTGTAAATATTAATATTTTTAGGTAGAACTATGTTAGCCACTTAAATAACATTTGTCTGTAATCCCTGTACAACAAGCTCAGATTCTTTTTATTTCTTAAATTAAAATCAGTATTTTGGCACCTTGACTTACATTCTGCCCTTGAATACGATTTTGTTCTGTGTGGTATTTTTAGAAATATTTTGTTATGTACTTTGTATGCCAAATAAATTATTTACATGTATACTGCTGTAATTTTTAAGGCATTATTAAAATCACTAACCATATCTTTCACAATCATAATCACTTTGATTAATAAAAAAGAGGTGATTTAAAATTACTAAGTCTGTTTAGATCTGCTTATTTTTATACAGTAGCTTATTTTTCTCATTTCGTACAATACATAATTTACTCAATTTTTTGAAAAGTAAATTTTGACTTGGTATGTCCATTGTCTATTGCTATTAACATTACAACATTTCCATTGTAGATGCCACCATTATTGTAGGTCAATTTTCATGTTAATTTCTAAATAGATCATTACATTTTGGACATGCAACATACTATCCTCACTATCTTACTGCATCTTAAAACATCCCTCTTACTGCCTATGAATGTTGATATTAAATTTTACAATAAGGCTTTTATTTCTCTATATTTCTTTAAACCTTAAACAAACTTTTCAGACAGTTGTTTTTCCAAGTTCTACAAAACCACAATACAAAGCTAAGCATTTGTGACAGCGAGAGAAAACACTATTTCGATAGATGACAAAAATTGACACAAAAAAATATTTACCATCTACTGAATTAAAATGATGACAACTGTCGCGGTCACATTATTAGATTCTCTTGTTGGACAGACTATAGGCATTCAATATATAATGTCATTTAATACCCAATTTAACTGTAACACTGCCCCGCACTAGTTTGCATATAATAAAAGTTTGTTTACTATCTAAACCACTAATTTCCTTTATAGGATAGGACATAATAAAGAGGTCCGGAAATACACATTAGCAATTAAGTGGCTCTAAAAATAGATAGACTCGCTCGATTTTTTTGTTGTTAAAGAGAACAAAGTGATAAACACTCAAAACTGAATAAATTTAATATTTTGTACGTCCTCTATTTGCTTTTTGATTCTTCCTCAAATAATTAAATCATAATATATTTCATAAGTTTACCAAAAATATTTAATTTAGAATGAATCTAATTAAATTTTAGTTGATAAAAATAAAATAAAAATGTATAAAATAGTTTAAGATACCAGGCCTTGGCATAGTGTGCATAAGATATCCTTAAACAGCGAATTTTTATCAGAATAAAAGTACCGGAAGAATACGATTCCTTAAAAGAGGCTTTTTAGTATAATTTAATATAAATAAATCTATTGCTCGGGCATCTGTAGAGGTTATAGTAAAGGAGGTTTAGGTATGGCTACCCCTTCTTTGAATTTAATAAATATAAAATACATAATATTCTGACGATGCAGTAATCATATCTGAAGACGAAGATAACTTACAAATGCTTCTATATAAGTTCCAACAAACGGCAAAACTATTTAATATCCGTGAAAAAAAAAATCCCCTACAATATATAGAAAGCCTAGAAGATGCAAAGTCGCGATCTACGATCAGAGTGTAAAACAAGTGATGTCATTTAAATATCTAGGGGCAAATACAACATGCACTAGGAATCTCAAAGAGGAAATAAAATCCCAAACAACAAAGGCATCATTAATATCGGGATATTTAAGGAATATAATTTGACGAAATAAATATATGAGCGTCCGAAGTAAATGAACGTCCGCGCTTTTACACACACCGGCAAAATAATTAAATTAGCTTCTTCACATACAGATTGTTAACTGGACGCTTACTTATTGGGGAACAGAATTGCAACACTGCATCCAATTTCAAATGATTACTAAGCTAAGCTGCCGACTCGTCCTGTCGCGTCGCGCGTCGTCTCGCAACGAGCGGTCCGAGGTTGCCATATTTCAGCCATAAAGCTCTTGCCGCGAGTAATAAACAAATTAACAACCTATATACTCCGATCCGGTAAAATAGTCGGGGACCGGCAAATACAATGGAATTAAATACAACTGTCGGTACGTGTGCAAAGTAGTGATGGGTAGGTTCGGATGGATATGCATCCACGGACCTCTCTCCGGTGCCGGTACTGATGGGATGCAGATCCTACTTAATATCGACACCTATCCTCCGAACTGCATTACTGACAGAAAACTCATCACGTCGTCGGCATATATAACGCAAACATAACGATGCAGCGAAATAAATCAGCATTGGAGAGTATTAGAATAAAGAAGGAATAATTGTAATTGCTGCTGAGTTGTTGCGGCGACTTTTATAAAGGTTAGAAAAAATTATAAAAAAAGATGGTAAAAATTAAAAAGAAAACCGCAGCGTACTGCTGCTCTTCGTCTGGTGAACAATAGGTATAGGTTCGTTTAATTATTTTTGCATATTGTTGGGCACCACTTAATTTAAGCCAAGTTAAGGGGATATTTAAAAAATTAAGAAAATTACCACAGGCTAAAGATGTTCAGTAATGATATATCTCAAATTAAACAGCAAAATTTAATAAAAAACTCTGTACATTTATTAATAATTAAATAACTCCAGTTTGAAAGTGAATTAAAAAGTCATTTAAAAAAACAATAAATTAATATTATATTGATATATCAAAACTTAAATTAAATATTACTAAATATAAATCACCAAACGTAATCGTTTGTCTAAGTTTCATAAAAAAGGTTTCAATATAAAGTATAAGTTTCAGTAGAAAGTTAAAAAAAGGCAAAAAGATTCTAAAGCATAACGTAAATGAGTACTTAGTTTTTGCTCTGAAACTGTAGTCAATCACTGTTGATTTGGTGTGGTACTTGAGCCCATATCCATTATGTAACTGCTTCAAACCATCAGAAAACTTGTAAATATGCGGAAAAGGGGAAAATTCGCCAATTCACACCAGCCTCCAACACGGAACCTTCACGGAACCATTCATAAAAACCAAAAACTGCTCAAAATCTTCCGCTCAAAAAAAAACTACTGCTGCTCTTAAAATGTTCTCAAAATAACTTCTCGTTTCCAAAACGCAAGTTGCTCCCAAAATCTACTCCAAAAAACTCCCAAAATGTCAAATCTTCCCCTTAAGTTGGTAAGGGACACATCTATAATAAATGATTTTTTCTCTAATTATACGAAAAAAAGTAAAAGAAAAACTATAACTTACTCGCAGGGCTATTCTCCGCCACACACGATGTACAAAAACTTTTATAGGAAGATGAGAACCGAAGAGTATCGAAAAATCCGAATAAAACGTTAAAATTCTGCCAGAGATTATCTTCTGACGACAAAAAGTAAATACACACCAAACTGTGCTCGAAATAAGGAAACTTCAGGAAAGTTATTAATAACATTTAAAGAAAAATTTAACTAATACTATAAATGGCAACCCTGCGCCACCACATCGAACGGCATTCACGGTACTATACTCTGTTTTTTTTCTCAGGTAAGATTTCGACAGACGATGACAGAAGAAAAGCAGATGTCGTCCCATACCAATCTATTTATTTTACTAAAAAAAGTTTCTAATAATTTTTAAGTTAACTATGGATGGGTTTAAATATAAATTCGTCATGCGTCGTCACTTGTTGTTTTTAACCAGTTTTATTGGTTTATTTCAAAAATGACAGATCGTATTTCAATTTTATTGGTTTGACGGAACGATGAACGACAAACGGACGCCGATGCGTATGAACTCGCCTTTAGATTTTTGACGTTTGTCAAAGTCTTGCCAAATTATAGGTTATAATTTTGTGACAACTTTTGTCAAATACCCTGCGTTTTGGAAGATGATGCATTTTGATTCGTGTTATTACGTGTGTTTTGTGTCTTTTGAAGTCAAGTGGAGGAAAAATCGAGTGAAAATTAACTGTAGAACCCAGAGCACAGTTTATGGTTAATACTCGCTGCCCAGGCAGAAAGTCTTATACAGATACACCAATAAAGTTACTATCAATAAAGTTCGTATACCATCTCGTCGTAGATAAGTGCATCTCGAATATGGTAGAAGGACCATACTAAACACATACTAAAAACTGGAGTAGCTGTAAAATATCGACATCACACGATAGGTAAATAATGGATTTTAGTACTGCAGAAAAATAATGCCAAAGGTACTGGTTTAAAAAAATTAAGATTAAAGTTAATTAATCAACCTGTGGGGTATAAAGTTTGGTAAGTGTTATTATTAATAAAATAGTTTGTTTTATTTATGTTGTTTTATTTATTCCTGCGGAATATTACTAATTTGTATTTGTACATAAGTTATATTGATAAATATAATCATAAATGCGGGAAGTTTCATAAAGCTTGAAAGTAAGAAGTAGTTCTTTTATATTTTTGGTATGTGGTGTCTTGTTTTTTTGTTTGTTTTGTATTAACACATACCGTTTTTATTAAATAAAATAACTCGATTACATTTTTTCAGTTTTATACAGTTTTTCACAATATTTTGAAGTTACTTGTCAGTCAAATTTTAAATACATATATTAATTTCCTGCCCTGCGTTCCAGTTGTACCAACTTATTTCTTTGTAAAATACAATAAACTCCTTTGAAATTAAAATGACAGACACATCTATCATTGTCAAGGATCTTCTCGTTGGACAGACTATACCAAAATTGCAGCGGTACAAACTAGGGATGGGTATTATTTGCTTAAATTCTGCTAGAGATGTAGCGCAAAAATAAGTATTAGTAGTAATTATTTTAGACTGCTACATTGTATTTACTGTTTTCTAAGTTTACTTTCGTGGAATCGTAACCATATTCGAAATTATTTTGTATTTAATTGTAGTGTGTTGTTACTTTATTGGTAAATTCAAGAAATTATAGAATATGTTATGATTGTACAGGGTTTGTCAAATCGATCAGCAGACGAAGACTATATTCAATTTAGTTTTAAAACGGACATCATAAGGAAACTGCAGGTCGCACAATGCTCAATGGAATGAATTGCGCTGAGAATAACCAAGAGAGACCGTAAAAGAATAGAGTGGATACGACAAAAGACCCAGGTAATAGATGTCATCCACAGAGTCAAATCCCTCAAATGTCAATGGGCAGGACAGCTGGCAAGAAGAACGGACAACAGATAAACCACAAAAATTACAGCATGGTACCCACGAGGAATTAAGAGACCTAGAGGAAAACTGAATCTGAGATGGGACCATGATATTAGGAAATTCGCAGGGATAACTTGGGCCCTCATAGCTAACAATAGACAACAATGGGCCCAACTACAAAGAGAGTATGTAAGGGATGTTGAACCATAATTGAATAAGCTGAAAATGATGATGATGATGATGTACTCTCTCGATCATAACCACTTTAAAAATGCTGTATTATGTCTTTTTATACAAGAACAAATTTAAAATATTAAACCAATTTAAAAATATCGTTCAAATCATTGTAGAAGTATCAATAAATATGCCATCCACGCACTGCGACAAACCAACCCTCATGTACGTATTTTCTAAATTTTTCACCTTTAACCAACCGGATATTTTTAACTTTTGTTTTTATGGAAATTCAATATCGATTCGAAAAGGTCATGTTTCCCGTAAATTTAGTATAAGAATTTGTTTCAGAAGACTCGCAATAAAAGCATATAATATAAACTTCATATACAGGGTGGGCCAATGGAAACTTTCCACCCCAATTTTTCTCGTTTAAAATTAAAATTTGGAAAAACGCTCGGACACGTCGATTTAGTTTTCGAGGGGGAAAAGAAAATATCTTAAATTAACTTTCACACCTATAACCCCCATGGCGGAGGTGGCGCCACCCCTAAATTCTTAAATGGAAGGGGGGCCGAGTGATACCTCATGTGAAAGGTCTTTCAATTCCCTTTTTAATGATATAGATACCATGTACTTTCGTTCAGTAGTTTTAGAGATTTATTGATTTAAAGTAGATTTTAATTTATCAGCTAAGTGGTGAAAAAATCGGTTTTTATTTTTTTTCTCTCTCTGTAATAAAATATATTAATAATAAATATTTTTTTGGCAAACTATGTATACTAAAAATTTTTACTAATCAATCTGCATCGGTCCACGCCCAAAAATCTTTCAATTCGGAATAAGTGAAAAATGCTCAATTTTGGTTGGGAAAATTTTTAGAAATTAAAAAAAAAATTAAGCTTTTTTATTTAAAATCTTAATTTTTAGTCTACATAGTTTGCTAAAAAAATAAATACATACAGAGAGAGAAAAAAAAATAAAAACCGATTTTAGTTAACCACTTAGCTGATAAATTAAAATCTACTTTAAATCAATAAATCTCTAAAACTACTGAACGAAAGTACATGATATCTTATATCATTAAAAATGGAATTGAAAGACCTTTCACATGAGGTATCACTGGGCCCCCCTTTCCATTTAAGAATTTAGGGGTGGCGCCGCCCCCGCCTTGGGGGCTATAGGTGTGAAAGTGATTTTATGATATTTTCTTTTCCCCCTCGAAAACTAAATCGACGTGTCCGAGCGTTTTTCCAAAATTTAATTTTAAACAAGAAAAATTGGGGTGGAAAGTTTCCATTGGCCCACCCTGTATAACAATTTTAAAAAAAAAGCTTGTAAACTTTTTAACATATTTTTATAAAATTTTAGTCTTAAATAAAATGCTAGTTGAAACGTATTTTACCATACAACTGACATTAATCCCTATTTCTCCTCCTCCCCCTCCCTCCATGTTGAGTAGCATTAAGAATATAGTCACCACGAACAATAATTCAGTTTCCTTTAAAACTTCAAAAACACTTTGATAATACACGATTTAATGTCGGTGATTTGAAACTGATATCTTAGTTGAGTTTCTTTAGTTTGAACTTCATAAACTTTAATCTTATTAGTTTTGTATTTTATGTTACTATTATATTAACAATAAAACTATAAATGATCAAAACATCATTTTAGTGTTCATCTCATTCTAATATAACAAGAGAGAACGAAACAGCCATATAAAACGTAATTTCTAAATAGAAATTAGAACAATCGCCTTTCATTTTCGTCATCATGACAACCAAGATGACAACATCATGACAATTCGTCATGTTTACTAAATTTTCTTTTGGTGAGTTACCTTTTTTTCTAAACTCTCCATTTTATTGACTTATGAATATGGATAGGGAAACTCCTGCAACTCTCAGTGGACGATATGCCAAGAACGTACAACTTTGACAAACATGTCAATGTAGTATTGAGCAATAAGAAGGATTGGAAGAGCAAAACGCTTGCCCAGCAGTTAAAAGACCATACCATAACTTGGTATACTGATGCTTCCAAAACCAATACGGGAACAGGGATCGGAGTGTTGCGCCGAGAGCTAATTACTCCGAACCAATGGGCACTTACCCTAGTATCCTACAGGCAGAAATCTACGCTATCGAGAGATGCGTACAACTTATCTTAGATAGGAACTATCGGAAACAAGAAATAGCCATCTTATCTGATAGTCAAGCAGCGTTAAAGGCGATCAACTCAGTATCAATCGATTTGAAATTGGTCAAAGAATGCATAGAGAAGCTGAATAAATTAGGCAAAGAAAACAAAGTCCTCCTACACTGGGTGCCTGCTCACCAAGGGATAGAAGGCAATGAAAAAGCAAATAATCTAGCTAGGAAAGGAGCGAACACTCCACTAACTGGACCAGAACCGTTCTGCTTTCCAAGTGGGAACCAACTCAAGGCGGAACTCAAGAACTTGGAAGATTCCATCCGCAACCTGGAATGGAAATCTTGTAATGGTCTAAGACACTCGAAGAAGTTTCTGAGGGCTTATGATCAAGAAAAATCACAGACCTTCCTGGGTCTGAGTAAGAACAATCTTCGGATTGTCACGGGGTTTTTAACAGGACACTGTCTCCTCAATGGACACCTCAGTAGATTGAAACTAAGAGGAAACGGCGAATGCAGATTCTGTGGGGAAGATGGGGAAACACCAGTACACCTCATCACTGAGTGCGCCGAGACGACAACCATTCGTGCCATGAATTTTGGTACGACTGATATTGGAGATGGAGAACTACCCTCTATAAAACCGTCCCAGAAACTGGCTTTTGTCAAAGCCCTGGGACTGTATGATGAGTTATGATTCAAGAAAGGGGGACACAATGGATATGTAAGGTCGAAGTGATTAACCCCCCTCCCACTCATTCTAAATTCTAAAAAAAATTCTAAATGGATAGGGAACAAATTCCTTTGTTCCATATAGGTATTTATATTTTGTTACTTATAATTTTAGATTATACTATTTGTTATTTTATTTGCTGCAGGAGCCCGTATCATCTGTTTTCTATATGTATTGGTGCCCCCTTTCTCTGATAGATATGTTAAAAACACCCGTTAAAATAAACGTAAGTAGTTATATTTATCATCTTATTAAGAAAAAAGTAGAAGTAGTAGTGTCAAAAATATTTCGAACCTCTCTTAACATAACAAATTAATACAATTTTTTTCATTTTTTGGGTAGGTAGTTTATAGCTGGTTTATAGTAACCAGAAACTTTATTAATATACCTATTTTACTTTTGTTTTAGGATTAAAACTGGACTTGAATATGGTTCAGGATCATGATTCTCGTAAAGTCTTCTTTGCTTGGATATTCACTTTGTTATTGCAATTAGGCAGTTTTTTCGAAAATGATATTTTTAATGCCCTTTAAAAAAATTGGCCGATCGTTTCCTGCAACGGTCAGTTTTTTTGCATTTAAAATTGGTAGGTGGGTGGAACAAACACTGTTATTTTTTGTTATTATATTATAAAAAGTTTATTTATTTTTATGTATAAATAAATATGTTTATAAAACAGTACAATTTTTGCCTTTTTTATAATTTCCCTTATAATAGTAGTATTCTTTCGTTCTGAAAGATACTGCAAATTTTCACTTAAACTGATTTATTCCCTACACCACGTTCTCTTTACGTCGTATAGGGAATAAATCAGTTTAAGTGAAAATTTTCAGTTTCAGAATGAAAGAATACTACTAATAATGGCTAATTTAAATTTTCCGCCAACCAGAATGTGCGATAATGTCTTACGATACGTTTTATACCTATCTCTTTCTTTTTCATATAAAGCACACATAATAAAGACAGATAGCAATAAAGAAGTACGTCCTGCCATGGTCCTGCTAATTGGTTTCAAAATTGTTATTCTGAGTTGCGCTACGGGAACGCGGTCCCACTCTTTACCATGAGATTTGTCAGTCTCTTTTTATTTTTTATTTGTTTGTCTATGTGTCCAACTAGTCTCAAACCTTCTTGTGGAATATACTTCTGTGAAAGATCAATTGAAATCAAATGTCAACGAGTAAGTTCGCGAATGACGTGACAATTATTTTTTGACAGTTCTACTTACTATTTATTTATTTTATCCCTTGATCTTATAGACTGAATGATAAATGCTTTGGGTAAATCTATAGGATAAATCCAGAGGGTTAAATCAAATATATTTTTTTTCTATGTTGTCATAAATTATTTTTGTCTTATTCAATTTCATTAAGACCAAATTAAGAAATTCTAGTACACAAATTCTAGTAATTCGAGTTCAAATATAGCACCGTAAGTCCATAACGTTTGAAGAAATATAAATTACTTTTGCCACATATTGTTAATGAAATATTTTGTTATTTGTTCGTTCGTCAATTCGTAATCAAAAATGCGCATGACTAAAAATTTCTTACTAGTACGCGGTAGTGATGTTGATTTTCGTTACTTTTGATTACTCGTTACTAATTGTTATTCGAGTACTAAATAATCATTTCAAATATTCGTTACTTTGATTACTATGACTACTTTTTACTGATTTTGGCACTGCTGTCAATTTTGTCAACTGCTTTGCTTTTGAAAAATAGATTCTTATTACCCACGTTTTTCATTTAACAAACCTCTGAATCTAATAGAAATATCCCCAAAAATACTTTCTTTTTGTTAGTCAAAGTATAAACAGTTCCCTGAAAAGAAGTTTTTAGAATTTTTTATTTTGTTTTTTTTTTCTCGTATTGTGAAACTGAGAAAGTCAAAGTGGTTCTACCCTCCATTCGCATCAAATCAATTCTCGAATTTCTACCCCAGACACCCAATTAAGGTCCTATTCATATGACGCGTTGTTATCTGGATTATCTAGAAAGATCTTTCCAGGCAAAACCCACTCCTGTCGAGAAGTAAATGCTTCGTAGAAATTTAAGGGAGT